>NC_143567.1:95881666-96207500 GCF_054136105.1 Typopeltis vanoorti
GCGGATATGTCTAATGTTATGCATTAAGGGAAGGGCCACTACCCAGACCGGTTTCGACCTTTATTGAGGTCTCTTCAGTTGGAGCCAGGCCCAAGTCGAGATATCAGGCAGAAGCATTAGCAGGTCATCTCCACCTATAGGAATTGCCAATTGGTGTGCCACCCTTTTTTAATAAATTACTCTGGATTTAGAGAAAGATGTTGAAAGTTTATTTTCCACTTGGTTAGAGTATAATAAATTTAGTTTAATCCTTTATCCAAGTGTGAGCAAACAAAGTTTGCGCCTGAAAGTATCTTCAGGACTGGGTTAATGTGAGCAAACTTTGTTTGCTCACACTTGGATAAAGGATTAAACTAAATTTATTATACTCTAACCAAGTGGAAAATAAACTTTCAACATCTTTCTCTAAATCCAGAGTAATTTATTAAAAAAGGGTGGCACACCAATTGGCAATTCCTATAGGTGGAGATGACCTGCTAATGCTTCTGCCTGATATCTCGACTTGGGCCTGGCTCTCACTGAAGAGACCTCAATAAAGGTCGAAACCGGTCTGGGTAGTGGCCCTTCCCTTAATGCATAACATTAGACATATCCGCAAGGAGATGTGTTTTGCATTATAGGAGATACTAAGATAGGAGTGTTGGTAGCTTGCTCCACCTTTGCAACGAGTTGCCCTGGTGTTGTACCACCTTAACCCAGTCCTGAAGATACTTTCAGGCGCAAACTTTGTTTGCTCACACTTGGATAAAGGATTAAACTAAATTTATTATCCATTAAAGTTGTCACTTACCTCCTCTGTTCAATGAAGTTATTCTTCCATGTTTTTCTTACTACTGGCTGCATAGCAAATGAACTTAGAATTTCTTTGGTCTTCTTTCTATTGTTTTTTTCTTGTCATATTTTGATTTCTTTTCAGCTTTCAATTTGTCCTGCTTATGCAACTGCTATCACTAGTCTCCTTATCATCCTCACATATCTTTGTGCATTTCTTATTCCTGATGACAAACTTTGTCCACTTTATCTTATTTATCCTGCTGTTACTGGAAATGCATTATTTTCATTAACCAGCTATCATGCTCTTTTGAATTCAAACCACCTCTGGGCTATCATAATTCCATGCTGTTAGGATAGAATATATTGTTTTTGAACCATCCATATTCTTTCTTGAAACTTTCTTATACCTGCTATTAATAGGCAGTGCACAATATACAGTCTCTCCCTGTCAAGTTAACTCTGCCTTCCTTTGGTGTGACCTGTTTTTAAAAAGCAGTTTTGGTGAACCCAGTGAGTATTCCTGCCTGCAAATGGATATCTTCCTTATTGGAGAAAATACCAACTAGATCCACTAAGTTGCAGATGACCTTCATTGCCCAGTGAAATGAACAAGTAACAACACTCCTGGCTTATTGAAAACTAGAAGTGATGAATGTTTGGTTTCCAGAACAGAGGTTACAATTTCTGTCCTCCCTTCTCCATGCAGTGTGAGTGATGCCCTTCAAGTGCTTGCCAAACATACTTAGAGATCCGAAACATTCTTCATTTCTAGGGTACATCAGTAAAAATGCTCTCACAAGCCAGCTGTCAGATAATGAGTCAGGAGGCTTCCCAGTCGAGTGTCGCATAATCCCACTGCCACATACTCTGCTAAGGTGGTACTTGGAAAGAGAGTCTGAGTAGTAGTGTGTGGGATGCCATATTATGGCAAGGAGACTGGTCACTCTGTATAAGTGTCATGTTCAAGAGTCTACTCCACTCCTCTTTCTCACATAATGTTGTCCCCCCCCACCATCCTTCCATATAATAAACAAACCTCATACAAACATTGGGAATAACATGAAAACAAATCGCCATAAAAAAAAAGAGAGAGACTTAATACAGCATTCAAATCATGTCAGAATCTCCATGATAAAAACTCACTTTCTTGCTCTTCAGCAGCATGAAACTCCAAATGTAGCTACGTCCACTACTGTCTAGCTTCAATGCCCAAATTACACACTTCATGAGTCTTTTCATCACAAAGGTAGTACCTGTACCTTTGTGAGATCTGACATTGCTTGCTAGAATATGACTAATTTAGAATCCCTTGCTTTTGACCTTCACTGCTTCAAGGTTTCCTTTCTTCATTTAGTAAAGTTCATCTCCTGCATTTACTGGTATCTAATATCTATAAACAACTCTGATCTCTTTGCCTCATCTAGCAGTGACACCTGATGCAAATCATAAATCTACCTACCTGAATTCCTGATAACTCTCTTCACTTTCACAATATTCTTAATCTCTTTTTAACCAGTTTTCTCTCCAGACACACTGTAGAGGTCATATTTCTTCTCAGTAACTCAGATAACAATCTTGTGCAAGTCTCACAGAGCTCATTTTCCAACCACTCTCAGCCTCATGTAATTTGGCACTACCAAGGTGCCAAGTGAGGTCATCCAGAATTACTTCCAGAATTTCTACTCTTCCTCTCCAGAGGTCATCCCTCTTGGCATGTTTGTAATTAATAATTTCTATGACTTGTTTGGGTCAGAGGTCTGACTATCACTTTCACTCCTCTGACCCAAACACTCGCTTCAAACAAGCAATAGAAATGATTCTTACTGACATTGAAAGCCTTCATTCCTTTCTACCCAAAATTCTCTTCCACTTTCCAAGCTCTAGTTCATCAGAGTAAAGAAGCATTTGAAGGAAAGAAACTCAGCTTATCACGGATGGCTTGTACTAAGATTCTCCTCCCCTCACTTCCCCAACTTCATGCTTAGCCTGTGCTGAAGCATGCAATAAATGCAAATATTCCTCCTGGCCAAATGGAAGTGATGCCTTCTGGTCCCTTTCTAAGGACAACAGGTACTACTTCTGCTCACTTTTGCTTTCAAGCTTACTTTCCAGCATCACTTTTTTCCTCCAACTCCTGCATAGATGACCAAGGCAAATTGCCCCCTAATACCAGAATCTGAGCACCTCATGCCTCCTGTAGGTTTTCAGCAAAAGAGACATCAGAAGAATATTAAATAATTTGAATACTAAAAAGTCATCTGGTCCTGATGGTGTCTCTCCAGTTTTATTGAGTGCCAGAGTTAACACCTGTTCTGTATTATCATTATAATCTTTTATACTTGGCTGGTACTTATCCCAATGTGTGGAAGAAGTCGTATATCCAGCCTGTTCTAAAACGACAAAGAAGTCTAATGTCAAACTACCTATCATTTGTCATCACCTCAATCCTTCTCAGAATAATGAGAGATAGTCATCAGTAGTTAACTTCTCCACTACCTAGAGGCCCAGGAGTTGATCAGCAAACCCTAGTATAGATTCTACCATGCGAGGTCTGGAGTTAACCTCTTAGCCTACATCACCTATCACTATACATGTGCAATGGAAATGTTTGGAGAAATGTGCTGTTGCTCCTTGACATTTCCAGAGCTATTGATTGCATGTGGCATTGCGGCCTCCTAAACAAATTGCCATCGTTTGGTTCTCTGTAGGGGTAGCCAGCTTTATCTCATGGTAGACAGTTCTCTCTCTTTGAGCTTTGCCATCAATGCAGGGGTGCCTCTGGGCTTTGCTCTCTTTTTTTCCTGTACATAATTGACCTACTCCCAGTCACCACTAATCCTGTTCACATCTTTGAAAATGATAATACTCTCCATTTATCCTACTCAAACCATGTGGTAGCTTCAAGATCATCTATGTCTTAAAACACTGATTTGCATGTACCATCCTTCAAGGTTGAGAGGACAGTGAAGTCAAAATGAAATCTTGCATTTTCTCATGCAAAAGGGATTTCAGATCACCTTCCCTCACCACAGTAATACACAAATCACTAGATAGGATCAGATCTCTCTCTCTCTCTGTTTGAACTAATGTTTACCTCCTGCCTCTTCTGCTATAAACAGATTACATCAATTGCTTCTTTGGCATCTAATCTAAATTAGGTATTCTTTTCCACTCAAGGTGCTATTTTTCACCCAGCTAAAAACTACACATATCCAAAATCTGCCTATTAGAACACTACTCACATTTTTGGATGGTGTACTTAAAACTTTAAAAATTCTTGATGCTATCCTGAGGAGAGCACTTCAGCTCATAGATGATTCCTCCCTTACAGAATCGCTTCAACCTCTGTCTCTCTCTCTCTCTCTCTCTCTCTCTCTCTCAGACACAGTGTTATAGCATTGTGTCTGTTCTACAGATGCTTCCATGCATTGCTGAACAGGCAACTGTCATTCCTCAACTTTCCGTTGGGCCTGTTAAAACGAGTAACAGCTGCCCAGTAACTCTTTTCGGATTCCTTTGTCCTTCCTCAAGAATTATTCCCAGACAGAATTATTTCTACATCTTGCAGCTCTACAAGAAAATTCTCAATTTTTTGTCCCCCCCCGCCGCCGCACAGCAATAATGTGCCTACTAGTTCTTTGACCTTTCATATATGGGATCAGAATAAAAACAATAAAGTGGGAATTTCCCAAGTCAGGACTATATAGTCACTCTCCTCAAAGAAACAGTATAGCCACTTTGTCATTATCATTTTGTTAACTCACTGAATTTAACTGTTGTGTTTTTTGAGTCAACTACTATAAACTAGATATTTTTGCACCTGGTGAAAAATGCTAATTATATGCTTATCCAATGTTATTTTAATGTGAATTAATGCATGCTGTACATTAGTGCATTGGGTAGGTTGAAGGTAGTGTCACCTACCCAAATATTTATGATTTATTTATTCACTTATTTAAAATTTAGATAATGTTGAAATCTGCTTAAGAGAATAAATATGGAACTTTTTTTTTAAATTGCTTTAAATAAGCAGGACAGGGGTTTCACCATGCATCAAAAGAGATCTGTGCACACAAAGGGATTAAAACTCAAGTCCTGTTGCTTGGGAAGAAAAGTGCTATCCACTGCCTAACCTTTTGTTAAGATTTATACCAGCTAAATTCCTTTGTTTTTTTGTTAAATTCCTTTTGTTAAGATTTATAATCTTTTGTTTTCTGCTTACAAAACTAATTTATTATTGAGAGAGACCTATAGGGAGTCAGGGATGCATTGAAGGAGATCATACTATCCACACCAGCTGTCATACCTGTTCTTGAATTCATTTCCACTACTTGCACTCACCACCTCCAAAGGCAGTCCATTCCAATCATATGTTATTCTATGAGAAAAAAAATCTAGCCCTCATCCCCTTCTTGACAGTATTCCCTTATGTCCTTTTCCCACCCTTGATAAATTGAACAATTCCATGTACTGAAATCCTGTATGACCTTTCAGAAGCTTGTAAATCACAGTCATATCTCCCTCTTGCTTCTGGTTGCTAGTGTCTGCATTTTACAAATCTCAGTCTGTCTTCATAATCAGTATTCCATAATTCTGCGCACTCTCCACTGTATCAGAATCACCATGGAAACCAGGAGCCAGACAAGTAGTAATTTGCTATTAATTTTACTTTTATAAGCCTATAAAAATATCCTAGTAATTTATTTTACCTTGTGTTCACCTCATATGAAATAACTTTACTGTCATGGCCATTGCTATGTTCTTACTCTTTCATCCATTCTAGTCATAATCCTTTCTTTTAATAGTTCTGCCTCACTTTCATGAAATACTAATTAATCATTTTTGGGCTACATTTATTTTGCTTACTTTTGACCGTGTAATTCATGTTTTTATTCAAATCATATCTAAGCACAACCTAGAAATACTATATAGTAGCTATTCACCATTATAGTTTTGACATTAACCTTAGTTAATTTTAGCAGATATAAAGTGAATATATGAATTGTCCTTACTTTTTTGCTTACCCCAAATCATTCAGATTGGCCTATCTCTCTAAACCCTTTCTGGAAGATTTTTTCCCTCCCTTTGTGAATTCCACCAGCAAGAGGATCTATAACATATAGCATAATGTCCTGGGCAGGTTAATGATTAAATAGTCTGGAAATTCCATTCTGGAGTATCCAAACATGGAAATTTTTCAGGACTTCAGTAAGTGGTATGGAGATTTCAGTCTGGGTATTGAAAATCTTCTGCCACCTAAAATTAATGTGGGCTGATGTTAATAATAATAATACAATGTCTACATTAGGTGATAAGATAATTTTTTTATTTCCAGCTATAGGATTCATATTTGTATGCCATATTTAACTCCTAAGTTTTATTAATCAATTTTGTAGATTTTAATAGTTTTATTTAATATTTAGGTGAAGTGGCAATGGAAAGAAAAGCAGTTTCAAGGCTTAGGGGTACAGAAAAGATGGATTGTAATTCCAATAGTAACTTAACTAGAGAAGAAGATGGAGCACGTCAGAATGTTAGGCACATAAACGATATTCGAAGTAGTAGCAAAAGTAATCAGATTGCAAGCTATCACCAAAACAAAGATGTGTCATTATCAGAGTCATATATGCAAGAGAGTGGCGATTTTCATTGGTGCTTGGATGAGACTTGTAGCAGGTAAGCTCTATTAAAATGAAAGTTTTTTTTTTTTTATTGTGCACTCCTCATGTGAATGTATATGGCCTGCTTTGGTATAATTGCTAAGAAACTGTCTGTAGTAACCAGGTTTTGTTGTTTTTCCAACTGTTGTAAAATACAGAGTATTTACTGTAAATCACTCCTTAATAAACCTAAAGCATAGAAAACTTTCCAGAATCCACCTATATAAAAGTAGTAGCAGCAGCTGCAAAAGAACAAGCCATGCAGATTATAACCATTTCCTCCTCAGCATTCCAAAAGTTAGGATTCCTCTTTTGTTCAAGACATTACTTTACTCCTGAACAACTATTAACCTTGTACAAATTATAAATCTGCCCATCCATTGAGTACTGCTTGCACCTCTGGGGTGGTGCCCCTAAAAGTTCTCTAAAAATACTCAATGCAATACAGAATAGTGCAGTCAGACTAATTAAATTCATCACTTACCAACTCATTTCAATCACTCATACAGGTAAATGCTCATCAGAACTGTCATCAATAATTCTCCCTTCTGTACCAAATCCTTCAAAACACATGTAACCATGTAACTACAACCCAACATTCCTTCACTTAGTCCATACTCATACAGAACAAATTTCTCTTCCTTCATCCCCACTGCTGCTGCTGTATTGTGGAACATCCTTCCCTCCCATGTGTTTGCCAAGGAATACTATGCACAGGCCTTCCAATCCAATGTGAACAAGTTCCTCATTTCCCAATTCTCTTCCCATACACGGTACTAACATACTTCAGGTTGATCAACCAACCTTTCATGTATGGGCCAAACAAAGTTTTTTTTGAGTATCCACAAAATAGTAAATTTGCCACTGCAAAAATGTGAATTCAATCAGTCATATTTTATAATAATTTAAATCATGATCATGTGCTATAATTTCATAAAAAAAATGTAGAAAATTTTATAAGTCCATTTCTGTTTTGTAACCTCACTAATTGCATAAAATAACGTCTCTGTATCTAGATATATCTCCATATCACAAAATGTCAATTTCCTGAACCATAGCCCCACCCCTCCAAAAAAAGTAATATAATTTAAAAAACTTTAAATAATGTTACTTAGTAGACTACTGCTAATAATTAAGCATGTGCTAAAGAAAGTGTCATGTTACAGTTCTTGAAATTTAACATCATTAACATACTTACATGGCTGGCGCTATTAGTGCATACTGATAAGAGCTTTTTTTTCTTTTTTTTGGTGTCTGCAAATTAAGAAAGTGAATGGGGAATTCATTATTAATTACTAGAGAAGGAGTACTATTTGTAGTAGTGATTAGTGAGAGAGCTTTTTATAAGTAATATTTGAATGCTAGAAATAATTTTTAGAAGAAATTATAGTCAGCATACATGCACATAGTCTTCAGAAGATAGCTCATAGATCAGACATAGGTCATTCATAATGTACTGGTGGTTGATCAGCTAATCTTTTGAGTGTGAGATAAAAAAAAAAATGAGTGGTGTAGAATTTTTGAGGATGGTTCAGTATTAGGAATGTGGTTTGTTTGGAGAATGGAAGATTTATATATTGATATGATGAATACACCATCACAGTTAATATCTTATTAGTCAATGGTTTAAGAGAAGAGAGAGGGGGGGGGGGGAAAGATTAATGATGTCAAGTAGATAAGAGAGAATGGAGAGAAAGTTGTTCTCCACCTTAGGGTCTTGCTGAGCAAGTTATTGTAAGTAATGTTAAGTAAATGAGTGCAGTTAACAGATGCAAGAGTTGAAATTAGAGTTGGTGAAGTTTATAAATCTGATAAGGCATATATGTATCATGAGTCTAGATGATTGGCAGATTGAAATAGAATGATAAAAAAAAGATTGTATGGGAGATAGATGCCAGCAAAAGAGGTAATAATTGATTTAAAAGTAGCACTGTATGGGAAATCATTTTTAAAAGTATGGTGAATGAGCAGAATATTTGCAGAAAGTTCTTCTCCATCTGAGAGGATGAGCAGGATGATTGTGATTAGAGGGAACAGCCATGGGTTCCCCCCCCTCTCACTCCCTCTTGCCAATTTTTATATGGAAGATTTTGAAAAACGAGCCATAGACTTAGCTCCTCTCAAACCTTCTATCTGGATATGTAGATGTGTAGATGAAAACAAATATCTTGTAGATGAAAACAAATCATCTACAAGATATGTAGATAATTTGTTTTCTATTTGGCCTCATGGCCCAGACACATTAGACTCCTTCCTCAGCCACCTCAACAGCCTACATCCAAGAATCCAGTTTATGATGGAAAAGGAAAAGAACAATTGCTTACCCTTCCTAGATACCTTAGTTACATGCCTTCCTAACGGTACCCTTTCCTTCACTGTATATAGAAAACCCACGCACACTGGCAGATACATTCACAAACTCTCCCATCACCACCCCGCTCAACAATATGGCATTATTAAAACTCTAACCAAGAGAGCCCACAATCTTTGTTCTAGTGGAACTGCCCTTACAACTGAGCTTGACCACATACACAACACTTTCCTCTCCAATGGCTACAGCGATCACAGTATTAAAAAAAATAATCAGTTCCTCCCCCATTTCCCAGTCTTCTTTTCAGAAAGAGTTTAGAAATGCCATCACCATACCCTACATCCGTGGCACATCTGAAAAATTAGCCAAGATTTTAAAAAAAGTATAACCTACACACAGCATTTAAGCCCTACTGCAAACTTGCTACCCTTATCCGTTCTACAAAAAGATCAGCTCCCTCCTCTCTCAGTGGCTGGAGTTTATAAAGTACCCTGTTCCTGTAAGCTGGCATACTTTGGACAGACAGGCAGATCAGACCATCCTCCTGAAGGAAGACAAGTCATACATCTGCAACCATGACTATGGTCAGTCATGTCTGGCTACCATGTCTTGGTAGCCAGACCTCACGATACAACCTACAGGATCTCATGAAAAAAAACCACCATGCTCCACCACAGCAAATTCAGAAAAGAGAGACTATTTTTGGAATCAGCAGCAGCAGCTCTCAGAAATCAACCAAATCTTATAAATATGGTTGCATTAAGCTTCCTAAGATTTGGGAAACACTTATAATCAGATATCCCACCTTACATTCCAGGCCACCAACAACTGCCTTAGAGGGTGCTCCGCCTAGACAGGACTTTAGTGTCACCTACGTGGTTGGGCTTAGTATTGTGTGTTATTTGTGTATATGTTATATTAGTTTTTTTGTAATCTCTGAAGATGTCTCAGTTACCGAGACAAAATATAGGAAGTATTAAATTCTGTTTTAATCTTTTCTGAGTGCTGTATACAATCCATTAAGCTTCCAACATGTTCTCACAGCACTTAAGCCTCTATACAAGAATTGTGACTTTGGGTAAATGAGTAGTGCATTTGTGGTGTGGTAGGAACAGATGATTTGGTTGGAGAGGAGAATGTAAGCATGGATGGAGGTTATTGAAAATAACCTCCATCCATGCTGTAGAAAAAGTGGTCATTGTACTACCCAAGTATGAGAGATGATAGTATTTTTGGAAATCTGTTGAAGGAGGATTGTTGTAGTTCTTTGAAGTTACAGCTAAAAGCATCTTAGGATGTGAGGCCAGTGTATTGTATTTGTTATATTCATGTGTTCTTCTAGCTGGTTTGTATGTTTGGGAGATGAAAAACCTGAGTTTCCTAGATGGAAAATCCTGCTTATGTGAACTTCAGGAAAAACCTGGATTCAAATCTGTCTAGGATGCAGAGAACCTTTATAAGGGTTCTCTGAAAGTGAGTTAGCTCTCATATTGAGGTGGAAGAGCTTTTTTCTCTCTGGGAAACTTAGGCTTTTCATCCTGCAATACTTATATCTACACATTATTTTTTAGCCTTAGCATTTGCTTTGGCTGTAATGCAAAACAACCAGTTAACATGCCTTCAGTTGTAAAGATTCTTCACATTCTTGATGAGATTTTTACTTAGGTGTTTCCAACCAGAGATTGTCATCACTACCAAGTGAGTTCCGAGGAAAAGGAAGTATGTTTTTTAAATGTATTGGATGAATTTGATGGAATGGAATTATATGAAAGTGGTGGTGGTTTATGCTTGAATGTCTTTTGTGTTCATCTTCTGAAGAGGCTGTTGATTAGGAAAGAAAATAAGGAAAGAGTAAGAGATGAATGAGAGAACTGAGAAAGTAGGAGGAGAACAAAAGTTGAAATTAAAGTAGTGGTTTTGAATTGATAGCGAAAGGAGAGTAGAGCAATGGGAGAAGTAAGGGATGAGAATGTAAGAATGGCTATACAAAATAGTCTAGAGAAACATGGGGGTGAGGTAGCTGGAGTGTGATCACTGAAAGCCCTAGTGAATGCATGAGAGCAATCAGTATTGAAGGTATGGAGATCAGTTAGATGTAGAGAAAACAGAATACGTTATCATAGCAGGGTAGTGTTGAAGACTTCTGTGGAATCAGAACTAAGAGGTGACATAGGTTGGTCTGGTAATAGGTCCAGAATTGAGTTACCCCTAAGATTTTTTTTTTTCATATTCCTAGCATTAATGTTTATTTGTGAATAATTGAGTAAGAAATAAAGTAGCAAGGATTGGAGAGGAGTGGGGGGGGGGAGGGGGAGACAAGCTTGATTAAACTCAAAGAGCTATAGAAGCTCATCCAGAGAAGGAATTTACAAATATCCATGCTCACAACAGGATTCAAGCCCACAACCTATTAGCTGAAGAGTGGATATGCTATCTGCTTGGCCAACTATTGCAATTGTGGCACTGATTGAGTTGATTTGTCTTGATAATCATTTGTGTAAGCAAAGTATGGTTTACTGAGGATGTATTGATCAGGATAAAGATGAAGCAGTGTTGTTTCTATGAGGACAGGAAGGGCATAGAGGAGAGGGGAGTATTGATGATAGCAAAGGAACTTGTGCACAGTCAGGATGGAGATGCAGAAAGGACAGGTGAAATAGTATTAGTGATTTTAAACCAGTATGGTGTAGGATAAGGAAATGTTTATGTATGTTCCAACATAAAGATGTACACAAATTTACATAGAAAATTACAAGAAAAAGTTTTACCAACTATATTATGATTGATAGTGATATCTTCACTGTCAATAATACAGATAGTGATATCTTCACTGTCAGTAATAGATATGGAAAGTTCAGATTTAATATTAAAATCCACAAATTTGAACACTGTCTAGCATTCCAACTTTAAATGCCAGCTAAGAAAGATTATAACACATTCTTTCTTTCTGCTTTCACTTTCATGATTCAAAATTTTTTTTCTTCTTTCTGTATGCAGGATTCACAAGGAAAAATTATCAAACACTTAAAAATTGACTTGCTGTAACTACTTCTGAAACAGCAGTTAAATCATTACTGTACTAATGGAATCTTCGATAAGCATTTCTCTTTCTATGTGAGAAACTTAATTTATCAATTTTCAAAGTTTCTATTAATTTCTTCCACAATGTTATTCCAGTTACCTTTGTAACAAAACACTAAATAACTTCCAAAACATCTTTCTTTCTGAAAGACTGCTACTAATAGAAATTTTTCTGATTGGTTCCAAAAATTCTTTCCTATCTCAGCATATCTGTATCTTTCCTATCTCAGCATATCTGTATCTTTCTTTCTCACACAGCTCTATCCAGCTGTTTACTAGTGCCACGTTCTTTTAACTTGGGCATTATACTTCTGGTTCTGCTTCATTCATAAAGTGAGACAAGACTCCTCCATTATATGTTATCTTCATGGAACTTTAGTCACTGAAGTGCTTCCCTTTCAATGCACACTTCATCTTTGGGAAGAGGAAAAGTCTGTGGGAGCCAAATCTGGCAAATGGTGTTGGGGGGGGATGTTCAATCACACAGATTAATTTTGAAACCAGGAACTGCTTCTCAGGCAGTGCAGTGTCAACATGTGCAGCACAAACCTTGAATAAATCTTCTTGTGCAAATTTCTTTCTAAGATTAATCTACATATATATTAACTGGCCATTTCCTTACTGATCCCAAGCTTTACTGTGAGTAGCATAGTGGTTATTCACCTTTCATGGGCAACAATTTCCCTAGCTTTCACCACATTTTCATTTGAAAGAAACTTGCTGTCCACAGAGTGGTTCATCCTCCAGGGACTTCCTCTCCTCTTTAAATGTTGAAAACCAGCAAATACCTGTGCACAGCTCAGACAATCATCACTGTAAACTTTATTTTTTTAGGTCTTGGTACACTTCTGTAGCAGGTTTTCCTAATTTACATTAAAATTTTATCACAGCTCTTTTCTCCATGACCTAACATCTGACACGATCTACTCACACACCCTTACTTCAACAGTTGCCATGCGAAAACTGCTGCATCACCTAACTTAAAAGTGATTACCTGTGATTACAACACACTTTGGCAGTCAAAACTATAAACACGTTTGTTACTTTTATTCAAAGGGCTGTCCAGTAAAAAATCAATCTCTTACTTAATGGACATACTGTAAATACAATTAATCATGCATTTCTCACAATATAAATGCATTAACAACCAAAACTGATCATTTGAAACAGAATATTTAAGTTTACACTATCTTACATAAACAAAATTTTGCAGAACATCTGTATAGATATACTGATGGTCTACAATAAAATTATTATTCAAGAAAAAAGTGAAAGAGAGTAAAAACGAGAACCAAACTTGGTGTCACATTAGCAAACTCTGAACAAAACATTGATTCAGCTGAGAGGCATGTGGTAAAGTTGGCTACAAGAATGGGAAAACCAGAACTCCCTTATAGATGCAAAAAGTTAGAGGCAGCCCTAGAAAAGAAGAAAGCATATCAAAGTTCTTAACAAGTAAGTTGACAGAGCCTCTAAGAGTATACACAAAAAATCGAAGAGCAAAGCTATGTATAAAACTGGGAAGACTTTGGTATGAATATAGAATATAAATATCAATGGAGTGGCAAAATGTTTTAAAAGAAGTATAAAAAAAAAGGAGAAGGAAGTACAGTAACAAATCATTGATAACGAAGGTAATTTGAAGCTAAAGATATTCTGAATAACTCAGAGAAAATTACTTTGAAAGGCTGTTAAATTATTATTATAATTATTTCACAGGCACCTCCATGGAGTTTGAAGACTCACTGGAGACCCAGACTATGGCAATCCATTCTGTTCATTCACTGCTCTTCATGTGAAAAATATAGTTCTCACACTCTTCATAAATACACTCTTATTCAAAATTGAACTGAAATTTTATATTGGCTTTATTAGTTGACCAGATATTTGTAAAATATAATAAGAATTGTGTACAAGTTTCACCAGCATTACTGTCTGGCTTCTTCAGGACATGTGTAATGGTACATGGAACTAACGTTTACTAGTAAAAAAGAATAATGGAGTAACACAATCAAATAAATTCAAATGGCACGTAACATCATAAGCATGGGACGTGGTTTATCAGTCATTGTTTATTGAGCGCATTAAATAGTTTTTGGCGAAATGTCTGGTAAGCTGAGTGAACTTATTAGGCTTTTCCAGATGTCTTTCAGAATCATTCCTTGATTTCTGTTTAGATTTTCTCCAGAGCGGAGTACAACGTACTCCGTCACTTCTGTCACGTAATATATATCGTCCATCATCATCCCTTATGCAGGCTCAATGTCAACAAAAATTGCCAAACTCCTTAAGTCTTTCAGTGTCAGAGTTGC
The DNA here is from genome assembly GCF_054136105.1 of Typopeltis vanoorti. Taxonomy (NCBI): domain Eukaryota; kingdom Metazoa; phylum Arthropoda; class Arachnida; order Uropygi; family Thelyphonidae; genus Typopeltis; species Typopeltis vanoorti. The sequence goes on from NC_143567.1 coordinate 95,895,805, forward strand.
TCTCAAACCTGTCAAGACAATACGCCATATTTTAAGATCACCAAAGGACATTAATGCCTTCTTCAAATATGCAGGTGTATACAACATTTCATGTTCCTGTGGATTAAATTACATAGGGCAAACATCGAGAAGCCTGGAAATTCAAATAAAAGAACATGTAGGAGATGTGAACAACAACAGAAGAGATACTTCAGGATTAGCCCATCACTTCTCAATCTCTAACCACACCATCGATTGGGATAAAAGCTCCATGTCCTATATAGACGAAGATTTTCGATGTAGAAACTTCAAAGAAGCTCTGGAGAAAATCTAAACAGAAATCAAGGAATGATTCTGAAAGACATCTGGAAAAGCCTAATAAATTCGCTCAGCTTACCAGAATTTCATTTCACAAAAAAAACTATATAACACGCTCAATGACTAATAAATTAAAATGGCACGTACCATCATAAGCATGGGACGTGGTTTATCAGTCATTGTTTATTGAGCGTGTTATATAGTTTTTGGTGAAATGAAATTCTAATAAGCTGAGCGAACTTATTATTAGGCTTTTCTAGATGTCTTTCAGAATCATTCCTTGATTTCTGTTCACATGTCCTGAAGAAGCCAGACAGTAATGCTGATGAAACTTGTAGACAATTCTTATATATTTTACAAATATCTGGTCAATTAATAAAGCCAATATAAAATTTCAGTTCAGTTTTGAAGAAGTAACCAAATACAATACAATACAAAGATGAACACTCTTATTCAATTTCCAGGGATGACTTTTTGTTCTGTCCCCTCTAGACAAGTGCTGAAATATTTCCTGTACATCAATCCTATAAAACCCTTTTAGTAACATAAGAGTTTCTATTACATCCTCTGTTTTCTGCCTGTCAGCCGACTCTTGCAATCCACAAACTTGCAATCAATCATCATAGAGAGCATTCCACACTCTCTCTCACTGTATTATTTGCCACTGGATTCTCAACACTGCCTCATCCCCAAGAAACTTAGGTGAACAGACCTGAGCACAGTAATCAATGTGGATGTATCAAGGCCTTATGAAGAGAAATGATAACTTGTTTATCTATGCTTGTTAATGCATTCTTGAACAACCAAGAAATCCTATGATCTTGTTTGTCCACTTTATTAATATGAAGTCATTAATATTCATAATTTTCCTGGAGTGCAGTTCCATCAATATGGTACACAGCTTGTAATCTTTATAAGCTCTCTACATTGCCTGAATTCTGTCTAGGATATTCAGTAAATTCAGTCTAGAATAGGATATTCTGTCTAGAATTCAGTAAATTCAATATCCAACATTTCCAGTACTTTTACCACCATTTCTGAGATACTGATTGGTCTATAATTACTGTCACAGTCTTGGAGCCTCCTTTTGCAAGGTAACTATTTTGCCCTCTTTCATTTCCTTAGGATTTTACCAGAGCTGACTTAAACAGCCAATGGCAATGCCTATTTCTTTGCATATTTGCATAATACGAGAGCTGATATCCCATCTAATCGCATGGCAATATTATGTTGAGGTTCTGCAGTATCCTAAGTATTTTCAATTCATCAACTTCTATTCTCACATTTGTCACAGTAGTATCCTCACTTGACAAGATAGATAGATTCTTGACTTTGCAAGAATCTATCTATCTATCTATCGACTATTTCATCTGCTTCTGTCATGCTACCATTAGCACTTTTCCAGAGGACAGAGTTAAGTGGAATAAATGAAGGGAAGCAGGTTTGAGTTTGCAGTTGTATGGTAAAGGGAGGTTGGACAGTATCCTTAAGTTATCCTTCCAAAGCCAGTCTTTCTTTTATTTGCCACACAGTAAAAGAACTCTTTATCCTACTTAATTAGTTTCTTTTCCTAATCTGATTTTGTGACAATTTACGGACAATGTGGCAAGCATGACTATGGACAGATGTTCTTTTCCTGTGACCAGATCCAACTTTCAAACCCCAAGTCCTCTTCATTACATGCTGTTTCAAGTAGTTATCTCATAGTAGGAGTATAAATTCCATTTCCTTCCTACCGTGTAATATTTCCTGCTTTCAGTCTGGGTCTCCAAAGTTGAAGTCCCTGATAATAATAATAATAATAATTATTATTATTACCAGGGACATATTATTATTATGTATAATAATAATATTATTATTATACAAACTGAGTAATTATAATTACTCAGTTTGTACTAATATGCTGATGTATGTCTTTTTCATCATTCCTAGTCCCCCTTGGTCTATAACAGCAACCATTATTGGGGGTTTCTATAGATCCAGCATTGTATGCATAATCTAGGATTGGTCAGACTAATCGTAACATTGCATAACATTTTGTTCCATTGAATCCTGTGTTTTGTAGATAATGTGTGGCTTGCTAAACTGGATTTGTTGGGTTCTTTAAGAGAAATGTATTCCTGATGTTCTTCAAGATGAATTTGTGCAGATTGATCAGTTTGTCCATAATAACATAAGCCACAAGAGCAGCAGATTCTGTAAACTCCAGGATAAGAAAGAGGAGGATATTTGTCTTTAGGAGAGATAAGGAATGTATAAAGTTTACAAACTGGATGGAAAGTGACTTGTATGTTAATCTGTCGAAGTAATCTTGCTATTTTTTCTGATAGTCCTTTAACATATGAAATACAAATTTTGGTAATTTCTTCTTGAGGCAGGTTAGGACGATGCCCATAATTATTGATTTTTTTTTTGGTAGTTGTTGCATTATAATCATTAGCAATAAAGGTAGTTCTGAAGAAGCCAGACAGTAATGCTGATGAAACAGACAGACAAACAAACAGTTTTTTTTTGTTCAGAAGAGAATCTGTAGAATAAATTTTATTAGCTCTGTCGACTAAGGATTTGATTACACCATATTTCTAACAAGGATGATAATGAGAGAGAATCAACATATTTATCAGTATGAGTTGGTTTTCTATATACTGAGCACTGTAGACTACCATTTGGTTGACGTAGAATGAGAACTTCTTGTCTTCTACTTCCATTGTAAATTTGATTCTTGGGTTTATTGAATTAATTTTTCAAGAAATTTATGAAGATTGGACAAGGAAGAGAAGTTCCATATAGCAAACTCATCATCAATGTATCTGCACCAAACCGATGGTTTAGGTGAAAAAACATCCAGAATGTTTCATAAAGTAATTGGAGATGGGGAAAGTGGGGACACCATAGCTGTTCCTTCTATCTGTTTATACAGTTTATTCTTGCATTTAAAGTATCCTGATTTAATGACAAAGTCAAATAATTTTACAATATCTGGAGGAAAGTCTTTATGAAACAATTCAATCATATCTGTCAGAGGGATATTTGTAAAGAGTGAGACTACATCAAAACTCAAAACTTACTAGAAGATCTGTGAGTTGTAAAGATAATCCTTAAGGATTATTATGGGTAATTATCATATTCAGTTTTATTTCCCTCTTATATAAACATTTACTATGAGAGCTCTACTCCAATTATCTAGAATTCTACCATCTGAAGAGACTTTCTGAATTATTCAGTGCAGCCACTTTAAAATTTTTACTTCCATATTTGAGCATTTTTGGGTTGGATATCTTCAGTTTCGCCTACCTGAATTTTCTACATATCAGATTTCTTGCTGCTTTTTCTAACTTCAGATGCTGAAATTTAATGTTTGATCATATATGTCCTTGATATTTTCCATTACTGTTTTGTACATGCCTATCTCACTTAATAATATTTTAATGTAATTGTTGGTTTCCAGAATATTCTTATCTTCAGCCTTTATACCACTTTTATTATCTTTTATTCCTTTTGTGATGCCCTTTCCTCTATTTCCAAGCTTTCCAATATCCAGAACATTTGCCATCTGGATGATGTGTATATTTCTATGTTCTTACCATATCTTCTCATAACTTTTTTCACTGATTTGTATGCTAGAAACTTGTGATGTGATTTCTTATTTTTCCATAACTGACTCAGTCAGTGCAATCTTGAGATTCTGTCACTAGGTGTCTAAGGTTTTTGTTTTTAAACTACATCAGTTTTTTCTCCAGTCATGTGTATTTGAGTCAGTGGCTCATGTCTTAAAACCACTCAACTGTGATTCCTGATCCAGTCTGAAGATGTCACTATCCACAAAACAATGACTTATTTTTATTTACTCCCAAAACTATAGTTCATATCAACATTGGGAGCTCATACATGCACTCTCATTAACAGTGATGAATAACAAACTGAAATTTCTTTTGACCACATTTCAGAAGAATGGCTATTGTAGAAAAAAAAAAGTTACCACAATTTTGTTCCATCCACAAACATGCTGTGAAATTGATATAGCAAAATAAAAAGTTGTATTTCTCTCTCATACATCAACTCCATTATAACCAAGTTAATGGTTATATATCAAGTTAAAAAACAAAATCTCTAATCTATTCACATCTCTAACTAGCTACAGTGTGCAAACGACATTATTATTATTATGCAGTAAAATTTCTTTTAAGCTTATTTTGAAAAAAAGCAACAAAGATGTACCAGTTTTTCAGTTCATGGATTTCATTTCTCTAAAAAAAAAAAAAAAAAAAAAAAAAAAAAAAAAAAAGGTCATCTATATCACAGGATTATTATAAGGAATTGAACAACATAGATACGAATATAAATTAAATTACACTTTAATAAATATTTCCAATATTTTGGCAACATCACGTTGCCATTTTCAAAAGGAACTTACAAAAAAAGGCACATGCACATAGGCACTACAACACGGTAACTGAGAATGAAGAGATGAAGCTATTATTCTCCTAAAAGTCTTGATGGTGCCCTCTAGTGGGCTAGGTATGTGTTCTTGGCCGTTGGGCTGAAGGTCTGCTGATGTAAGCCTCCCAAATTTGGAGCAGTCGCATGCATCCAAATTAGTTGAGGTTTGGAGAGTTTCTTAGGGCTGAGGCTGATTCCATAAATAGTCTTTCGAATTTGTATTTGCTACGGTGTATTTCTGTAGCTTTTTTCCACCGTATTCTGTGGCATGTATCCAGAGCATGGTCTGCAAGACCAGAATGGCTGTACTTGTGAAAACGGATGTAGTCCTTGTGTTCAGAAATTCTGATATTCGCTGTCCTGCCTGTTTGACTAAAGTAAGAGTTTACAACTGCAAGGGACCTGGTATACACCAGGTAGATCTAGGGGAAGTGGTTTGGCTTTGGTGGAGCGGATAAGGGATGCCAATTTTCTGTAAGGCCTGTAACAGGAGGTCAGGTCATGTTTTTTTTTAAATTTTGGTGATTTTTTTCCGAGGTGCCTCGGATGTAGGGAATGGTGATGGATTTAGAGTAATCCTTGTTGTGGAGGGGGGGGCTGTGGTTTGTAGGTTTTAATATTTTTTGGATTTTTTTTGGGGGGGGGGTAGCCATTGGCTGAGAAAATGTTGAGGATGTGATTTAGTTCAGTGTTTAGGGCCATGTCGTTAGAACAGATTAGTTTAACCCTGTTGTATAGTGTTTTCACTGCTCCATATTGTTATGAGGTGAGGGGAGTGTTGGGATTGTTGGTGAATGTATCTGCCTGTATGAGTGGGTTTTCTATAAACTGAGAAAACCAAGGTTCCATCAGGCTGGCGGTTGACTAGCGTGTCTAGGAAAGGGAGGCTGTTGTTTTCCTCTTTTTCCACGGTGAACTTGATTCTGGGGTGTTGGTTGTTTAAGTGTGTTAAGAAGGAGAGGAGTGTATCAGAGCCATGTGGCCAAATAGCGAACACATCATCAACGTAGCGAAGCCATACGGTTGGTTTTTGTGGGGCAGAGGCTAAGGCTTTTTCTTCAAAAGTCTCCATAAAGAAATTGGCCAAGGGTGGGGAGAGTGGTGAACCCAAAGCATTCCACTGAACATTCCACTGAAAATGGCAACGTGACGTTGCCAAAATATCGGAAGTATTTATTAAAGTGTAATTTAATTTATATTCGTATCTACATTGTTGAATTCCTTAAGTAATTTAATAATGCATAACCAACGTATAAGCCTGTCTACGAGAATCTATATCACAGTAGTAATAAATTCCATTCTTTATCTCAAAATATGAAAAAACTAAGATTTTGTTTTGGTTTCTAGAAATGGAAACATTTCATCTCTGGGGTTACAATGCTGATGACGAGATCCAAGAAGTTCATATTATTATTATTAACACCAGACCTCCATGGAGTCTAAAGACTCATTGCGAGAGGCAAGCACTGTCACACACAAAGCCTATCAAACTGTGCCTTTAAACTGATTCAATATATCTACATTCACCACAATGTCAGGCAAAGCATTCCACTGAACACTCACCAATCATGCAAAGAACCAACTCCTTGTGCCCCTGCTCACACCCTCCTTATGCAATTTCCAGGTATGTCATCTCATTCTAATCCTCCACCCCTCCCCATTCTACAGAAAGTTTCTTCCACATTAACCTGGTAGCAATCCTTTATCAACTTAAATGTCATGATCATATCTCCCTCTCTTCCTCTTATTCACAAGGATTTGCAAATCGCATTCCCTCAATCTGTTCTCGTATCCCACATCCTAGTTATGACCTTAGTCAGTCTTCTCTGGATCCTTTCCAACCTGTCGTCATCACAATGAGGATATGTTGGAAAGGACCAAATCTGTGCACACTGACCCATGTGAGGCCTGATCAAGGCAAATAAAGAGATTCTGGTTCCATACAATGGAACCAGAATCTCTTTATTTCTTCAAGTTAAAGTCTTCTACATCATTACCATAATTTGATGTGTTGTCCTCACAACTTGTGCAATGTGACCTCTGAATTTCAGATCCTTGTCCACCACTCCTAGGTCTCTTATCTCCTTAACTTCCTCCAAAATTTCTCTCCAAGTGTATACTTTGCATCCTGTTGTTGCCTACGAAATTTCCGAACCTTACACTTAGCAACATTGAATGACAGTTCCATAATGTTGCCCACTCGTTCTCATGTAAGGCCACAATATCTGCTTCATTTCTCACCACTCTCTCCAGTTTTGCATCATCTACAAATAGTTGCATATCACCAATTAAACTTATCCCCAAATCATTGATGTACAGATTAAATAACAATGGTCCCAAAACTGACCCTTGCAGTACACCGTTAGTGACTTTCTTTTTTTGAGATAGTGTCCCTGCATACACAACTTACTTATACTATTTGATAGCCATTTACCTATCCAACTCACTTGTCTATAATCCAGTCCCATCTACTTCAGTTTAGTGACCAACTTGTTGTGTGGCAATCTATCAAATGCTTTTTCAAAATCCAAGTATGCCACTATATATGCATTTCCCTTGTCCAATACATTTGTCACCTTGTTATAGTACATAAGCAAGCTGGTAAAACATGACCTCTCTTTAACAAACCATGCTGACAATCACAAAGAATATACCACTGTTATTAACAAACTTTTGTATCCTATATCTCACTAACCTCTCCAATAGCTTAACTCCAGATATACAGATCAGCCTATAATTTTTTGTCTTAACCTTATCACCACCTTTTGAAGTTGGACAATTTTGCCTTCATTTCTTTCACCCCTTTGAGACTTGTGCTGTTGCAAGACCCTTGTTAAACAGGCAGGCCATGGCCAAAGCTAACTCCCTGGAATATTCCCTAAAGACATGTGGTGATATGTTGTCAAGTTCTGTTGTCTTATTGACATCTAGCTTACTTAACTCCTCATATACTACCTCTTTCTTGCTCACCAGTAAGTCATCTCTCATTTTTTTTTTTTTTTTTTTTTTACACCTGAGCTTCTGATTTCACATTGAGGATAACACATCCTGATGAACTGCTCACTGAGCACCTTGGGTCTTCTGCAGGCATCACTAATCTCTCATTTTCCTCCATTAACAGCATCTTACCATAATCATTCTTCCTTCTACTTGCGACATATTGAAAATTGAAAAAAAAAAACTCACGAGGGCTTTTGTTAGCCCTTGTACTGCATTTTTGTTGTAATAAATTTAGTTTAATCCTTTATCCAAGTGTGAGCAAACAAAGTTTGTGCCTGAAAATATCTTCAGAACTGAGGTAAGGTAGTGCAACACCAGGCAACTCATAGCAAAGGTGGAGCAAGCTAACATCACTCCTATCTCAGTATCTCCCATAATGCAAAACACATCTCTTTGCAGATATGTATAATGTTATGCATTAAGGGAAGGGCCATTACCCAAACTGATTTCAACCTTTATCGAGGTGTATTTAAGTAAAGACCTCTCTAAAAATTAGATGATCCGAAAGATTGCCCAACTCAGCTTTGTTCCACTCACTGACAGGCCCACCCTGTCACCAAGAAGAACTTCTCAGCTTTGGCTCTACCCAGTGGCAGGCTCACCCCACCACCAGACAGAGCTATAATCTCAGCAGTGGCTCTACTCAGAGACAGGCAAAAACCTACCCCAAGCAGAGCCTCTCATATCCAGCATGGGAGGCAGACCCAAATGTGAGGTCTCGTCAGTGGGAGCCAGGCCCTGAAGTGGAGATACCAAGGCAGAAGCAATGGAGAGGTCATCTTTACCTATAGGAGTTGCCAAAAGGTGTGCCACTTTATTGTTAAATTACTCTGGATTTAGAGAAAGATGTTGAAAGTTTATTTTGCACTTAGTTAGACTATAATAAATTTAGTTTAATCCTTTATCCAAGTGTGAGCAAACAAAGTTTGCATCTGAAAATATCTTCAGGACTGAGGTAAGGTAGTGCAACACCAGGCAATTCGTAGCAAAGGTGGACCAAGCTAATATCACTCCTATCTCAGTATCTCCTATAATGCAAAACACATCTCCTTGCAGATATGTATAATGTTATGCATTATGGGAAGGGCCACTACCCAGACTGGTTTCAACCCTTATTGAGGTCTTGTCAAACTTTCAACATCTTTCTCTAAATCCAGAGTAATTTAGTAATAAGGTGGCACACCTTTTGGCAACTTCTATAGGTAAAGATGACCACTACATTGCTTCTGCCTTGGTATCTCCACTTCAGGGCCTGGCTTTCACTGATGAGACCTCAATAAAGGTTGAAACCAGTCTGGGTAGTGGCCCTTCCCTTAATGCATAACATTATACATATTGCAAAGAGACGTGTTTTGCATTATTGGAGATACTGAGATAGGAGTGATGATAGCTTGATCCACCTTTGCTATGAATTGCCTGGTGTTGCACTACCTTACCTTAGTCCTGAAGATATTTTCAGGCGCAAACTTTGTTTGCTCACACTTGGATAAAGGATTAAACTAAATTTATTATAGTCTAACCAAGTGCAAAATAAACATTCAACATCTTTCTCTAAATCCAGAGTAATTTAATAATAAGGTGGCACACCTTTTGGCAACTCCTATAGGTAAAGATGACCTCTCCATTGCTTCTGCCTTGGTATCTCCACTTCAGGGCCTGGCTCCCACTGATGAGATCTCAATAAAGGTTGAAACCGGTCTGGGTAGTGACCTTTCCCTTAATGCATAACATCATACATATCTGTAAGGAGATGTGTTTTGCATTATGGGAGATACTGAGATAGGAGTGATGTTAGCTTGGTCCACCTTTGCTACGAGTTGCCTAGTGTTGCACTACCTTACCTCAGTCCTGAAGATATTTTCAGGCGCAAACTTTGTTTGCTCACATAGCTTGGATAAAAGATTAAACTAAATTTATTATAGTCTAACCAAGTGCAAAATAAACTTTCAGCATTTTTGTTGTTCTTACCAAGTCACTTTCCTGGCTGCTATTTATACTCTCCATGCAACTGATTATTACCATTATTTATCTTGTGTTGCCTCCAACATCCCCTCTTCCATATTTCATATTTAATCCCTCGTTCATCCATTTTACACGTTTTGCCTTTTGATTTTCACAATACATTCATACATTGATTCTGTTATGTATTTCTTTTTATGTCAGTCCCAAGCAATATTTATTTCCTTACTACTCAACTCCTCATTCCATGCTATAGCTCTAAGCTATCTCCTAAGCTTGTCATAATCACTACTCCTGTACTTCCACATGTAGCCTTTCCTGACAGAAGTCTTCATATGGCTAGCTACAACCTATGTGATCACTTCATGATCACTCTCACCAACTGGAGGGAATTGCAAAGCTCCACTCACAGTTACATCCTCTGATGAAATGATCGGATCCAAAACTCACGACCCCTCATGTGTCCTCCTTTATATACTGCCTGAGATAGTCGTTTCTCAAGAGCTTGAGATAATTTTCCTTATTCCCAAATGCTATCCCTTCATTCCAATCTATCCACCATAATTAAAATCATCCATAATAAACACCCTTTCCTTGTTTACTAACCAAAGTTGTTTATACATTTGTCCATCACCAATTTCTGTGTTCTCTGCCATATAGTGTTTGAGGGAAGTAATGGAAGACTTGCATACATCAAGTGGGAGTTAATTGGATGAATATCATCATTAAGCTGGAAAAAAAAAAAAAAAAAAAAAAAAAAAAATTGGATTGATTTAAGGAGAAAGGTGATCAGTAGGCACATGAGCAGTACAAATCACAGGTCAGATGGGTGACCAGTATGGTAAGAAAGGCAGAAGCAGAGTATAATAAGAAATTAGCAGTGCAGGCCAAAGATAATATATGTTGCAAGTAGTTTTCCTTCCTTTTCAAGTTCCAAAGTGAATTTTATTTTATGGTGGAAGGAGTTGATAGATGAAAAAATCTTGCAGCTCAGTAATACTGTGTTTCCAGACGATAAAGATGTTAGCCATATATCTCCACTATATCAGAGGCTTTTGTTTGAAGATGTGAAGAAATGTTTTTCCAAGTTTTCCATGAATAAGTCAGCACATGGAGAAGATGGGACGTTCCATTGCATTGCCAGATAGCTGCTTGTAAATTTTCCCATTCCATCTGAAATAATTGGAGTGGAGATGATGCCAAAAAAGTTGAGTGGGGTCAGGAGGGAACAGATTGTTTGTAAGTTCCATAACTTCATCCACTGGAACATTGATGAACAAAGATGCAATATCTGGACTCACTATTATTTTGTGATGGTATGATTGAAATTTCAAATAGCTTTTGCACAAAGTGTTGTGAGTTTTTGATGAAAGAGTTTATATGCATGATGTGATTTTTTTTAGATCAGCAAGAAGTTTTGATAACTGATAAGCAAATGAGCTAATGCCATTTTGATCAGCTGAAGTGGGAAGCCAGTGTTATGTATCTTGGGTGCTCCATATAGTCATAAAGTTAAGGGATGCATAGATTTCAACTTTTTCCTTAGATCTATAGGCCACATGAGCATGTTAAATAACAGATCGTTAGTCTCTTCATGATTTGTCCAAGTAGGGTCATAATCTAATGGAGTATAAATGGATGAATCTTAGGGTAAGAGAGAGAAATCTTAAACATATCAGTTGTATTAATGATGACAGTTAAATTACCTTTGTCAGCTTTAACTATTAAAATATCCTTGTTCTTTTTTAAATTAGAAAGAGCTCTTTTTTCTTAGGAATTGATTTTTTTTTTTTTTTTTTTTTTTTTTTTTTTTTTTTTTTTTTTTTTTGAGGCAAGGAGAACAGAGAAGGATTGCAATCTTTAGTCAGTCATTTGCATTTGCAACAAGTGTTGCAAATGACCAACTGTGGCAAAAAGTAAAGGGACTTTTTCTACATTGCAAATAAAATCTATTTTAGGAATATGTTCTCGCATGACTGCAGGTTGAAACCTTTCTTTAAAATGCTAGCTTCTGCTGTTGTCAAGTTATAATTTGAGATGTTTGCTAAAACTTTTTCATTGACTAGAGTAATTTTTGGATTGAACTTTTTGAGGATAAAAAAAGTGCTATTTTAAGAAGAGCTGATCATGTTATCTGAGAGAGACCATAGGTCGGATCTATGCAGTTGAAGGTGTGAGTAATCAACTTCATTAAGAGCATACCTTTTGTATTGTATTATGCTTTGTAGCAGGGTGAACAGTGCTTTTTGATCAATCAGTTTAGCTTTTCTGGAATGGACATGTTCTTTGAAATATAAAATATCCAATATTATTTTATTGCTTCTGCACCTCTTTAGGAATGCGAGTTGGTTCAGTAGAGCCCCATGCCTTAGAGGACAGCTTTACTGCCTGCAACATAAAAGAATCTACTATGGTCATTTGTTTACAAGCACACTGAATAGAAACCAAGGAATAATCCTGTGTGATATTTGAAAATCGCTCATTAAATCTTTTATCATTTCTGACTTTAACTTTACAGCCAACTATCGTGCACATGTCACTGAATAATAGCTGACTTATTCAAGCTTCCTCATGCTTTCTGTTTTTAATTTATTGTTAATAACAGTTCTTACACGTTTCAGTATTTTGATAATGTTATGGTTCATGTTAGCCATTTATTGTAATTTTTTTTTTCATCCTAATCCTAAACCAGAAGAAGCTGCAAGTATATGCAGCAAAACTAGTTGGTTTAATTTAATTGTATTAATACAACCAAATAAATCCAATATATTCCTTCTTATAATGTGTATTATACTTGAAAAGAAATTATATCATCACCATCATCATACCCTGAATGGAGTCAGGAGATCATGGGAGTTTTCCATGAATAAGTCAGCACATGGAGAAGATGGGACTTTCCATGTGCTGACACTCAACTAACAATGTATTCATTATATTGAATCTTAAAATCCTTAACACACCTTTAACATTTAACATCTCCTTTAACATTAACAACAGACTGTAGTAATGTGGGTGATGTGCTCCATTCACCTACAGTTGTCCATGTAAAAAAAAATACTCTTTACATCCTTCTTCACCACACTCTTTCACAACTTCTAGTGATAGCCTCTGGTTCTTCTCCTCTCCCCTTTCACTCTTTTGATAATCTTCTCTCTATTGATCTGATAAAATCCCCTGACTAACTCAAACATCCATGTTGGCCGAGTGGGTAGCGTATCTGCTCTCCAGCCAAAAGGCTGCAGATTCGAATCCTGCCGTGGGCATGGATGTTTGTGATTGTCTGTGAAAATAATAGTGGTGATGGTGGACAGTAGATGGCATTGGTGTAGATGAGACAGTTTGTGGATGAGGTTGAGTGGTGGAGACAGAGAGTTGGTGCCCTCGCTTGATGAGTCTTAGGACTCTCTAGAGGTGTCTAATAATAATAATATCACTTCATTTCCTGCTATTCAGTAAACTCTGTAATTTACGTTCCTTTAACCTCTGTAACCATAGCCAACATTTTAGACTTCTGACAGTGCTTTAGTCACTTGTCTCTGGGTCTTCTCCAGTGATTCCACATCACACTGAAAGCTAGTTGGCTATATTTGAGTATAGTAATCTAAGTCTGATCTGACCAGTGGAACAACTACAGCAATCCCTCGATTAATGCGGCTAATACATTCTTTAAAACAGACGCATTAATCAAAAATGCACTAATCGAATATAATAACCTATGGGAAAATGTATAATTTGTTCCTCAGATTTCTTTTTTGACCCTTAATTTTTTTTATAAAAAGAATTGACATACAACTGATGGTAAGGCCCTATTGCCTCTTGCAAATTTTACTGGTTCTCTCTTCACCAGGATCAGTCTCTAAACATTGCTGCTTAAAAACTTCGATTGTATGAAAACTATTTTCAAATTGTTTCTGTGAAACCTCTTTGGGCTAGTCAGTGATTAAATTTTCTTCATATTTTTCAGGATCTTCCCACTGTGCATCTAAATTTAGCAGGTCGGAATCACTCAACTTCTCAGAATGAGATTTAATTAACTTAGATTCATTTGAAAGCCTCTAAAATCATTTGCACAATGTGGAAGAATGTGCTTCCAAATGGCTCGCAGATTGCTAGCAGTAATTCGTTCGACTTTGCGACTTTATAACCAGGCTGAGATTTCTCTGATTGGCTAGAAAAGTCTTGGAAGGCATTCACTTCCAAAAAAAGGCTGGTTTCATCGACATTAAATATTTGTTGATCACAATAGTCCCCTTCTTACACAATTTTCTTCAAAATCTCTGGATATCTCCTTATCTGCACTTGCAGCTTCGCCTGTGATTAGAACATTATGTAGGCTATTTCTCTTTTTGAAACCCTCAAATCACCCAGCACTAACGTGGAATTCTTCTTCTTTTCCATCATTGATGGCCCTTTCTTTCCAGGTTACAAAGAGACAATGCGTTTGATTTAATAAGGCCAGTGTTTAGAGGAACCCGTTTTTGGTTACAATCTTCAATCCATGTAAAAAGAAGTCTCTCTAATTCATTATAATACTTTGATTTTCAGTGCATGCATGATGAACTTCAAGCAGCCTTACCTTTCTCTTTGTAAATATGATACATTATATTGGATTTTTGATTGGACCATGATTTTGATAAACACGTATTCATCAATTGCATGAGATATGATGCAAAATGCTATGTAAAGCAGACAACATAAATTTTGGCAGTAAATTTGGAACATAGTGTACATGGAAATAGTGTAGTATGCCATTAAAAAATAACTGTAGAATGTTTCAAATCGGTAACAAAATTATTTCATCCTGGTAAGTGATTTGTTGTGAAAGAGAGGAGGGTTGTTGACTTTGTTTTTTCCACCTGTATTTAATGTGTGTGTGTGATGACAGCTGCCAAAATGGCAGTAGTACTGTAGCATTTTGGCCACAGCTGATTTTTGAGATTTTTTACAAAGGGGTCATTCCCATTTGGATCTGACATTATTCCTTTCATCTGTAATTTTCTAAATATTTGTGCTTGCAGGGATTGTTAATTATAACTCTGATAATACCAAATGAAGAAATTATGATAATTGAAAATAATTTGCTGTAGTATGAATTGTAAAGAGTATTGTAGTAATCATCAAAATATTTAAAAATGCTTACACATCACCACATACTTGTTCATATGTGATAAAGTAATACACATCCTAGTATCAAGGTTTTTCTGCTGGGTTGGACAGAATACTAGATGAGAAATTATACCCATATTTGCATCCATATTTTATTCTAATTTAAGCAAACAACAAACATTTACAAGTGAAATATGTTCACAACTTGCTGTTGACATCATGAGCAATCGATGCTGCATCTCTTGATGCAAAGCACACTTTGTATTATGTGTATCACATTCAATACTGATTTTGGCATTTACTAAGGATCCTATTAGTTAGAGGATAGACCTGTGAACATGATCTAACTCAGTAGCAAAATTCATTTCTCATATACATGTAGCAAAATAGTATTTCACATATTTTACTGCTTTGAATTGATAGTTGTACAATGTTTTTCCCCTGAATTAGATTGTAAATTTTACTTAACAAGAAACTCATGTTTTATCTTTGTGCAAGTGAACAAAATTTGCACATGTATCCTCACGACTAGAGCTACTTGAACAGTTTGAGCAGTTGATACTGAGTTTCTTAGAAATGAGGAATAGATTTACATTTTCAGAATATATGTTTGTATTTTATGTACAAACTTAGTTTGTTTACATGTGGGTAAAAAGTAGATGAAAACAAAAATATATTTTCTTGTCTGGTGTTGTGTGAATAATGTAATTAAATATATACATTGAGAGTTTGGAATATTAACCAGTTTTTTATACTCAAGGTAGAGGAACCTATGTGGAGTGCAGGTGAGTTTTAGGAAAGTGTATACGAAAGTTATATTAAAAAAAAGTAGAGGAAAAAAAAAAATTCCCTGTCTAATTAGAAAAAATTCATATTTTCCAACCAAGTAAAGCAATTTTTCTACGAAGAAACCTTGTTTCATCATCATGCATATCAAGGATTTAGGCCTAGCATGGCCTGTTCCGGCCTTAGAAGTCATCGTTGAATCGTTTAAGAGGACGTCCTGGTTTTCTTTTCCCTAATGGCTTGTACTTGAAGGCTTCTTTTGGTAATCTTTCTGTTTTCATTCTTGGAACGTGTTCCATCCATTTATGTTATAATTTTTAATTTTTTCTATTACTGGTTCTTGGTTTAATTCTTTCATAATATCTTCATTTCTTTTGTGATCAAATAGGGTATACTTTGCAGTTTTTCTCATAAACTTCATTTCTGCTGTTGTTAATCTTTGTTTGTCTTTTTGTTTTATTGTCCAGATTTCGCTTCCATACATTAAGACTGGTAAGGCTAATATATTGTATACTTTTAGCCTGGTTTGTTTTTGAACTAGGTTTGGTTTAAATATAGAGTTAATTACACCTGTTATTTTTAAATATTTTGCAATTTTTATGTTTATATCTTTTTCATTTTCATATGTGATCATACATCCTAGGTAGTTAAATGAATTCACATGTTCTAAGATCTTGTTATCTATTACTATTTTAGTTCTTGCTGGATCTTGTCCTTTAAAGGCCATAGTTTTTGATTTTTCCATTGATATTATCATACCATAATCTTTGGATATCTCATTTAGATTTAAAATAGCTTTCTGTAAGTTATCTTCAGAATTTGTAATTATTATTTAGTCGTCTACAAAGAGGAGAGTATTTAAGTTAACTGTAGGTGAAAGTTTAATTTCTTGATGTAAATTTTTACTCCATTTTATTATTATTTCATTTAAGTAGATATTAAAAAGAGTTGCTGAGAGGGGACATCCCTGTCGGACCCCTTGGTTTATTTCTCTTGTATATGATAGCTCGTGATTTAATCTTATTTGTATTTGATTATTTTCACATATACTTGTGATAGCTTTTAGGATATTATTTGGTATTTGTCTTTCTTTTAATATGTTAAATAATATGTTTCTTTTAACTTTGTCAAATGCTTTTTCAAAGTCAATAAATGCAATATGTGTTTCTAAATTATATTCTCGTCTTTTCTCTATTATTCATTTTAGGCAAAAGACTGGGTCCATACATGATCGTCCTTTTCTAAATCCATTCTGTACCTCTAGAATGAAGTTTTCGGAATATTTCATTAGTTTGTTATTTAAGATTCTGCTATATATTTTGTAATAGGAATTTAGTATACTGACACCTCTATAGTTTTTTAGGGTCATCTCTATTACCTTTCTTAAAGATAGGAATCACAATTGCTTTATTCCATTCTATTGGGGGGATACCAGTTGAGTAAATTTTATTTAAAATTAATAAGAGTCTTTCTTTGAATCTTGATCCTGCGTATTTATATAGTTCTGAACCTAGCTTATCTTCTCCAGGTGATTTTCTGTTTCTTGTTTCTTTCAGGCTGATTTCTAATTCTTCTTCAGTTATTTCATTTTCATTTTCGTATAAACAAGAAACCTTGTTTAAACTAGTATAATACCTACTTCCCATACTTTTAGAACAGGTTTCGTTGTTTAATATGCATAACTAATTAATAATTAAATTGTTTTTGATCATGTTGTTTGTTTACAACATTTATAAGATCTTGGTATTGTATTGTATTGTTCTTCTTGGAACATATTATCTTGATCAAAGAAGCTGCAGTGTTTTGACTGATTAAGTTTTCCTGATAAGACAGGCAGAAACACAGCTTGTAGGCATTGTGAGTTCAGTACTAATTGGGAACATTTGAAGGATGAGTCTTAAATTACTTCAAGCATGTTATTAGACTTATTAATGAAATAAGAATAAAATCTGTCTATTCAGAATCAGTAGCAAACATTAGTATGCACTGAAAATTCATGGACTAAAGTTCTGATTCAGACCTGACTTCTTACAGGCCAGGTAGAAACTCGAATACCTTGGACAGTTCATATCAGAAGTTAAATTATTATTCATTTTAGAAATTATGGACTTTACAACCGTGTTTATAAATTATTATTATTATTACCCCAAGACCTCATGGAGTCAAAGACTCATCTGGGAAGTCCTTTTATCACACACACAGATCTCATCATACCGTGTCTTCAAAACACTCAAACTCCTTGCGGACACCACACTCTCAGGCAAGACATTCCAATCATTCACAACTCTGCATGAAAAAAACTTGTCTCTCACTTCCCCATTCACACCCTCTTTGTAGAGTTTCCAGGAATGGCCTCTGGTTCTCCCCTGATATCCCACTATTTTCTGTAGAACTTCTCCACCATTGATCCTATAACAACCCGTTACCAACCCCTTACCAATTTGCAGGTCTCTATCATATCTCCCCTCTTGCTCCTGTCCACCAGACTGCAGAATACATCTTCTCAATATTTCCTCATACTCGACATTCCAGAGGTCAGAAACTACCTTAGTCAGTTGCCTTTGGACCCTTTCCAACATCTCTTCATCCATCTGAAAACCAGGTGACCAAATCTGGGCACAATAGCCCATGTGTGGCCTAATCAAAGCCTTATACAACGGAACAAGAATCTCCCTCTTCTACATGTCAGTGTCCTTTGCATCATTCCCAGAAGCCTTTGTGTTGTCTTCACAACAATTTTGGCTATGCATCTCCTAAATTTCAGATCCTTTTCCACTCTCACCCCAGATCTCTTATTTCCTCCACCTTCAACAATATATCCTCACCAAGCATAAATTCTGCATCATCCCACTTTGTTTTTCAAATTTAAAAACTTTACATTTTGCAATATTGAACTCGCATCCCCATTTCCATGCCCAATCACTCAATTTATTCACTTCTTCTTGTAGGGCCACAACATCTTCACTAATCTTTATTGTTCGTCCCAACTTTGCATCATCTGCAAACAACTGAATATCTCCATCCAAATCTTCGCCAATATAATTAATATACAAGTTAAACAGTAATGTCCCTAAAACAGACCCCTGAGGCACTCCACTAGTGACTTTCCCTTTCCTGGATATCGCACCCCCATACACAACTTGTTGATACCTATCAGATAGCCAGTCTCCAATCCAATGCACTAAACTAATATCCAACCCCATCTGCTCTAGTTTGACTGTCAACTTATCATGAGGTACTCTATCAAAATCCATTGCGAAATCCAAGTATATTACTGTGTATCCTTCTCCTCTGCCCAGGGAAGCAGTCACTTTATTGTAATAAGTAAGTAGATTACTAAAACATGACCACCCTTTAGCAAATCCATGCTGTCCATCAAAGATAATACCATTTTTGTCAACCCAACTCTCGATCCTAGTTCTCACAAGCTTCTCCAACAACTTAACTTCAACACCTGACACACAGATAGGCCTATAGTTTGATGCTTGAGTTTGATCACCTCCTTTATGAAGTGGCACAATCTTGCCCTCTTTCCATTCCTTAGGAACTTGACCAAGTGCAAGACTCGTATTAAAAAAATATGTCAAGGCAGATGTCAACTCCCTGGCACATTCCTTCAGAATACGTGGTGATATATTATCAAGTCCCACAGCCTTATTTACATCTAGTTTACTCAACTCCCCATACACCTCTTGCTCACTTACAGTCAGTCTCTCCTCCCCATCATCAACTGCTCTCAATCTCTCCATGAAGTCACATTTACAAGATTGAAAGATCTTTATGAACTGCTCATTAAGTATCTCCACCACTGATTCTGCAACAGCTGTCTTTATACCATTTTCCCCAATCAATGTCATCCTTCCATAATCATTCTGTCTTTTGCTGGCTACATATCGAAATAACACCCTAGGAATTCTTTTTGGCTTCATTAGCTAACTGCTGTTCATACCTCTCTTTAGCTACTCACCAACCAAGTCACCCTCCTTGCCTGGTCTTTGTAGACCTCATGAAATTGGTTATTTCCACTTCTCTTATGCTGCCTTCACAATGCCCTTTTTCTCTGTATCGCATGCTTAATTTCCTTATTCATCCATCTCACACCTACCTTATTTAACCTTCTCACCCTTGGAATACGTTTAGACATTGCATTTACTAGATAGTTTTTGAAAATCCCCCAAACTGCATTGATCTCTTTTCCAGCTAACTCCTCATTCCATGCTACACCCGCAAGCTGTCTCCTGAGCTCTTCATAATCCCCCCCCCCCCTTTAGTTCCACATATACCATTTTATCACAGGTGTCCTCGTAATGCTGGCAACCACCCAGGTAATCACTCATGGTCACTCTCACCAATTGGTGGTTGATTTGACACCTCATTTATAATTACATCCTCTGATGAGATGACCAAATCCAACACCCCTAATCCTCGTGTACCCTCTGTTACATAATGTCTCAGGTAGTTATCCCTCAAAAACTCAAGAAACTCGTTTTCTTTACTTCCATTTGCTATCTCATCATTCCAGTCTATATTGCCATAATTAAAATCACCCATAATGATCACCCTTTTCTTATTTGCTTGGCTAATTTGACTATATATTTCACTATCGTCACCATCCACATTACGTGGTCTATAACAACATCCCACCAAGTATTTGATTCCATTCACCTCTATCTCACACCATACTGCCTCAAAACCACTGGCACTATTTCTGTCTTGCATCTCTACTTTGTATGGACATAACTCTTTCTCTATCATCAATAGCACTTCCCATACCTTTTTACCCCTTCTATCCTCATGAAACACATCATACCCTTCCATCTCTATTCCTGTCAGGATGTCGTCCTGTTCCCACCATGTCTCACTTATTCTGACAATCTTTGGGTGAACAGATGCAATTCATGCATCCATTTCATCTGCCTTGTTTCTTATACTTCTAGCTTTTGTATACAAACACAACAGCTCATTTCTGGATCTACAGCTATTTTCATTGATACTACCACTCACTCGATGTGATTTCTCCATGCTCGACTGGGGCCATTTCCATTTCTGCTTCTTCATTTTAAAACCCTTTTCAATTCCAACTGTTTCCTCTTGATCCCTGATCATCCTATTCCTTTCCTGCCTACACATGCTCACCTCCTCTTGGACCATCCACCTTTCTCATGCTGTGTACCCCTGTCCACCCTGAGCCTCCCCGTTTCCCTGCTCCTCTTGCACACCCGTTCTCTCATTTTCTATACTCATACCACTCACTTCCCCATTCATAACTACCTCTTCAATCTCTCCTGTCTTACTCTCCTGCTCTTCCACATCACTTTCCACTGATTCATTCTCTCTATTTATTTCTCTAACTTCCAGAAGCAGTCTCTCCAAGCGACTCACACCATAACCACTCAAATGCAGTCCATCGCTCCCATACAGCTCACTTCGTCCCTCAAACTCATTCCACACATTAACAAACTGTACTCCCATCTCCTCACACATTTCAGCCAGAATATCATTCATAATCCTTGCTCTCCGCCTCATTTCACCACTGTCATACCTAGGCAACACACTGACTACCTTTACTGTCACACTATTCTCTTTTATCCTTCCAAGCAGCCTCCTGATATCCATTCTGACATGCTCTTTGTTTTCTGTTTATTCTATCCTCTCTCAAATCATTTGTACCAATTAATACTATTAACTCTTTTGCTCGCTCCCACCTCATATCCAATGGCTCAATCACTCTACTTATTTTACTGCCTGGAAAAACCTTGTGCATTCTATCCTCTAGCACACCTTTAATAATGGAGTCGCCATACAACGCCACTCACTCATCTTTCGTTAACTCTTTCATGCCATCATGATTTATTTTAATAGTTTTGACCTGAATTCTCTTAATTTCATTCCTCATCCATTTCATTTCTTGCCTCATCCAATCCAATTCAACTTCTGAATCTCGCGATACATTCTCTCTATCATTCAATCTTTCTAACTCTCGACCCCCTCTTCTCACTTTCACTCTCATTCATCCTTCTTTGTTTCCGTACTTTCGGTCCAACATGCGTCCAACTTTCGCTATCATTCTTCTCACTTTCACTCTCATTCATCTTTCTTTGTTTCCGTACTTTCAGTCCACCATATGTCCAACTTTCGCTATCATTCATTCTTTCGATTTTTTTCACTTTTAATTTCTGTGTCATGCCATTTCTAGTTTCATTCGTTCTCTCAATTTTGTTTCCTTCTGCCACTCTCACCTCACTTTCGTCCCTTTTAACATCTGTTATGGTTTTCAAATCTCTTTTTTTCTTTTTTACTGATTTTTTAACATTTTTTTGCCTCTCTTCTCACCATCCTTCTCTTTCAAACGTGAACTCATTTTCCTCGCGACATTCTCGCTACTAACACTTTCTGTCATCAATTTCATATTTGCATTCATCAGTTCCTCGTTCAGGATAAATAACTCTTTTAATATCCCGACGTTTAGATCATCATCTGGAGCATATACAAATAAACTGGACAGGTTAAGTTACATTTACATATAGTAAGCTAGAGAAACAATGAATTGATCACAAGTTATTCTACTGGCATGACCTCTAGTGAAAAAAAAAATTATTTATAAACTACATCAAGCTAAATTCTATTTCTGATAACATGAATAAACATTCTTTCTTACAGATAGTTTTTTTTTTTTTTTCAGTAACAATGATGTCCTGCTTTTAGCATTACAATTATTATTTTTGATTTAGGATCCTGGATTTCTACAGTCCTGTTAATAGTTGCTCTTAGAGAGGAAGGTTCTGTGGGTTGAATATATGCCTTCCATATGTTTGGGATTTTTAGACCATCATGGCTGTTCAGATTGGGGTGGTTGGTAATAATCTCACACGTTTCCTTAAATTTGCATTCATACCATGTTTTGGTGTGATGTAGACAACTAGTGCTTTTCCAGTCAATTCTATGTAAGGTGTTCAGGGCATGATCCGAAAAGCCAGCTTCACCATAATTATTATATTTGATGTATCGTTTATGTTCTTTTTGTCTGATAGGAATTGTGCGTCCTGTTTCTCCTATATATGGTATGTTACAGCTGCAATAAATATGGTATACTCCAGGGTGGGCCAGCGGAAGGAGTTGGTCTTTGGATGAGTTGAGTAAGCTTTTTAATTTTGCAGGAGGTGGCTTTGAGGTTGTATTTTTGTAGTATTCTGTTTATTTTATATGATGTCCCTTTAATGTAAGGAATGGTTATAGTTTTATTGTAGTCTGGTTTGTCTTTGTTTTTTATTGAGGTCTTGTAGAGAATTTTGTTAATAGTGTTTTGGCTGTACCCAATTTTTTTGAAAAGTATTGCTGATAACTTTAAATTCGTCTTTCAGTGCCTGTTCACTGAAGCAGATCTTCAGAGCCCTGTTTTTTTAGAGTATTAATGATACCTATTTTTTTTTTTTTTTTTTTAAGTTTTTTTTTATTTAAGTAACTTAATGATACCTAGTTTTTGTGTAGGGTGGTGGTAGGAGTTTATGTGTATATATTGGCCAGTATGTGTCGGTTTCCGGTACACAGTGAAGGAAAGATTGCCAGAAGGAAGACGTGTGACAAGTGTATCTAGAAACGGAAGTGTGTTCTGTTTTTCAATCTCAATTGTGAACTGTATGCATTTGTGTTGTTTATTTAGGTGGCAAAGGAACGTGTCTAGTGTCTGGCGGCTATGGGACCAGATTGCAAAACATCGTCAACGTATCTAAGCCAGACTTTGGGTTTTAAAGGAGAGGAACCTAAAGCAAGTTGCTCAAAATGTTCCATATAAAAGTTAGCAATAAGGGGGGGGATAATGGCGAGCCCATAGCTGTGCCTTCTTTTTGTAGGTAGAAAGCATTTTGCCATACAAAATAACCAGAATGTAATACGTTTTTAATTTACTTCTATAAAACGTTACTGCACGCGTTTTGAGATTCCATTGTAATCATGCGCCCTAACTGTATGCTATTCATGCTATTCCTAGTATTGTTTGAATTACTGTACTGAGGATGTCCCAAGATACTTGGGAGGAAATATTTACGTATTAAAACTAATCACTGTGGTTATACATGTTGTTTTAGTGATGCATTCACCACAGGTGTTATTATATAAAAACGTAATACATGTGCAAAGAGCGCTGTGATATCTGGAGGGAATTTGTTTTGTAAAAGAAGGATTGGGACATTCATAAAGAGGGCAGAGACATCAAAACTGACTAATAAATCATCTTTTTCTAATGTAATGTCTTTGATGATGTTTATGAAGTGTTGTGTGTTTTTGATAGCAGAGGAGGAATGACCCACCAACTCCTTGAGTGTTGCTGCTAATTTTTTGGCTAAGTGATAATGTTGGTTATCGATCCCTCCAATTGTAGGCCGGAGTGGTGTGTTTTCTTTATTTATTTTCAGTAGTCCATAAATTCTTGGGGATTGAGTGTAGTGCGGAAATTGTTTTTTGACTGTATCTTTAGGCCATGTGGTAATTGACTTAAGTAGTTTCTCTGTTTTCTTTTTTTATTCTATTGGTTGGGTTATAGTTAACGAGTTGGTATGTGTTATTGTCCAAGACTAACAGATTCATTTTTTCTACATAAGTGGTTTGGTTTAAAATAACGGTGGCACTTCCTTTATCGGTTCTAGTTATTACGATGTTCGGATTTGACTTTAATGATTTCACCGCTGTTAATTCATGTTTTGTTAAGTTGCTTGTTATTGTTTTGTTATGATTTAAAATGTTGGTGGTTTCTAATTGTATTTTGCCTGCTATGTTATTTGGGATGAATCTTAAGCCTTTTTCTATGTTACATATAAATTCAAATTTGTTTATCGACTTGGATGCTATGGCAAAATTTAGCCCTTTATTTAGTTCCGAGAGTTTGTCTTTGTTTAAAGCATGGTTGGATAGGTTAACTATATTACTGTTACCTGTGGGCGATTGGTCACTCCTGTTGTTTCTTGCTTCTGATTGGTTGTTTTCGTTCCCTGTGGAGAAATTTGAATATGGCAGCTGGTTTTGTTGATCCTTTAGTCTTTGAAATTTCGAAATTAGGTTTTCTTTCTTCGTTTGGAGGATATGGTTCGCCATGTTGTCCATAAGCGATGCAGTCAATACGGTAAGCTTAAGATTAATGTTTCTAGTTTGATCAATTGACTGGCTTTTTTAAAACGTAGAGACAGCAACATCATCCCGAGTTGCATCAAACTAAAGAGAAAATTCACCACAACGAATATACCACCGCATGGAGAAAGCGCTACTAAGAGAACAGATCCTAGCTACCAGAAAGAACTTAGCCGTTACTCAAAACCAGCTACAAAACAAAAAATCGGAACTTTCAAGCTACTTAAGCACAGATATCTGGATGATCCTGGAAAAGATTACAGGAGCCACCAATCGTCCACAGGTAACACTATCATAGTTAAGCCATCCAACCACGCTTTAAACAAAGACAAACTCTCGCTACTAAATAAAGGACTACATTTTGCCGTAGCACCCAAGTTGATAAACAAACCTTAATTTATTTGTAACATAGAAAAAGGCTAACATACAATTTAGCTTGATGTAGTTTATAAATAATTAATTTTTTTTTTTTCACTAGAGTTTATGCCAGTAGAATAACTTGTGATTAATTCATTGTTTCTCTAGCTTACTGTATATAATGTAACTTAGCTTGTTCAGTATATTTGTATATGCTCCAGATGATGATCTTAATATGAAGATTGAAACGTCGGGATATTAAAATAGTTATTTATAAACATTGTTATAAAGTCCATAATTTCTAAAATGAACTGATCACCGTATAACACTAAAAGAAAGGATTAAATTATTATTATTATTAACATCTGACCTACATGGAGTCAGACTCATCGTGGGAGATGCACGCTATTGCACACACTGCTCATTCAACTGTGCTTTAAACTGATTCAGTGTGTCTACATTCACAACACACTCAGGCAATGCATTCCACTCACCAACCACTTTTCATACAAAGAACCTACTCCTCTGCTCACATCCTCCTTATAGTTTCCACCAATGGTCTCTTGTTCTACCCCTTTCTCATATTCTATGAAAAACCTCTTTTATGTCGAACTGATAACAACCACTGACTAATATATGTGTCTCAGTCATATCCCCCCCCCCCCTTCCTCCTATTCACCAGGCTCTGCAGCTTACATTCTCTCAATCTGTCCTTGTACTCTGCATTCCAAAGATCACTGACCACCTTTGTGAATCTTCTCTGGACCCTTTCCAACATATCCTCATCACCATGAAAACCCAGCGACCAAATCTGTGCACAATAATCCGTGTGAGGGCTTATACATTGGCATCATAACCTATTTCTGCATGTCAGGGTCCTCCACATCATTGCCATTATCCGATGTGATATCTTCACAATTTGTGCAATGTGGCCCCTGAATTTCAGGTCCTTGTTCACCATCACTCCTAGATCTCTCATCTCTCCTTTACTTCCTTTAAAGTTTCCCCACCAGGTGTATACTTTGCATCCCATCGTTACTTACCAAATCTCAAAACCTTACACTTTGCAACATTGAACTGACAGTTCCACTTACCTGCCATTCATGCAATTTATTCAGTATGTCCTCTTGTAAGGCCATAACTTTCGCTTGACTCTGCATTGTTCTCCCCAGTTTTGCATCATCTGCAAACATCTGCATATCACTAGTTAAACTCATCCCAATATCACGACCATACAAACTGAACAACAGTGGTCCCAAAACTGACCCCTGCAGTACACTACTAGGGACCTTTCTCTTTTGGGATACTGCATCCCATATACAACTTTCTGATTCCTTATCTGTCAGCCAGTCACTGATATCCAACTCTGAAGTATGTTATCCAGTCCCATCTGTTTCAATTTATTTAACGACTTGTCGTGTGCCAGTCTATCAAAAGCTTTTGCAAAATCCAAGTACAGTAATATCCCGACTTACGTGAATCCGAAGTTACATGGTTTCTTATATGTATGTATTCCCATCCTGCTTCACGCTTCTCCACTAGTCGTATATTTCTGGCGCTGGCTGCATTCGCCAGTGTCACACATGCTGTGAACAAGCACTGACATATTTCGCACGGTCTCCATTCATACACAATTTTTATAGTCTAGAAACCTTGCGATTGTTTAATGTTATGTTCTTGATAAAAATTTTATCACATAAAGTCCTCTTCTACAGCTAGCAAGAAAATAAAAACATTGACTTTGGAAACAAAACGCAACATTATTAAGAATTTTGAAGGCAGATGAAAATTTGTGAGCTGTTAGACTCACATAACAAGGAGCTTACAATCAACGAGCTTATAGAGATGTGTGAGCAAAGCACTACTGAAGAGACCGAAACCTCAGATCCAGTTCTACCAGAAAAGCACATGACAATTGCAAAATTAACAGAAGGTCTCAGCTTAATTAAGAAAGGTTTACAGATTTTGGAGGACATAGATTCTAACAAGTAATGAATTGTAGCCACAAGGCAAGGAATGAAAAAATCATTGGCTTGCTATGAAGAAATTTTGCATGACAAGAAAAAGACATTATGCCGTCAGATGAATCTATTAGATTTTATGAAACCATAGACATCGAAATAACTTTTTTATTTATGTATGAAAAACTACAATTATGATTATATTTCTTAAAAAATACAGGTGTTTTTGTAAACCTTTGGTCCCGATTAACTAATATTTTGTATGTTTGTATATATAAGTTACATGCAAAATTATACCCCAAGTTACGCGAATTCGACTTACGCGCTTTTTGTTGGTCCTACCTACCGCGTAACTTCGAGCTTTTACTGTACATTGTAAATCATGTGCAAATGTTTGGATTTATTTTTAGAATTATTTATAGACATTATTATTTATTTCATTTCAGAAATCACCAGTCTACAAGACAACCACAGAGCATCTTTGTGTCCCCACTTTCCCTAAATAATTTAAGTTATGATGACGTATCAAAAAATATTGATGCAAATTTGGCTGAAATTGATATGGAAACTTTTCGAACTGAGGATATTTATTCAATTCTTGCCCTGCCAACACTGCATTCTGGTGAATTTCAGCCATCAATGCATGGTGAACAGTGTGCTTCACTTTCAAATTCATTAATGGGTCCTCTGGAGTCATCAGCAAGGTAACATTTATGAATAATAGCATGTGTTATAAAATATAAATTTCTATAATTTCTGTAAATGCATGTAAGTTCATGTATTCTGCTATTTTGATTGATGTATTATGTAATAATGTTCATAACTATGATCATAACATTACTGAAATATGTGATTATTTTTAGTTAGTTGCTTACTGTGCTTGATTTATCCATGAATGACATTGATTATGTTCTCATCCTGGTCAGAAAACTGTATTATTCATATAATAATTTGCATTGCATTTGATCAGCATTATGTTGTAACTGAATTTTATTCATCAGAATTGGCCTTTGCAGTTTTGCTGCTACATTTAAAACTATTGGAATATGTTTGGCAATCATTCATTCATGCTTGAACAGTTAAACTAACTCCTGTGAAACTGTTATTAACTCCAGACTAACTCTAACATAATTCTTCTTCATTCACCCCTTTTTACAGCAGCATTTCTCCAGAAATAACTTATTTCAGCCCTAAACATCCCTATTGACCTCAATCTATTTTTATATTCATTAAAATGTGGATGTAAAGCATATGATAGAGTTGGAGAATCATATCTGCCTCCCAGAGACAGCACTACTAATAAACACAAAATGCATAATTATTATTATTATTATTATTGTTCCAGGAAACTCCAAGGAGTCGACAGACTCATCGAGGGAGGTCCTAACATCATGTCAAGAACAACTATTCAACATTCACACAGTATCTATCATACCTTGCCTTGAACTCATTCATGGTCGTAGCACCCACAACAGACTCTGGAAGCTTATTCCACTCATTTACCACTCTCCAAGTAAAGAACCTAGCTCTAACACCCTTGTCAACCACGCTCTTGCCCAGCTTCCATGCATGGCCCCTAGTCCTCCCACCACCAGTCATATTTTCAAAAATATCTTCTGGATCAATCTTATAAAAACCCTTCAGTAATTTGAATGTCTCAATCATATCACCCCTCCTTCGCCTATCGTCCAATTTCTGCAGCCCACAAATCTTCAACCTATTCTCATTAGGTTCATTCCACAGACCTGCTATCATCTTGGTCACTCGTCTCTGGACCCTCTCCACTTCCTCCCCATCACGAAGAAACCCTGGTGCCCATAGCTGGGCGCAGAAGTCCAGATGGGGTCTTATAGCTTGTAGATTGTAGCTATAATATTAGAGATATAGACTAAACATGTATATATCTATATATTTTGATATTTCTAGTCCTTTTATCATATTAGTAGTTTGTTGTTAATGGTAGGAGAAAATATGAGAATCTTCCATTCCAAAATATGTTTTTATCTTGGGGGGGGGGGACATCAGTGTATGCAGAAAATGGCTGCTATCAATTACTGCATATCTTATAAATGCAATGTACAGTACTTGGAGTTGTTTGCTTTCTCCCTTTTCCAAGGATCATGCATTACATATTGAAACTTATAGTTATGAAAAAAATTATGCATTAGATAACTCTGTATAACACAAAACTAAAGCAATATCTATTACTATTATACCTCTAGAGAGTCAAGGACTTGTTGGTATACATCACATACACTAGATGCACTCACTAATTTAACACACAAACTTAACTTTCACAGATGTCCCTAGTCCTCTATCCATCTTCCATATAAAAATGTTATCAATCAATACCCTGTACCACCTTCTCCAAAGTTTATAGACTTCTATCATATCACTCCCTCTTTCTTCTGTCTACCATTGTCTACAGCCACATATTCTCATCTGTTCTTGTAATCTACATCCCACAAACCTGATATCATCTTTGTAACTCTTCTTTCCAGCCATTCCATAGGTTCTTTATCCCTTTTGAACCCAAGAGACCAAATCTGCATACAGTAGACAAGGTGTAGTTCTTCTGTCAGCTGCCCATTTATACAAACCAATAGTTTATATTCCAATCCCATATTCTCTAGTTTATGCAACTGCCTTTCATGTGGTATCCTATGCCTTAGCAAAGTCCAACAGTATCATAGTGTAAAAAAAATCCACTAATGTCTTTTATTCCTTTATAGGGGATATGCGAAGCTGTTTTAACCCTATCTAACTTTTGGAGATTAAGTGGGCAATGCATTCTCCACAAAGTAGAGATTGAACTGTCCACTCAACTTCCAATATCCATTGCTCAGCAGTAGTTGGTGAGCAATGGATATTTACTACAGAGCCTCTGTTTCCATCCCTTATATTGTTATTATTATTACGGGTTACTCCAAGAAGTCCTTAGACTATCAAGGGAGGCCCTAAATATCATGTCAAGAACTATCCAACATTTGTGTAGTATCAATCATACTTGGTTTGAACTCATTCACAGACATGGCACCCACACTCAGACAACCCATTCCACTCATTCACCACTCTCCAAGCAAAAAACCTGGTTCCAACACTCTTGCTAACTACACTCTTACTCAGCTTCTATGGATGGCCCCTAGTTCTCCCACCACCAGACCTTGTTACGTCATTACGTTCTATTATTATCACTCTAGTGCCTTCTAAGATTATCTATAAACTAGTTCTCTGGAGGCTGTTCCCCTTTTTAGACTCTGAAAAATTTGTTTGATTTGCTGCGCCAGCCAGAGCCTAAGAACAGAAATTTCTTGTCTTAGGGAAGTTTCCCAGAATTAAGTGCCACGTAATTTAGTAAAGTAAATTAGGAAGCTATAGATATCTTAACTTTTCAGTCATGGCCTATTAACTGTAAACTGTTTGTATATTTCCCTCACACACAGGTCTGAAATTTAATGATTGGTGAAGTCAGTCTCATGCTTAGATCACACATAGGCTTGCATAAGAAACATATTTATTATATAGCTAAAAGGATTACAATATATTAGATACAATACGAGATTAGCATTCCACCTCAAGCAAAAGGCTAAAGGAATGATCTAATTCACACGTACAACATTCACACTTTAGGCATATAATTCACTGTTATACACATTTCATCTACTAAATATTTAGCAGAATATATACATACAATTTGGTATGCATGTGGTACAGGACACTATTTTAGTTCTGAACTTATGAATTAGTTCTTAAGGGGTGCTTAAGGGTCAAAGCTGTATAACTGAGAGGAGACCTCTACATAGCCTTTAAAGGAATGCGGAGAACCGATCAGGGCTTCTGATCTAATGTCCAATCCTCACCGTCTCGTGGTGCACCCTGTTAGGTATCTACTTGGATACTGAACGAACGAGGATGGGCTGGCAATTTGGGATTTAGCCGACCAAATTGTATTCTTATTGGTTAAACCAAAATAAAAAATGATGGTACAACATGACAAAATTTCATGCCGGCTGGGGCGTCGCCCGGTTAAACAAGGCCCCCGTTGTTTTCGCCAGGGAACCAGGGTGAACAGCGAAAAGTCAGCTACTGGAACAAATCTGTTGAAGAAGCTTAGGAATGGAGGAAAGAGTGCTGTAAAAGAAGTTAGAGATGATAAAGGTGAAAACGGGAAAAAAAGATATCTTGAAGTATGAAGTAATTACTTCGAAAAACTGCTAAATGAAACAAGCAGTGATGATAGCACAGTGGTAAAAAACACTGACCAGGCATGCAGTCAGGAATACACATTATTACTTGAAGTATAAAAAGCTATCAAATGCTTGAAATGTGGAAAGGCAGCAGGAGTAGATGATATTCGACCAGAAATGCTGAAGTATGGTGGTATAAGAGTCTTACAGTGGCTGCACTGCATAGTTCAGAAAGCCTGGACAGAGGGACGAATTCCCGATGATTGGAGTAGAGCTCTCATAGTACCCATATATAAAAAGGGAAATAAAACTGAATGTGAGAATTACAGAGGTATTTCCCTACTCAGTGTTCCTGGCAAGATCTATGCAAGTATACTTGAGAAACGGTTGAGAAGAATTGTGGAAGAAAAGCTTGGTGAAGAACAAGCTGGATTCAGGCCAAATAGAGGCTGTCAGGATCAGATCTTCACTTTACGACAAATAGTCGAGAAAGCATGGGAATATCACAGAGATCTGTGTTTAAGTTTTGTCGATTTGGAAAAGGCATATGACGAGGTGCCAAGAGAGAAGCTATTCAATATGCTACAGTTATATGGTGTCAATGGGGCATTATATCAAGCAATACTTAGTCTTTATTTGAGTTGTAAGTCAGCAGTAAGAATTGAAGGAAGTACAGGAAGATGGTTTAATGTTAAATCTGGTGTGAGACAAGGATGTACATTATTACCTCTGTTATTCATCATCTACGTGGATCACATTATGAAGGAAAGTGGTATTACACATGATATCAAAATTGGAGATGTTAATGTCAGCTCTTTGCTTTATGCAGATGATGTTATACTTCTAAATAAATCTACTACAAGTCTGCAAGATTCTCTCACTAAATTCAATAGCTGTTGTAATAGATATGGTATGGTCAGCAATAAAAAGACAAAGGCAATGAAAATAGGCAGAATCATTGAAAATGTCAACTGTGTTGTGAATGGAGAACCTGCGGAACAAGTAAAACATTTCAGCTACTTAGGTACGATTTTTACTGAAGATGGTAAATTAAATATAGAAATAGTCAACAGAATCAGCAAAGCTGGTATGGCGGGAAGTCAATTGAATAAATTCATATGGAATAAGAGAGAAATTAGTCGGAACACTAAATTAGCTGTATACAAGACAGTGTTCAAACCAGTTTTAACTTATGGATCTGAGAGCTGGGTCAGAAGTAAAACACTTGACCAAATACTAGAGATCGCAGATATGAGAGTCCTGAAAACGAATATAGGCGTGAACAGATGGCCATATCATATTAAAAACGAGGATTTTAGCAAAGAAGTTGACATTGTCAGCATCCAGGAATGTGTTAGCAGAGCTAATCTCAGGTGGTATGGTCACTTAAACAGAATGTGCGAAGAAAGATTAGCAAAACAAGTGTTCTCTGCCAGGTTGGCAGCAAAACGACCCAGAGGAAGACCAAGATATAAGTGGATTGATACGGTACAAAGTGCCTTAGACGATAGAAATATAAGATCTGATAATGTTGGAGTCTTGACAAGTAACAGAATGATTTGGAGGAAAATTGTAGATAGGAAGTTAGTAATGATTTAATTTTTTTCATGTAGTACTATCTTATCCTGTACACCCATTGAGCGTACATGGCAGGAATTTGATGATGATGATGACGACTTATGAATTATTAACTAGCAATCCCTTTACAATATTTTTGGAACCATACAATACTTGGTTTCTCAGACTACTAGTCTAATAAGGTTAGAGAGTCCCTGAAGATGTATTATCATTAAAGTTCTACTTCTTTCAGCCAGGTTTTTATTTCTTCCCTTTCACAAAATCTTATCAATATAAAGCAAGAAAAGTCACAGTACTTTATCTCTCTGCAGTGTTGACGTTGAGACCCTTTTGTCCGTACTTTGTTGTGGGATATCACTGCTGCTGCCAACTGCTGCCACATGGAAGTTACTTACATGTTTCGAAATGGCCACTCTTTCTTGCTGGACTTTCACTTATCACGTAGGTTGCTGGCACTTAGCTGTACCTTCTTCAAAGGCTATCCTTTGCTATCTTTCATCAGCACAGTTTCACCGATGACCCTCGTTTGGGATCTGCCGTCGTCTGGTGCATAGCCTTGCCAGACTTGCATTAGTCAGCCATGGGAGAGTTGATACTGGTCATTGCCGTCTGCATTGCTGGTCTGCACGAGGGAAACAGGAACAGAAAAAACTTGGGGGGGGGGATACTGTGTAATCGTATTGTTATGTTTTTGTCATCGGGTCTGCGCCATTGTTACGTATTTAATCTGCTTCTTTGTTATATAGCTATTTTTATCTTTATACATTTTCTTTATGTATTTTATCTCTATATATACTTTGGCTTCTATCTGTTATCTTTAACGTCATTTATCCCTAAGTCATCTATCTTACTTGAATGTGATCTTATCGCTTATCTAGCGAATTTCTCAATTTTGGGCCCCCAGAAATACCTGTTCCCTGATCGCTACGAGCTATCCTTATTCACTCAGGCAAATTTATTTACTGTGCCAGCCTGGGCCTTAAGGGTAGAGTTAAACTCAGTCTAAGGATAGTTATAGGGTATCAGGTGCTACTAATATCATTTACTAAAATTCAGAAGCCTAAGGTTTTCTAGTTTAATTGCAGTTGTGCCCCTTTTCTCTCTTAATTCGGATATCCCCACACACATATATGATCACAGGTTCGAAATTTTATGAAAGGTCAGGGTCAGTCAGCATGGTCAGAAATACAGGCATGAAAGGTATCAAACAATTTTAATGAATTCATTATTTAATATAATACAGGAACAAAACAATTATTAATACTAAATTAAACTCCTACTGTCCTCTCATTCTTAAAAATAAACATTGCTTTCTAAATGTTTACAATTCAATTTTCTCAACTTATTTGACATTTTAGTTTACAACTCATTAGGCCAGCTAGGCACTTAGCATATTAATATTTTCCCTCGAGTGGATCACGACAAAATATCTAATAAAGTAATAGTTCTTAAATTCAGTCCAAAGGTATAGAGTTATTCACATAAATTTCAATTCTTCATGCTTCCTTTTATCACCAATTCGAAATACACTCTTATCCATACTGTTAGTCAGTTTCTCTAAAAGGGGCTAGAACATATGAAAGTACTTATCTACGCTGTTTTGGTTTCTCTCTGTCCTTCCTTCTTTGTGAAGATTCTGGCTATCTTGATTCTACCGCCACATGGGATTCACGTGCTCTTCCTGAATCGGGTGCTGTTTCTTTGCTATGGATTTATGCGAATGCTTTTCCTCATTGACAGCCTACGTTTGATCTTGCTGTGTTCTCTGGCAGTGCCATGCTGGAACTTCTTGAAGGTCAGCTCTTAAAAATAAGAACTGAACCACGATGAACACTCGAAGCACACGGTGGGAGCACAGGAACAAACAAACAAAAGGGGGAGGGGTTTCAATTCAGTGTTGCAGGTTTGATACGCTCCCCAAGAGCGCCACCTTTCCGAGTTTGATTTCTCCTATCGTCCTGCCAATTGGTCCCCGACTGGGTGATCTCACTGATCCTCATATGGAGCTTTCTAATTCCGGGAATGTATGCATCATGAAATTTTCACAGATGTAACACCCACGGGTGCTCATGCTACCCTTGTAGCATTTGGGAGACCTTTGCCCCATCCTGCCGAATTATTGGCATTCTTTTACGTGAAGAATATTACTGAAAATTACTCTTACAATTGTCCCTTTTATTGACTTACAGTTACATTTGATATATAGATACATTAACTTTATTTTAAACAGTTCTAAATTTAGTTTGCAAGATGTTATTTCATTCAAAAACATAGTTATACTGTGCTAAATGATAAGTATGCTCAAATTATGGTTAATTTCTGTTAGACTCTGGAATGGTGACGTCATGTAGAATGAGGTTGCCTCTATCAGATCTAATGGTATTTTTCCCCCTTTCTAGCACCCTCTTTCCATGCTGGAAACTTATTATTATTATTATTTCGGTCGACTCCAGGAGTCCTTAGACTCATCGAGGGAGGCCCTAAACATCATGTCCACACAACTATGCAATTACATTCTCACAGTATCTATCATACCTTGTCTTGAACTCGTTCACAGTCATAGCACCCACAACAGACTCTGGCAGCTTATTCCACTCATTTACCACTCTAAAAGTAAAGAACCCAGCTCTAACACCCCTGCTAACCACACTCTTGCCCAGCTTCCATAGGTGTCCCCTAGTTCTCCCACCACCAGTCCTGATCTCAAAAATATCCTCTGAATTAATCCTATAGAATCCCTTTAGCAATTTGAATGTCTCAATGATATCTCCCCTCCTCCGCCTATCAACTAGTT
Source organism: Typopeltis vanoorti (assembly GCF_054136105.1). NCBI lineage: Eukaryota > Metazoa > Arthropoda > Arachnida > Uropygi > Thelyphonidae > Typopeltis > Typopeltis vanoorti. The sequence continues at coordinate 95,931,390 of NC_143567.1, forward strand.
TCTACAACCCACAAATCTTCAACCTGTTCTCATATGGTTCATTCCATAGACCTGTTATCATCTTAGTCACTCACCTCTGGATCCTCTCCACCTCCTCCCCATCAAGAAGGAACCGAGGTGACCAAATCTGGGCACAGTAGTCGAGATGAGTCTTATCAAGGCTCGGTACAGAGGTACAATAACTTGCTTGTCTCTGCTCGTCAAGGTATTTTTCAACAACCAAGTGAATTGATGAGCTGATTTAGCTACTTTTGCAATGTGCCCCCTAAACTTCATCTCCCTATCCACCAACACTCCCAAGTCCCTGGCCTCATCAATCTCTTGGAGTACAGTTCCACCAATGTGGTATACTGCTGCTAATCTTTTCACCCCAAAATGCATAACCTTACATTTTGTCACATTAAATTGACACCCATTCTCCTTAGCCCAGAACTCCAATCTATCTAAGTCATCCTGCAAGTCTTTGACATCTTCTGCATTCACTATTGCCCTACCCAACTTTGCATCATCAGCGAACAAATGAATTGTTCCACTTAGATCCTTCCCTATATCGTTAATGAACAGATTAAACAGCAGTGGTCCAAGAACAGAACCCTGCGGCACACCACTAGTAACAGGCCGTCTTTTGGACTCTACTCCTGAATAAACTACTCTTTGATATCTCTCCATCAACCACCTATCCATCTCACCAATCCTATATCCATTCCCATATGTTGTAGTTTACGGATTAGTATTCCATGTGGTATCCTGTCAAATGCCTTTGCCAGGTCCAGCAGTATCACTGTAAACCCATTTCCCTTATCCAGTTCAGCCGTCACCTTGTTATAAAACTTGAGCAAGTTACTGAAGCATGATCTACCCTTCACAAAGCCATGCTGTCCCCTGTACAGTATCTCGTTTTCATCAATCCATTCCTGTATTTTTCCCTTGACTACTTTCTCTAAGACCTTGACAACGACTCCTGATATGCTGATCGGTCGGCACACCACTAGTAACAGGCCGTCTTTTGGACTCTACTCCTGAATAAACTACTCTTTGATATCTCTCCATCAACCACCTATCCATCTCACCAATCCTATATCCATTCCCATATGTTGTAGTTTACGGATTAGTATTCCATGTGGTATCCTGTCAAATGCCTTTGCCAGGTCCAGCAGTATCACTGTAAACCCATTTCCCTTATCCAGTTCAGCCGTCACCTTGTTATAAAACTTGAGCAAGTTACTGAAGCATGATCTACCCTTCACAAAGCCATGCTGTCCCCTGTACAGTATCTCGTTTTCATCAATCCATTCCTGTATTTTTCCCTTGACTACTTTCTCTAAGACCTTGACAACGACTCCTGATATGCTGATCGGTCGGTAATTTGCAACCGTAGTCTTGGATCCTCCTTTATGCAGTGAAACTATTTTCCCCTCTTTCTACACCGTCGGGACTAAACCAGACCTGAGACTCAGATTAAACAACATGGTCAAGGGCACTGATAATTCTTTAGCCGCTTCGCGTAAGACCCGTGCCGGTATACCATCCAATCCTACAGATGTGTTCACATTAAGGTTTTGTAATAGACTAGTCACCTCCACTTCATTCATCACTTCATTCCCGTATAAACTAATGGTTCCTTCATTTTTTCAATGTCACCACCTGGATGATATACTTTTGCAAAGTGCTCGCTCAGTAACTCCACTATATCAACTGATTCAGTGACCCCCACACCATCGTCATTTCTTAAAATCATTTTGCCATATACAGTTTTTTTCTTGCTTGCAGCATATTGAAAGAATTGTTTGGGATTCTTTTTAGCTTGCATAGCTAGTTTCCTTTTATAATCCACTTTTGCTTTTTTTACCATACTCATTACTCTTCTGGCCTGCACTTCATACCGTTTGTGTGCCTGCAGGTCACCCATTTCTTTAAATTCTCTCCACAGTTGTTTCTTTTTTTGCAGCTCAAGCTTAATGGTGTTATTCATCCATTTAACCCCTACTTGTTTTACTATTCGGACCCTAGGTATACAATCAGCCATTACCTCCTGTAAATGCTCCTTGACCACTTCCCATGCTCTATCGACGTCCAGCCCTTGCAGTTGTACATGCCATGGCACTGATCCAAGCAATCTCCTAAGCTTGTCATACTTGCCAGCACGGTAATTCCACATATACCCTGTCTTAATCGAAAATTCCACACCTTTAGCCACTTCCCAGGTCAAGACCTTATGATCACTCTCACCAATAGGTGGCAACATGGTCATATTCATTACAGTCAAATTCTCAGATGCTATTACCAGGTCAAGCACTCTCACATCCCCTAGTATTTTCAATTACATGCTGTCTCAGATAGTTATCCCTTAATAATTGAATAAAATCCTTTTCCTTCCTCACGTGTCCTCTCCTCCTTCCAATCAATGTTACCATAGTTGAAATCCCCCATAATAATTACCCTCCTTTCACTCATTTCATCAATTTCCCTATGCATACTATCTCCACCATCTATTCCATCACCTGGTCTATAGCAGCACCCAACTGTATATTTTATTCTGCCAGTCTCAATCTCACACCAAATAGCCTCAAATGAGCTCCTTTCACTATCCTGCGATACAACTTCAATTCTCCTTGGCTGCAGTTCATCAGCTATCATCAATAATACCCCTTCCCCCATTTTATTCTCTCTGTCCCTCCTAAACACACTATAACCTACACATTCTATCCCACTAACTATATCTTCTTCCGTCAGCCATGTTTCACTAATGCCAATAACCTGTGGCCAGGAAGAGCCAATCAAGGCCAAAAATTCTTCCTTCTTGTTCCTAATACTCCTGGCATTAGTATACATGAAATGCAGTGATCCCTTAGTCCCATCCCTATATTGATGCGTTATTCTAAATGACCCATTCCCATTTTTTGTCCTCAGTGCTGGCTCGGGTACATTATATACATTCTTACACTCATCTGTCTCACTGATGTCTGCATATCCATTCCCCCCCCTCCTTGGTAGTTCTAGTTTCCCTGGTTTTGCACATCCATATTCACTTCATTCAGCAACACTTTTTTCAGTCTCTGCACACCAAGTCCATTCAGATGCAGGCCATCCATCTTGTATAAGTCGTTTCGCCCTTCAAATTCATTCCACACCTCCACGAATTCCACACCACACCGTCTGCATAACCTACGCGTAATGTCATTTGCGATTATGGCCCTCCTCATCACAGTACCTTAATAGAGAACAGCTTTGGGACAAATGTCCCCAAGCAGCTGTTCTCTTTCTAGTGCGGCATCATAACATCCCCTCAAACTGGTTATTCCTTTTCCAAATGCTGTCTCCCTTAGTTCTTGCCTTAAGCGAACTCTAAAATGCTGAAACACAGCCCAATCCAGATGGCATTTCTCCTCGTTGAGCACACTCAGTGTATTAGCAAAGGTGAGTAGCCTGTTATCAAAGTCAGAGATGCTTTCCTTTTCTTTTTGGACCATTCTTTGGAGTTTCCAGAGGTTAGGCCCTATGTTTTTTCCTTGGAAAACTGGGAAATGAGGATTTCCCTAAACCTCTGGTAGTCCAAAGTTTCTTTTAAGACCGGCGAGGAGTAAAAGAAGCTTTTTGCTCTTCCAACCAACTTACTGCAAAGCAGTATAAGCAACTGGAAGTCACTCCATCGCCCTATCCTCCTAAGCTCCTCTACATAGTCGAAGAAAGCTCTCACATCGTCTGTGTGTCTTCTCTTGAGAACTGAAGAAAAATTTGTTGGGGGTTTATACTTTTGAAAAACTCTGGATCGTTTAAACTCTGAGCTCGTTGGAAGAGACATACTTACACTTTTAGCTTATACTGTTATACTAAGGTCAAATTTCAAACTTTCCCTTTCCAAAATTTCCTGGATTCTTCGCATGAGACTGAAACCAACTCACTGTATTTGATTTAATTCCTCTCTTTTATGGATCAAATACATCCTGTCGACTGCGCCATTGTTACGTTGTTACTTTCTGTTATTTTATCTATTATTATCACTCGAGTGCTTTCTAAGATAAACTAGTTCTCTGGGGGCCGCTCCCCTTTTTGGACTCTGACAAATTTGTTTGATTTGCTGCACTACCCAGAGCCTAAGAACAGAAATTTCTTGTCCTAGGGAAGTTTCCCAGAATTAAGTGCCATGTAATTTAATAAAGTAAATTAGGAAGCTATAGATATCTTAACTTTTCAGTCATGGCCTATTAACTGTAAACTGTTTGTATATTCCCTTTTAGACCTATGCGTGAGCATAGGTCTAAAATTTAATGATTGGTGAAGTCAGTCTCATGCTTAGATCACACATAGGCTTGCATAAGAAACATATTTAGCAAAAATATGTTTAATGTTTTAATCTTGAGGTAGAATGATATAGCATTCTACCTCAAGCAAAAGCAATGCTAAAGGAATGATCTAAATCACACTCACAACATTCACACTTTAGGCATATAATTCACTGTTATACACAATTCATCAACTAAATATTTAGCATAATATTCACATACAATTTGGTACGCATATGGTACAGGACACTATTTTAGTGCTGAACTTATGAATTATTAACTAACAATCCCTTTACAATATTCTTGGAACCATACAATATTTGGTTTCTTAGATTACTAGTCCAGTGAAGTTAGAGAGTCCCTGAAGATGTATTATCATTAAAGTTCTCCTTCTTTCAGCCAGGTTCTTATTCCTTCCCTTTCACAAAATCTTATCAATATAAAGCAAGAAAAGTCACAGTACTTTACCACTCTGCAGTGTTGACTTTGAGATCCTTTCGTCCGTCCTTTGTTGTGGGATATCACCGCTGCTGCAAACTGCTACCACATGGAAGTCACGTACACATTTCGAAATGGCCACTCTTTCTTGCTGGACTTTCGCTTATCACGTAGGTCGCTGGCGCTTAGCTCTGCCTTCTTCAAAGGAGATCCTTTGCTGTCTTTCATCGGTACAGTTTCACCGATGGCTCAGTTTTGGGATCTGCCGTTGTCTGGTGCATAGCTTGCCGCACTTGCGTTAGTCAGCCACAGGAGTGATAGCAGACCTGCGTAATCGTATTTAGCCCCCTTTCTAGGGGGCTAAATACTTATTCATCGTAGCCTCCCTATTCGTCCCGACGAGGTGCGCTCACTCCACTGCCTTACAGTGTCTGCTCCTTTAGGGGAACGTGTGCCCCATCCACCTTCTATGAATACTCTAGCTTTGGGCATTATGTCACCCATGGTGGTTAGCCCGCAACCTTTGGACTTCTGTTGGCAGTACATTTACTTTCTTGCATAGGACACAGTTTTAATAGTAATGTTTAAAATATTATACGCAATCCAAACATATTATTTCAATAGCATTGTTTCAGGTGACAGATTCAAATCTGACAAATTCAAACTTATCTCGTTTTCTATTTTACTCTATGTTAAACATGACATGTTTTCTGATAAAATGAGCTTGATTGCTAGGAGCACAAGTATGTTCTTATTCAGTGTTGTGCTTCCTGTTAGATTTTGTATGAGTCACTCTTTTGTTGAAAGAGTCCCCCATTCAAGATCTAATAACCTGTTCTGAAAAATTTCCTCTGAATTAATCTTTTAAAAACCCCTCAGTAATTTGCATGTCTCAATCATATCACACCTTTTCTTCCTATCAGCCAGTTTCTGTAACTCACAAATCTTCAATCTGTTCTCATAAGGTTTTTTCATAGACTTGCTATCATCTTGGTCACTTACCTCTGGATTCTCTCCACCTCCTCCCTGTCACTCATCCTGGCACCCAGATCTGTGGAGTAGTCAAGATGGGGTCTTAACACTGCTCAATAAAGAGGAACAGTAACCTGCTCGTCAAAGTATTCAAAGAAAATGCAATTTCGAGTAGAAAAATTGTAAATCTTTTATAAATTGTAAAATTTATAAAACATTTATAAATAAAAATAAATAAATTAGTAAAAAAAAAAGTGGTCTTTTTTTGATATTTCACTGTGTTTATGATCCTTATTACAAGTATTTAGTGCTTTTAGAATGAATCACTTGCACTATGATATCTCTCAGTATTCATCACCAAGTTAGTGAAGCATTCTAGCCTTTGTTTTTAATGGTTGCACGAATTGGTTCTTACTTTAAGTTATCCGAAGAATGTTATTTTCAGATTACTTAAAATTTGCATCTTCTGGTGGGAGGAAAACATGTAAAAGCTGGAAGCCAGGCCATAGAAATTAGAATGGTGCTATATATGTTTCTCTCATATTTGGAAATGTAAAAGAAAATGAGCACAAGGTTGTCATTAGCAATTACAGATTGATGGTTTCTCATTATTTTATTAGCATACTTTCATTTTAGCATCTTATGAATGACCACCTTTTATGAATTTTTCATCTAACATGTAGATGAAAAATTCATATTATATATTACTCTGTTGGGAAATTGATTTTGGAAGAATTTATTTTCTAATCATAATCTGAATTTTGATTTGAAATTTAATTTCTAATTGCATAATTGAATAATATACTATATCCATTAACTTATGGTTTCTCATTAATTTATTAGAATGTTTTCATTTTAGTATCTTAGAGATTTTTTTTCCTAATATGTAGATGAAAAATTCATATTACTGGTTACTCTGTTTAGAAATTGTATTTAGAAGATTTGTTGTGTAATTCTGAAATGTGATTAGAAATTTAATTACTATGTTATAGTATATACATACTGGAATAATACGGTCATATATGTAGGATTTATGTGTACCTTATAAATCTTATTTAAAATTTTTATGCTAAAGCATAATGATATAAAATGAATTTGTTGAGGAAGTTATTGAGGATCAAATAACATTTTATCTTTCTTTGTCATATTTAGTCCACGTAGCACATCAGAAGAATCAGCTGATATGTCCATTTGTAAAGATGAGCCATTGTTTTCTCCACTAGTGGAACAGCCTCTTGCATCAATCTCAGTTGATAGCCTAGACTATAGCTTATTGGAAGATCCATCTCTGATGCTAACTTGTCAGCCGGTAAAGGATAACTATACTATTGCTTTTCAAGGCAGTACCACACAACTCTCTGATGATTTAGATATGAAGGGTCATGGACGAAGTAAGAATCGAGGATGTATGATTCAATCTGATATAGGCTTAACTACCTCCAATGTGGGATGTGCTCCGAATAAAGACTGCATTATTTCTTCATCAGATAATACATCAAATGTTAAAAGTAACAGTCTTCCGAATCTTCTACACCAGTCGTTAATCTTTTCCACTCAGTATCCGTTAGGCTGTGTACCCCTTTATGATCTTAACAGTAGTCAGTCAGCTCACTCAAGAGAATCATTTTATAGTAACAGTCAAAGATCTGTTACTCTGTTGAAGCTGCTAATTCAAAAGAAAGCTTCAAATAGTCCCACTGCATCAGAATCAAGCAGTCAGTCAGAATCTTCAGGGTGTTTGGTTACCCCACCCAGAATTAGACGTGAATGCAACATCCATGGGTTCTCAAGAAATGAAGATTATCAGAGATCTCCTCGACATGGAAGGTTATTATCACAAAATTATGTTGCACCGTTGCAGAAGAATATATATAGCATAACTAACATAGAGAAAAGTGCTGATGAGTCATATAACAAATATCAAAACAAGCTTGCCACTACTGAAACAAATAATAACACCACTACTGACAATGCAAGACATAATAATAATAATAACAACAATGTTACCTGTTCCACCACTATAGATGTTGAAGAAGAAAATTCTCAATATTTTGAAGATAGTCTAATGGATGCTGTTCTCTCTAAGCCACAAATAGTGAATACAGCTAGCCCTATCAGAGAAGAAGCAGAAGAAGGAGGATCCAGCTGTGATGAAACTATGAGAGATAGTAAAGATCCATTTGGAAGTACAAGCATTACATCAGAAGAAGGCTATTTTCCACAAAACAATACTGTGGAATCACACATTCAGAATCATAATATTCGTGGTAATAATGTGGAAAGAATAAAAAATATATTTCCAACAGGAAAGCTTAATACAGAAGTTAGCAATAGGTTAGAAGGATCAGCTCAAACAGGTAAACTGGTAATGAAGAACTTAGATTTAGGTTATGATAGTCACTCTCAAGGTACCCAAACAAAGCAAATCAATAGTAGCAAAGAAAGTAGCCTTGATAGTTCCCAAGCTAGTCCTGCCACACCAAGCATTAGTGATGCAATTGCTAGGGATAATAATGCTTTTTCTGCTCCCGATAATCAGCAGAGAAGAATTAATGTGATTATAGCAACTACACGTCATTGTGCTACTCAGATACCTGTTCATATTCGGGATCAAGCAATTCAAACTTCATTGAATGGTGATAGTCATCAATGGGGATTTTTTGTAAGGAAAGATACTGAAGGTCAGGCAGAAGAATTTGAAAAAGAAATGAACAGCACTCAGAAACAGAAATCAAAGCTGTACATTTGTTATCCTAACTATTCTCTTCCAGATCTTGGTTTTCTTAAAACTATGCAGGGCAATTTAGAAACTCCAGAACTAATCTGTTTACCTTCTGCTAAATCTGCACAGGCAGAAAAGCCTGTTACCCGACGCAGAGCACGAAGCTCTGAAAGCAAGGTAAGACCCAAATCGTTTAATGATTTTGAAACACTGACTCGTGTAAAGCAGGTAGAGGATTGGGACTCACTTAGTATTTTATTACCAGAGGGTTTCAAAAATATGATTAAACAGATACAAAAAACTCAACCAGAAGATGAAATTCAGAAAGGAACAGATTATCCTCCCCCATTACCAAAACGCTCTCTTTCACTTGCTTCTGATCACCCTCAGTACCATCTACCACGTGGCATCCTCCGAAAATCTCCTGCATATCATGTTTCTCGAAGAGAAGAAGCCAAATCGAAACGATTATCTTTACAAGAACCATTCCAAAGAATGTCACCTGATATTCCAGAAACAGGTTTACCATTAGCAACTACAAGTTTATGGATGCCAGAGTTAAATGACTGGTTACCACCTTCATATACAGAACAACAAGAAAATCATGCTGCATTAGTAAGAACTGCATCAGATGACAGCTACCATCAGAATGCTGGAATAAGGAGTAATGAATTATCACATCAGTGCAATTTACATAATTCTGATCCGGTTATGAATTCTGCTTCCACTCATTGTTTGTGCCCACGGAATAAAAAATCAGTTAGCTTTTCTGATGATGTTACAACACAAGAAGCAATAGAAACTCTTCAGAAAGAGCAAGTAATTTCGTGTGCCATATGTGGAGTAGTGCGTGAAGGTCACCTTCCAGAAAAGGACCAAAGTGAGTATTGATTTTTTTTTTTTTTTTCCTCAGTTTGCTGGTATTGAATTGAGAATGAAGTGTAATCAAAACTTTTAAGTTTAGAGTACATTGTATTCATACTTTTTTTTTTTTTTTTTTTTAATATGAAAATACTTGCTTATCAAAAAAAAAGGACGATAGTTTTTAAAATTCTTATTTATCCATTTTGGATGTAGCTTAAAGCTTTTCTGATGAGCCATTTTTAAGTCCTCTGACTCCATGGAGATCTAATTATAATAATCATGGAATTTTCTTGGAAAAATTCCATCATGCATCTATCATAGTGCAGCTCAAACACTAATCTGTGAATATAAGTTATACATTTAGTTATGTTACATGGCGGTTAAGTACTGGTTGCTTAATGGAGTTTATCCAATAATGAAGAATAACCTGAATTATTTTTATGTGATTTGAGCAGAAATGATTTTAATGCAATTGCATGTGTGTGTGTGTTGATAGTTTTGATGATAATAAAATAATAAAATTTAACATAAATGCAATCAGTAAACAATATAGATGACAGTAAAACCTGTGTTTGAATTAGACTTCGTTTCTTTTCTCAAATTTTAGCTATGTGATACACATTCTATGAGGAATGTAGAAAGTTTATGGATGGATGGATGAGGAAAAAGAAGAGTTCTGAAAGAAGAGAGGTCTCTAAAGCATATGAGCGACAAAGAGCCCAACATTATAAATGAGAGTGATCATAAAAGTATGAATATAGCAGAGCAACAAAAGTAAAGTCACATGAATAAAAGACTGGGAGTAAAAACACAATAATAAAGAAAGATACGGCAGTGTAAGTGCGAGAAATAAGACATATCATGGTATGGTGATTAAATGATTAGAGGTATGCTGATTAATAAATGATTAAAGTGTGTTTTTGTTTTTCAGGAGCAAAGATTCTAAATGTAACTGAGGTCATTAGCCTGCAGAGAGCGAGAGAGCTTATAAGGGATGATTCTGTTAGTTGGAGATATGTGAGATCTAAAAGCACTGCCAAAAGAAATGGAAAAAAATAATTACAGCTTTACAGTTTGTTGCCACAGTATGATAGAAATGAATTGAAAAGGGGTATGTTAGCAAGAACAACGTGATGCGTAGATAATGTAGAGAAGAACAGTGATTGGAGCAAGGAATTGCATTGGAAATAATTTTTGAGAAAGAGAAAGTTGGTCTGCAAGGACATTAATGTGTTTAGTTAGAGGAGATGAGAGATCTTAGGCTGGAATCAAGAGAGAGATGAATTACAGAAATTTTGAGTCCAGATGTTTTATATTGGAGAATGAGTGATCAGAAATTGATAGGAGAGGATTAACTGCTATGTGGTGTCATATGACATATATAATGACAGTAAAGATGTCAGCAGAACAGTAAAGGGACGTAGCATCTCGAGTGTTGACTGGAATGGGAATGGTCATTAAATTATATATTAGATTTATATATATATATATATATATATATATATATATATATATATATATATAAATCTAATATATAATTTAATGACCATTAAATTATATATTAGATTTTTTTTTTTTTTTTATGTTGCTCTCACCTACAAAAGGTTATTTGCAAACCTATAGTACATTTTGTTTCATGGGTGGGCTAGGATTTTTTTCTATTTTTTAGGCCTGATAAATAGAACACTTAATCCACATATTCTACAAAAAGAAACATGCTTGAAAATATATATAATACTTTAGCAGTGCCTACATTATTATATGGAAGTGAAATTTGGGCAATAAACAATCAAGATAAACAAAAAATGAAAACAAGTGAAACGAGATTCACGAGAAGAACTGCAAAATACACATTATTAGATAATAATAATAAAAAAAGGAATGAAGATATTTTAAAAGAACTAACAATAAAATCAGAAGAAAAAAAAAAAAAAAAAACTAAACAGTTGCAAACATGGATAAAACATATAAACTGAATGGCCAACACATATCCTAAACAGTTAATAAAATATAAACCAATTGGAAAGAGAAGGCCAGGTACACCTCAAAAGACGATGCTAGATGGTTAAGGAGACTGGAACAGACCAATATGGTCTATATCTGTAATTAGCATTATGATGATAATGATATATATTTGGTATTTTTAAATTTATTTTTTATAGTCCAGAATACCACAATTTTTGTATACTGATGCTAGAAGTATCATGAATAAGAGAAGTTTTGTCATTGGCACAATTTAACAGTCCACGTGGTTAGCCTAGTGGCTATGCGCTCCGCAATCATACATCTGGGAAAGGAGTGTCCTGGGTTTTTCCTCCCACAAACAGGCAAACCAGCCCTGTGAACACATATCGATTATAGTCATGAATATATCCCAACCAGATACCGGTCCCTAGCCTCGATGAAATTGGGGGGTTGGGAAAGCAATGGTGAACTATCCTGTAAAATTTTTACTAGGAGTACTTTGTGGACAATTTCTACAAAAGTCACCTAGGTCGGAAATGACTGAAAAGGGAAAAATCAATCAACAATTTGACATAGCCAGAAATTTTAAGCATTAATGGGATTTGGTTAATGAAAGAGAATATGAAGATAATAATGAACAGGGCCAGAATGGGCAATCACTGGATATGACTAAATTTCCCCAACTATATGACTACTCTGATCGAAACCATTTATGGAGACCAGTGAATGATGCAGTGGGGAGGCTTTCCCAAATAATAAGTGATACTGGAATAGCCCAAAGAACTCATAAATATAACAGAAATCCTCTTTTCCTCTATATAGGAACATTTAATTATCGAACACTTAAGGAAGAGGAAGACCTTGCCATCTTACAGCAAGAACTAAAACATATTAAATGGGACATCATAGATTTAAGTGAAGTTCGCAGGCAGGATGAATATTTAATAAAACTAAAAAATGGAGACTACCTATACTATTATGGGAAAACTAAAGGACAATACGGAGTGGGATTTCTAATTAAGAAAACAATTATGCACCTTATAAAAGAATTTAATTATACAGATGAAAGAATAATTGAAATTACACTTAAAATAAACTTTAAACTTAAAATCAGGATCATCCAAATATATGCTCCCACCTCATCCCACACTGATGAAGAGATAGATGCATTTTATGACTCACTGCAGCACACTCTAGATAAAAAAAGAAATAGCAATCAAAACTTTACTATAGTAATGGCGATTTTAATGCCAAAGTAGGTCATCCCATTCACCAAATAGATACAATAGGGCCATACATATATGGTACAAGCAGCAACTCAGGAATGGCTCTTACAGAATTCTCTATTGGTAACAAGCTTTATGTTATGAATACATTTTTTAAGAAAACCCTCAAAAGAAAATGGACATGGTGAAGTCCAAATGGAGAAATAAAAAATGAAATAGATTGATTATATACTGTGTAATAATAAAGAAATAGTTCAAGATACTTCAGTAGTAAATCAAGTAAAAACAGGAAGTGACCACAGACTGGTTGGAGCCAAAATTAAAATAAACCCCAAATTGGAAAGAATAAAATGGCTAAACAACAAAAAATCAAGACGTTTTAACTTAAACCGTATTGAAAACAAGAAGAAGGATTACGAAGAAAAACCCAATCAAAAACTAGATTTAATAAATATATTTGAAGAAGAAGACATAAATAAAATAAGCAAAAACCTAACGAAAGTAATAATCTCAACAGCCAACGAATTCAAAAACAACAAACAACAAAAATACCATAAACTTTCAGAGGAAACCCTACAACTACTAAAAAAGAGACGAAATATGAAACTAGACAAAAACTTAATTTCTAAAATAGAGTATGCAGAACTATGCAAAACAATAAGGAAAAAGATGAGAAATGAAATAAGATCTTATAACACTAAAAAAATAAAAGAAGCAATCAAAAACAATAAAAATATGAAAATACTAATAAAACATTTATCAGTTGGTAAAAGTCAAATAACTGCAATAAAAGATAAGAATGGAACTACCATAAGGAACCAAGAACAAATCCTATGCTGGCTAGAAGAATTTTATAAAGAACTCTATAGTGATCCTTCAACAGATAAATCAAATATAAATAACTCCTCTCCATCATATATGGAATTCATCCCCCCATTCACTTCAGATGAAATAAAACAAATGAAAAATGGAAAATGTCCTGGTGAAGACCTAATTCACATGGAATTAATTAAATTGGAGGAAACAATATAATTCACCATGTCACAAACTTACTAAATTTATGCCTAGAAGAGGGGAAGTTACCAGAAAAATTGGAAAAATGCTGCTCTTATACCGTTATTTAAAAAAGGGGCCAAAGAAGAAGTAAAGAACTATAGACCAATTAGTATTCTCTCTAATCTGTACAAAATTCTCACAAAAGTAATAACAAACAGGTTAACACCTCTTCTAGACTCAAATCAATATTTTTTCTCAAATCTTCTATATTTTTGCATTCATCTAGTATCCATAAGTTTCTAGCATGTTTGATTGCTTTTTTAATAATCTTAGTAATATTTTTATACTGTTGTCTATTATCACTGCTATTAATATGAGATTTCTTCTTTCGTCGTATAGGTCTAAAATATTTTTGGTTATCCATGGTTATCCAGTATTTTGGTTATCCAGTAGAACGAGCAGGAATCGGTAAAGGCTTCAACACAGCTGATCATATTCATGCAATAAAACAAATAATAGAAAAAGCAGAAGAAAACCAATTGCCTCTCTCTTTAGCCTTCATTGATTATGATAAAGCATTTGATTCCATCAAAACTAACGCAGTAATCAATGCACTCCAGAATCGGGGAGTTTCTGGAGAATATATGGACCTCCTCCAAGCAATATACCTCACTGCAACAGCAACAATCCAACTTCACACGAGTAGCAATAAAATATCAATTGAACAAGGTGTCCGACGAGGAGGCTCTCTATCACCCAAAATCTTTACAGCAGTCCTTCAAGAAATATTTAATAATATAAACTGGATAAACCTTGGTATAAAAATTAATAACAGAAACTTAACACATCTAAGATATGCAGATGATATAATTTTTGCAGACACTCCAGAAGACCTTAATATAATGATAGAAGACCTATATCATGAAAGCAGAAAAGTCGGTCTAAAGATAAACAGAGAAAAAACTAAAATTATGTTTAATCGTTTAGTAACACCAAAAAACATAATAATAGAAAGCAATTTTTTGGAAAGAGTCTCTTCATATCCATACTTCGGTCATCTCATTGACCTAAACTGTGGCCTCCAAAAGGAAATAAATAGGAGAGTTCAGCTTGCCTGGAGTGCATTCAGGAAATTTCAAAATGATGATATCCCACTCTGTTTAAAAATGAAGACATTTAACCAGTGTATACTTCCGGTCATCTCATATGGTTGCGAAATTTGGTCGCGAACAAGAGCACTGGCAGATAAATTAACAACTCAAAGAAAAATAGAGAGGTTGATGCTAGGCATCACATTAAAAGATAAGAAGCGAAATACCTGGATAAGAAGCCAGACTTGCATCACTGACATCCTTCTTCACCATAAGTGACTAAAATGGAAATGGGCCGGACATTTATCCAGAAGAGAAGATGAGCGATGGACCATCATACTTACGAACTGGATTCCTAAAGAAGGGAAACGAAGCCGAGGACGTCCTAAAAGAAGGTGGAGTGATGAACTGTCAGAATTTATTGGGGAAAGTTTGTCAACCATTGCCAAGAACAGAGAAAGGCGGAAAGAACTGGAGGAGGCCTTTGTCCAGCAGTGGACAGAAAATGGCTGAAAAGAAGAAGAAGAAGAATGAGATTTGGTTAATGAAAGAGAATATGAAGATTAATAATGAAAGAATTGCAACCAGTGAGTCTGTTAGTTTGGCAGGATGATAATAGGAAGATTACAGGAGGTTGTATGCATTTGAGACTATCAAACATAAGAGAGCGACCATGACAAAATGTATAGCTGGTAATATAGAACAAGGAGAACAAAGGATATATATGAAATGTATTGGGAAATTAGTTCCATTACTATGGGTCAAGTAATAATTAAAGAAGATTTTAACTGTGGCGACATGGCTTGGAAGGAGAAAAGGATGCACGAGGAGGAAATTATTATTATGGGTAACCCCGTCCACTTGGTTAGCTTAGTGGCTGTTCACTTCACAACCATTTGCCTGGGGAAGGAGTGTCCTAGGTTCGATTCCCGTCGGTGAGGAGCTGAAGGATCTTCCTCAGCCATAGCTAAGTTAGCTGGTCTTGGACAGTAGAATTTTTTCCTCAGTTTATCCTGGGGATTTTTCATCCCATAAAGCAGGCAAACTGTCCTTGAGAACTCAACACTACAGGACATAGGATACACCGGGATGTAGGGCTGACCACCTTATCCTTAATGGTTTGAGGTCTGAATGTTAATAAACCCTTGACACCACAAGGTAAAAGAGGGTATAAAGAAGAGATGAAAAGAAGAAAATATAAAGATGAGATGGGTAACTCTGTGTAGTCAGGAGACCCACACTAACCATTATTCATACACTATTTAATCATAGTTCTCCATAAACTCATTCATTGTCAGGTACTCACAGTTACTTTTGGCAGTCTATCGAGTCATTCATCATTCTCCAAGCAAAAAATCCATCCTTACACTATTACCAGGGATTGACTCCTAGTTCTCTCCATACGCATGTATTGAAAATTTTCTTTTGTGCCAATCTTAAAAAGCCCCTTTAGTAACTTATAAGTTTCTGTGACTTCCTCTATTTTCTACTTGTCAACTAAATTACAACTCTACACATACCTTCAAATTAAACCCACACCCACAAATTAAATTTATAGACCTACTGAGAGAAAAATACCTTAAACAATGTGATGGAAGAGATTCATTATATGAGAATGTTGGATCTAGTGATGCTGTCATAAGTTTTTCCAATGGTTTTTTTTTTTTTTTTTTTGGAAACAGCTGGTGCTGTTGCATTCTATATATGCTTTCTTAGCTAGTAGGAAAAGTTTAATAAAATGATGCTGTATCTGTATGTCACGTGTCACTGTTATTTAAGGAGCCACCATTGTATCCCCCCATCCCTCCCAAAAAAGCACTGGGTTTTGCCCACAACCAAGGTAGGTAGGTACCTTGTCATTAATCATGTAGTTTTAACCTGGTAGATGGTCAAGCATGTTGAGTTCTTGCTTAAAAAATGATTTTTATGTGGAAAAATACAGTGCACTGGTTATAACAAATTTCTAAAATGGCTTTGAACAATGTCAGAATATCAGAAATTGCAAGCAAAAAATGTTATCAGTCTATGGAAAATGATTAAGCAATATTTGAACAATGCAGTATGGGAGCATATTCTCAGTGTTAATAGGTGGGGTTTAAGTTGCAGGTTTTAAACATAAAAAGAAATTATTGAAAGGGAGAAATGCAAAATCAAGCAACCACAAAATTGTTACAAAGCATATACTAAAGGAATGATCATCATGATCAGGAAGGCAAAATCAAGTTATATGAGGAAATTAGCTGGTTTGGCCAAAATCCCAGAGTCCTTTTGTTGTATGGCAGTATAACATTTAATGAATCCCAGTGGTAGGAAGATGATAGCAGCAGAAGAAATAGTTCAGTTATTAAGAGAACATTTTGTCATGGCATATCATCCAAGTGGAAGTAAAACAGTGACTGATCATGGGAATTAATGTGTGAATAGAGTGAACTGAAGGAGCTTGGAATATTGCAAGATCTTGATTATTCAGCAGTGCAGTTAGATAGACTATTAACATATGTATTCAGAGAATGGCAATACTTATGACCAGATTGTATAAGTCTCAGCATTGGTAAGGTTCCAAGGGAGCGTAAAGGGTTCCTTTATATCACAGTAGATCCCAAAATGAGGGAGCAAATTATAGATTGGTCTATATCTCTGGAGTGGTGTTGGTTAAGACTCCAGGAATGGATGGATAGGAATATTCTATAGAGGAGCATAGTCTTATAACTTACTTGCTTTCTATAATATTGTAAAATCTCTTGTGGTGAAAAATAGAAATATTTTTCACCTATATTGATTTTACATGGGCCATAAAATACATATAATTAGAAATGTATGTAACCTAATGTAATATAATAATTTTGTAATATAATGTTAGAATAACTGAATGTAGAACCACAAGCAATTGTAACTAAAAAGCTCAGACAGGATTAGGCTAGTAAACTAAAGCTCAACAACAGTCTCAAAGGTCACCAGATTATGAGTTTTGCCACCAAAACATAACATAAGCATGGGTGATAAGGGTGCTTCCAGTAAATCTGGGAATTTTTTTTTGGATGGATGGCCAATGATATAAAAGGTGGAGATTGAGGGGCAAAAAAAGTTCTCTTATTTTTTGTTCCTGTGGCAAGCTTTTCGAGGACAGGAAGAGTCGCGATCCCGTGAACAGTAGTTTCTGAAGATAATGGGGAGTTTGCTGGCAGTATTACAAGATATCCTTCCTTGAAATTCTTCGAAGAATGTATCGATCCATGTGCGTGCTGATTTGTAGCAGCCGATGAAGTTCCTAACATCGACAAAAAAATGCATTAAAGTTACAAGGAAGGACTCTGCAAGACCACAGCCTCCGGATAGTGCCTGATCACAGTCGTTGCGCAAGAAAAAGAAAGGAGCCAGCGGAATTTACCCTTAACCTTTTTGGATTCAGGATGTAGCGAGCTTGTAAGTAGATTGTGTGTACAGGCGATAGATGTTTGATTCTGTTTAACTAATGGTATAATGTGTTTGAAGAGGTCAGAAAACCGAACATCAGTTTGAATGTGTATAATAGAATACTGCAGACTTGAATAATGCTTGTGTTACATAATGTTAGAATGTGTATAGTGTAATTTTATCTTATGTTTGTAGTAATGAGAGTAAGGTTATATGTGCTAAAGTCCATCCACATGTTTAATAAGTTGAGTGTAAAAAAGTTCTTTGTCTAATGCTTTAAGTGAATTGTTCTAATGAATGTGTGGAGAATCTGGCACATGATATGTTCTATTTACTTTTGTATATAAATTGTCTTAGTTAGAATAAACATGTTTGGTTTTGTTAATAGCTTGCCTGATTTTTGTTAGCCAATGTGCTGTCTCATAAAACAAATCGAACCTGTGTGACATAAGCAAAGTTACAGCAACCACGACTGAGTAATTCGGAGTTGCTTTGAGATAGAATTGATTTAAGGGTTAATATACGTGCTTAGCTAAAATATTCTTTTGTATGTAAAGGAAAGATAGAAAATTATTTTACGTGATCCTTAATGGCACAGTCATTAACAAAAAATAAATGTTTTAAGGATTAATACATTTGAAATATAGCAACATAGATTAAGGATTTGGTCCCAGCCAGACGCTTTTCCTCCTAAGTCTACGATACTAGCACGTGTGAGACTATACTTTGCAGCCTTAAAAGGGGGGGGGGGGCTAAGTAAATTACGAAACGACTAAAGTTAAATAATAGTATTATACATGAGTTAGAGATTAGAGCACATAGGCATATTGTGCAAGCTCAAGCAACTATGAAAATAATGAAGAGAGAGGGGAAACACCAAAAAAAAAAGTAACATAATAAAATACTAAATATTACAATTGGCACAGTTCGACATATAAAAAAAAATAATAAACTATCAATTACAAATTTCTAAAACATAACAATATAGTGAGAGTTAAGAGAAATTACAGCACCCTGTTATTTCTGATGTCTCAGAGGCATTTGACAGAATACCGCACAAAAGTAAATCAGATAAATGGGAATGAATGTAAAGCTACTGTTAAAAAAAGGTGGTTGTTAAGCCACCCTCTTTACCGGTAACTTTGTATCCAACCCCATTTGCCAGTGATATGTTTTGGAGTCAAGTTAGAAGAATGCAGATCGCTATTGGTGCATATCATAGCTTTCTGTGTTCACTTGACTACTATTTCATTTGTACATTAATGATACTGGAAATAAGGGAATTTAGTTGTTTTTTAATGATACTGTTTAGAAGAGTAATAGTAAATAAAATTGGTGTAGAAATCCTGCAGGAGCATTTAAATTACCTCACATTGTGGATAAAGTATAATGGTAGCCAGTGCATTGTAGAATAATCTATGCTTATGCATTTTGGTTTGATGTAATATATAAGCTGTATATTACATGAATATGATTGTGCTGTGAGAGATTGATGAGGTTAGGGGGATATAGAAGTGATAATAATTCATAGAGAGTTGAAGTTCAGGAGACATAGTGCAGAAGGGGACAAAATACAAAGGACGTTCTCAAAGTAATGCTTTAGTGCTTGGAGCATGTGCAGCCTTGAAATGTATCTTGTTTTATTTTGTTCCTTCACTCCTCTACTGTAGTTTAGGAGAATAGTGATGTCCAGTCAAAGTTATATTTCCTGTGTTATCATGTACACCACAGAAGAGTTTTAAAGTTTGTTGAAGTATGTAAAACAGCACAAAGTAATTACATTTTTGACATGAAAATGTGAGTGCTTTTGAAATTCACCACCGCTTACGTAGTTTTTACGGTGAAGCAACTGTAGGTGTGCAAATACTGTGTTGTTAGACATGAGTTAAAAGAAACTGATGGCAGAGTTGGCTTGCCATTAATGACTGATGACAAAGTGAGCAGTTAAAACTGCAGCTTATAAGCAGAAAGGTGCTTTTTGCTTATAAGCTGTGTACTAAAAATGTCATGAATAACCACATGTAATTTTAAATAGATAGGTAGCATCAGTAAGCAGGAGCTGAAAAAAAAGAAGAAAAAAAGAATGCTGTGGAGGGAATAGAGTATATTCCCAGCCTGAGTGTTGTACTAATGCATGTACACACAAAGAAGAGTAACTAGTATTATAAGAAGGGCATAAACCGATTTTTTATTTAATTTTTATTTATTTATATGACTTGACATCACCCATGATGATATCACTCATAATAGATTATGAATGACTTTGACATGGATGACTCAGCATCCATGTGAAGATATTGCACTTGTGAATTTTTTAAAAATAATTTTAAATGGTTTTAATTTTTTTGCCTGGTTAGGATACTAAAGTTAGGATACCCTGCTCCAGATACTAAAAACAGAACTTTTTCAAGCCACCTCAGACCGTCAGTAAGTGGGGTAGAGATCTCACACTGGGCAATGAAATTCATCTACCACCTAAAGACATGTCAATGCTATAAATTAAAGATACCAAGAAATTATATACTTGGTTTAATCCTTTATCCAAGTGTAAGCAAACAAAGTTTGTGCCTGAAGTGTTTTCAGGACCGGGACAACTCGTATAAGGAAGCTAAGACTTCACATTACTTGCCTTAGTATCCTTATACGAGTTGCCCAAGTCCTGATAATACCTCACGTGCAAACTTTGTTTGCTTACACTTGGATAAAGGATTAAACCAAGTATATAATTTCTTGGTATTTTTAATTTACAGTATAACCAAGTGAAACAACGTCCTCTGATCCAGGGTAATTTAATAATAAGGTGAGATACCTTTTGACAACTCATATATGAAATATGTCTTCTTTATTACTTCAACCTTAGTATTACCTCTGGGTCTGGCTTCCACTGAAGAGACCAAAATAAAGGTCTAAACTGGTCTGGGTAGTGACCCTTCCCATAATGCATAGCATTATTCATGTCTGCAAAGATGTGTGTTTTGTATTATGGGATACTAAGGCAAATGTGTGGAGTCATTAGCCTCTATACACAAGTTGCCCCAGTCCTGAAAATACTTCAGTCACAAACTTTGTTTGCTTACACTGGGATAAAGGATTAAACTAAGTATATAATTTCTTCTTGGTATCTTTAATTTATACTATAACCAAGTTAAAAACAACTTCCAGCACATCAATGCTCATAGTGGAATTCATACCTTCATCCTGTTGGGTGGAGAACATATATTAACGACTTGGCTAACCAGGCCAGCAAAGGAAACACAAGTGAGTTCTTTTGTTTGGTGAATAAAGGGAAGAATGATTATGGAAGGATAACTTTAAAGAAATGTGGACAGGCAGCAGGAGTAGGTGATATTCTACCAGAAATGCTCAAATATAGAGGTATAAAAGTCTTACAGTGGCTGCACTGCACTGTTTCAGAAAGCCTGGACAGAGGGACGAATTCCAGATGATTGGAGTAGGTCTCTCATAGTACTCGTATATAAAAAGGGAAATAAAACAGTGTGAGAATTAGAGGTATTTCCCTACTGAGTGTTCCTGGTAAGATTTATGCGAGTACAATATAATTGAGAAATTAAAGATAACAAGAAATTATATACTTGATTTAATCCTTTATCCAAGTGTAAGCAAACAAAGTTTGCACTTGAACTATTTTCAGGCCTGGGGCAACTTGTGGTAAAGGTAGTATGACTTCACATCACTTGCCTTACTATCCCATAATGCAAAACACATCTCCTTGCAGACATGTATAATGCCATGCATTATGGAAGGATCACTACACAGATCAGTTTCGACCTTTATCAGTGGGGGCCAAACCCAGAGGTGATACTAAGGTTGAAGTAATGCAGAAGTCATATTTTTCCTATACAAGTTGCAAGAGGTGTCACACCTTATTATTAAATTATTCTGGATTAGAGAAAGTTGTTGAAAGTTTTTTCACTTGATTTAATTCTTTATCCAAGTGTAAGCAAACTTTGTTTGCTTACACTTGGATACTAAGGCAAGTGATGTGAAGTCATACCACCGTTACCACAAGTTGTCCCAGTCCTGAAAATAGTTCAGGTGCAAACCTTTTTTGCTTACACTCGGATAAAGGATTAAACCACATACACTCGGATCTCTTTTTATGCGGATTTGAAGTTATGCGGTGCACACCCACAGATACGAGACCTTTCGACACTTCTGCACATTTCAACAATCCATTCTGATAATAGGGTAATCCAGCTTTTCCCAAACTTTTCCTACAATGGAAACACTTCACAAATCCTGATATTTTCATGGAACACCGTGGTTATTTTGTAATGTATTCATTAATAATTAATTGTTCACTTAGCTGATTTTTTATTATTAATTAATAATTGATCATTAATTATTAATTAATAATAAAAAATCAGCTAAGTGAACAATTAATTATTAATGATCAATTGATTAATACAAAATAACCAAGGAGTTCCATGAAAATTTCAGGATTTGTGAAGTGTTTAACAATTTTTTATTCATTTAAAATAATCATCATCATCATCAAATTCCTGCCATGTACCCTCAAGGGGTGTACAGGATATGATAGTACTACATGAAAAATTTACATCATTACTAACTTCCTATCTACAGTTTCCCTCCAGATCAGTCTGTTACTTGTCAAGACTCCAATATTATCAGATCTTATATTTCTGTCGTCTAACGCACTTTGTACCCTATCAAACCAACTATATCTTGGTCTTCCTCTGGGTTGTTTTTCTGCCAACCTGGCAGAGAACACCTGGTTTGCTAATCTTTCCTCGCCCATTCTGTTTAAGTGAACATACCACCTGAGATTAGCTCTGCTAACACATCCCTGGATACTGACAGTGTCAAGGTCTTTCCTAATATCCTCGTTTTCAATATGATATTGCCATTGATGCCATCTGTTAATGCTTCTAATCTTTCTCAGGACTCTCATATCTGCAGTCTCTAGTCTTTGGTCAAGTGTTTTACTTCTAACCCAGATCCATAATTAAAAATTGGCTTGAATACTGTCTTGTATACAGCTAATTTTACGTTTTGGCTAATTTCTCTCTTATTCCATATAAATTTATTCAGTTGACTTCCTACCATACCAGTTTTGTTGATTCTGTTGTCTATTTCCATATTTAATTTACCATCTTCACTAAAAATTGTGCCTAAGTAGCTGAAATGTTTTACTTGTTCTATCGGTTCTAAATTCACAATGCAGTTGATATTTTCTTTCTGCCTATTTTCATTGTCTTTTTAATGCTGACCTGCATGCCATATCTATTACAACAGTTATTCACTTTAGTGAGGGAGTCTTGCAGATTTGTAGTGGATTTATTTAGAAGTATAACATCATCTGCATAAAGCAATGAGCTGACATTAACATCTCCAATTTTGATATCATGTTTAATACCACTTTCCTTCATAATGTGATCCATATAGATAATGAATAACAAAGGGGATAATGTAAATCCTTGTCTCACACCATATTTGACATTAAACCATCTTCCTGTACTTCCTTCAATTCTAACTGCTGACTTACAACTCAAATAAAGACTAAGTATTGCTTGATATAATGCTCCATTGACACAT
This sequence comes from Typopeltis vanoorti, assembly GCF_054136105.1. NCBI lineage: Eukaryota > Metazoa > Arthropoda > Arachnida > Uropygi > Thelyphonidae > Typopeltis > Typopeltis vanoorti. The sequence continues at coordinate 95,954,938 of NC_143567.1, forward strand.
ATAACTGTAGCGTATTGAATAGCTTCTCTCTTGGCACCTTATCATATGCCTTTTCCAGATCTACAAAACTCAAATAGAGATTTTTGTTATATTCCAATGATTTCTCCACTGTTTGTCATAAAGTGAAGATATGATCTTGACAGCCTCTATTTGGCCGGAATCCAGCTTGTTCTTCACCAAGCTTTTCTTCTACAATTCTCAACCGTTTCTCAAGTATACTTGCATATATCTTACCAGGAACACTCAGTAGGAAAATACCTCTGTAATTCTCACATTCAGTTTTATTTCCCTTTTTATATATGGGTATAATGGGAGCTCTACTCCAATCATCGGGAATTCGTCCCTCTGTCCAGGCCTTCTGAACTATGCAGTGCAGCCACTGCAAGACTTTTATACCACCATACTTCGGCATTTCTGGTCGAATATCATCTACTCCTGCTGCCTTTCCACATTTTAAGCCTTTGATGGCTTTTTGTACTTCAAGTATGGATATGTATTCCTGACTGTATGCCTGTTGAGTGTTTTTTTACCGCTGTGCTATCACTGCTTGTTTCATTTAGCAATGTTTCGAAGTGATTACTCCATACTTCAAGGATATCTTTTTCTCCCGTTTTCATGTCACCTTTATCATCTCTAACTTCTTTTACAGTACTATTTCCTCCATTTCTGAGCTTCTTCAATAATGTCCAAAATATTTTGCCACCTTCTTGATATTTATTTTCTATGTTCTTGCCAAAGTCCTTCCATGACTTTTGTTTACTTGTGTAGAGGCTTAAGTGCTGTGAGGACATTATGTTGGAGGTTTAATGGATTTTTTACAACACTCAGAAAGAATTAAATTAGAATTTAATACTCCTATATTTCGTCCTGGTCACTAGGACATCTACGGGGATTACAAACAATTAATGTAACATGCACACAAAAACTTACAATACTAAGCCCAACCACGTGGGTGACCCTAAAGTCCTATCTGGGTGGAGCGCCCTCTAAGGGCGGTAGTAGGTGGCCTGGAATGTAAGGTGGGACCTCTAGTGATGAGTGTTTCCTAAATCTTCGGAAGCTTAATGCAACCGTATTTGTTAAGATTTGGTTGGTTTCTGAGAGCTGCTGCTGCTTCTAAGAAAAGTCTCTGTTTATTGAATTTGCTGTGGTGGAGCATAGTGGTTTTCTTCCATGATACTCTGTATGTGGTGTCCAAAAAACATGGTCAGCCAAGCCTGAATGGCCATAGTTGTGTTTAACGATGTACGACTTGTGCTCCTCCAGGCGGATGGATGCTGATCTGCCTGTCTGTCCAAAGTAAGCAAGCTTACAGGAACAGGGTACTTTGTAAACTCCAGGCAGAGAGAGAGGGGGGAGCTGATCTTTCGTAGAACGGATAAGGGTAGCAAGTTTGCAGTAGGGCTTATGTGCTGTGTGTAGGTTATACTTTTTTAGTATCTTGGCTATTTTTTCCGAAGTGCCTCGGATGTAGGGTATGGTGATGGCATTTTTAAATTCTTGTTGATGAGAGGAATGGGGAAGGAATTGATTATTTTTTTGATACTGTGTTCACTGTAGCCATTGGAGAGGAAAGTTCTGTGTATGTGGTAAGCTCAGTAGTGAGGGTGGTTCCACTGGAACAAAGATTGTGGGCTCTCTTGGTAAGGGTTTTAATGATGCTATATTGTTGTGAGGGGTGGTGGTGGGAGAGTTTGTGAATGTATCTGCCTGTGTGTGTGTGGGTTTTCTGTATACAGTGAAGGCAAGTGTATCATTGGGCAGGCGCGTGACTAAGGTGTCTAGGAAGGGTAAACAATTGTTCTTTTCCTTTTCCATAGTAAACTGGATTCTTGGATGTAGGCTATTGAGATGACCGAGGAAGGAGTCTAACGTGTCTGGGCCATGAGGCCAAATGGAGAACACATCATCTACATATCTTAGCGAGATAGAAGGTTTGAGTGGGACTGAGTCTATGGCTCGTTTTTCGAAATCTTCCATATAGAAATTGGCAAGGGGGGGTGAGAGGGGGGAACCCATGGCGGTTCCTTCTATCTGTTAGTAAATTTTGTTATTCCAAGAGAAATACCCAGAGTTGATGGGAAAGGAAAAGAGATCTAAGATGTCAGAGGGGAAAACGTTTTCTAAGAAAGATAAAGTGTCAGTTAAGGGAATATTGGTAAACAAAGAGGAGAAATCAAAGCTTACCAATATGTCTGTATTGTTCAAGGTTAAATTTTCTGTGAGGGCTTTAAAGTGGGTCGAGTTTTTTATATAGGAAGCTGAATTTCCGGTGAGGGGGGACAGAGAGTTGGCCAGCTGTTTAGACAGTCTGTAACAAGGTGCATTGGTGGCATCTACTATAGGTCTGAGTGGGGAATTGGGTTTGTGGATTTTTGGTAAACCGTATATTCGGGGGGGACGGGAGCGGGAAGGTTTAATTTTTTTCGTGACGTCAGGGGGCCAGGAGGTTACTTTTTTAAGTAAGATTTTTAATTTCTTAACTTGTGTTTTTGTGGGGTCGTGTTCTAGCGGGATGTAGGTAGCGCGATCGCGGAGGATAGTGTTCATTTTACGATTGTATTCGCTGGTATTAAGAACAACTGTGGCATTACCCTTATCCGCTCTGGTGATGACGATACCTTTTTCTTTGCGTAGTTTCTGGAGAGCCATGCGTTGGGCATAAGATAAGTTACTTTTTGGAGGCGAGGATGTTGGCTACGTTGAGTCTGATGTTGGCTACCTCCGACGGTAAGCGACCGATCCCCCTTTCGACGTTAACCATTACATCGAGCACCGGCACTTCTTTCGGGGCGACGGCAAAATTACGGCTGAGGCCAAGGGCGCTGACGGCATCCTCGTTGAGCCTTTTGGAAGAGAGGTTAATTACTGTCTGGAGCGGTTGTGGTTTGTCTTTAACCAGGTTGCTGTATTTCTTGATGTGTTTGTTTTTTATTTTTTGAAATTCTCTCTATGCGGAAGTTTCCGAAATGTCAGAGAGAATCGACGAAAGTTCAGGGTTTAGAACGGTGGAGAGCTCTGTATGTAGGGAGCCAATGACTGCGTTCGTCACTGCGAGGGCGGCACGAGTAGAGGCGATTTGCTTGCGTAGTAATGCTAGGCTGGCACGTTTATATATACGGAGTGCTTTTTTGGAATGGAAATTGGTCTTCATTTTAACGCATTTTGGTATCACTCTTGTATCCCGACATCTTTTTAAAAAGGCCAGTCTAGATAGTCGTAGTTTTGACTTACCGTATTGCTTGGATTTACGTGCTAAATCTTCTCCATGGATCTCCATTACTCGTGCCGCCCTCGCAGTGACGGCGGCACGAGTAATGATGATACGGTTGCATTAAGCTTCCGAAGATTTGGGAAACACTCATCACCAGAGGTCCCACCTTGCATTCCAGGCCACCTACTACCGCCCTTAGAGGGCGCTCCACCTAGATAGGACTTTAGGGTCACCCACGTGGTTGGGCTTAGTATTGTAAGTTTTTGTGTGCATGTTACATTAATTGTTTGTAATCCCCGTAGATGTCCTAGTGACTAGGACGAAATATAGGAGTATTAAATTCTAATTTAATTCTTTCTGAGTGTTGTAAAAAATCCATTAAACCTCCAACATAAAGACTTTTGTTTAGCTAGTTTTACACAGTGTTTAGCATTCTTGTTTTTGTCTCTATATTCTCTAAGAGCACAAGCTGACTTATTTGACAGGAACTTTTGATATGCTTTCTTCTTTTCCTTCACTGCCTCTTTAACTTCCTGTGTCCACCATGGAGTTCTGATTTTTCTATCCTTGCAGACAACCTCACCACATGCCTCTCTGGCTGAATCAATCAAGGTTTTCTTCAAGGCTTGCCACTGAATCTCTAAAGTTTGGTTCCTGTTCTCAAACTCTCATTTTTTCTTCAATAATCTTTGTGTATTTTAGTCTACAGTTCACATCTGAGAGCTGCTCAACTTTTATTCACTTTAAAACTTTCTTACATGGTATTCTTTTCAGTATGAAATTCAATTTTATCCTGCTCAAGACTAAATAGATAGTGATCACTTCCAATTTCAAATCCTCTGTACACTGTGGTGTCCTGCACCAGGGAGAAAACATCACTATCAACAGTAACATAGTCAATGAGACTTTTCTTATTTCTTGTCTCTTCTCTGCATGTGAATTTGTGCACATTTTTGTGTTAGAATGGTGTTAGTAATAACCAGTCCATGTCCCGAGCAGAAATCCAACAAATATTTGCCATTATTATTAGCTTTGCTCTTTTCTCTAAATTTTCCCAATTTATTTTTGTATGTCTCACAATCATTTCTTACTCTGCTATTTAGATCCCCAACAAGGACTAACTTTTCCTTTTTCATTGTGTCATATGCTTTCTCTAAAGCATTAAAAAATTCCTCCACTTTTACCTTAGCAGAACCTTCTGTGGGATCATAGGCACAAATAGGTCTCATTGTCCAGTTACCCATTCTGATATTTGCCCACATCACTCTACTTGAGACTGCCTGCCATTCAAGAAGATTAGCCTCGTATTTAGTGTTGAATACAATGGCTACTCCTTCTTTTCCTTGATTGTTATTGCCTGAATATAACATTTTGTATTTATTGCTTAGAAAGATCTCACCAGTTTTGGTCTTTTTTGTTTCAGTCACTCCTATTATGTCAATCTGGTACTTATCTAATTCCTCAGCTAGCTCCATTTCTTTGCCATTCAGGCTTCTTATGTTGATAGTACCGATCTTTAACTCTGGTGATGTTGAGTTGGGGTGTTTTTTCAGATTTGTTCCAGTAGCTGACTTTTTGCTGTTCACCCTGGTTCCCTGGTGAAAACAACAGAGGCCTTGTGTAACCGGGCAACGCCCCAGCCGGCATGAAATTTTGTCATGTTGTACCATCATTTTATAATTAAGCCAATAAGAATTTTAATTTGGTCGGCTAAATCCGAGATTGCCAGCCCATCCTCGTTTGTTCAGTATCCAGGTAGATACCCAACAGGGTGCACCACGAGAAGGTGAGGATTGGACATTAGGTCAGAAGCCCTGGTCAGTTTTCCGCATTCCTTTAAAGGCGATGTGGAGGTCTCCTCTCAGTTATACGGCTTTGACCCTTAAGCACTCCCATTTAAAATAAAAATAATTAATTTAATAATTAATTACTGATTAATAATTAATTGTTAACTTAGTTGATTTTTATTAATTAATAATTGATCATTCATTAATTAATTAAATTTGGTGCAATGAAGAAAAAAGCACCAAAGAAAAGCAGTTTCTTTGGAAATGAAAATTGCAATTTTAGATCGCTTAGCAAAAGGAGAGGGATATACGGTGATTGGTAAACTGTAAGAGCAGAGGATGGTAAACTGGGCCTTTCAAAAGGAATGTACTTCATAACGTGAAGATTACAGGTGAGGTTGCAGCAGCAGATGACGAAGCAGCCAAAAAGTTTCAAGAGAAGTTAGCCAAAATATTGAAGATGGTGGATATTGTCCCGAACAAGTGTTTAACGCTGACAAAACAGGATTGTTTTGGAAGAAAATGCCTAGTCGAACTTACATCATCACAAAGTCTGAGAAAAAAAGCAAGTGGGTTTAAAGCAAGCAAAGATCGAGTAACGTTATTTGTAGCAATGCATCAGGTGATCGAATGTTGAGATCCTTAGTAAATCGATTTCTAAGGCTACGTGCTCTAAAAGGCAAAGATCTAAAACAGCTGCGGTACATTGGATGGCTAATACAAAGGCCTGGGTAACAACTGCTGTATTTACTGAATGGTTCAATAATTGCTTTTTACCAGAAGTGGAAACATACATGAAGCAAAAAACTCTCGATTTTAAAGTTTTATTAATTGTTGGTAATGCACCAAGTCCTCCGCATTTAGAACATCCAAATGTGCAGGTAGTGTTTTTTTTCCCATCCAATACAACAAGCATTATTCAGCCATTAGATATTAAAAGGCATAATTGCTACTTTTAAAAAATATTTCGTTAAGCACACTTTTCAGTTTATATTGAATAAACTAGAAAATAAATCATTAACTGTAACTGATGTTTGGGAAAAAAATTTTCTATTTTGGACCACTTAAATCATGTTGCATCTGTATTGCTGAAATAAGACCACAGATTTTAAATGCTTGCTGGAAAGCAGCTTGGCCTGGATGTATTGCAACCATGCCAACATCTACATTATCAGATGAAATCATGACATTGGCATATAAAATTGGTGGAGAAGATTTTGATACACTTAGCCAGAACGATGTAGACGAATTGCTTGTGGATAACCTTAAGTGCCGATGTTATTATTGGATATCGATTAACTTTAGATATCTTTGAAGATCCAGAAAACGATAGTGAAGCAGAAGAAAAACCTGTCCCCTTCACTGCAAATATAATTCAAGAAGGTCTTGAACTGTGCAATAAATCGGAAAATCATTTTCTTGTTAATGACACAAATTCTGAACAAGCCTTAAAATTCCAACGTGAGCTGAAGAACTGTATGTCTGGATATCGTGAGCTGTATAAAAAATTAGTGAAATCATGGTTGCAAAGTTTAATCACTGATTACATTGTCAGAAGAAAAAAATCAGCACAGAACGAGGATGAAGCTAATTCTGTTTGTGAAGAGCCATTACCTTTACCATACAGATCTGATACACTGAGTATCACTTCTGGTGATGAAAATGATTTTGCACCAGTTCGCAAACGTTGCTGAATATTGTCTAATAGCAATGATAATTCTGATGACAAAATGTTAAAAAAAAAAGATACTTTAATAACAAACTTAGGCATTCTTATTTTTCTGGATTTTCATAAACTTTTTTATGTGATTTTGGGTTTATTTTAATTCATTGCTTCGGTTTTATGTGGTTTTAGAAAATTATGGAATGTATCCCTGATTTTTCAACTTAAGTTAGGCCTTTTTTGTGTGATTTTTTATATGCAGTTTTCTGTGGAATGTATCTACCGCATAAAAAGAGAACCCAACTGTATATAATTTCTTGGTATCTTTAATTTGTAGTATCTTCTTCTTGAGTATTCTGCAATTGAGCAGGTTCTTCTCTTAGTAGCAAAAACTTTTCTTTCACTCTCTTCTGTTCTGAGCCTTCTCTTTCAAGGTTGTGTATATGTCTCCATTCAGCATGTCATCTAGCATTGTTTTCTTTACTCTTCCTTTGGGTCTTATTTCCGTCTATTTTTCCTTCAATGGCATCTCTGATGATTCCATTCCCTTTCAGAATAATCAATTTCTAGTATAACCAAGTGAAAAAACTTTCAATAATTGAGAAACAGTTGGGAAGGATTGTGGAAGGGAAGCTTGGTGAAGAACAAGTTGGATTCAGGCCAAATAGAGACTGTCGGGATGAGATTTTCACTTTACAAATCTGTATTTAAGTTTTGTAGATCTGAAAAGGGCATATGACAAAGTGCCAAGAGAAAAGCTTCAAAACGCTACAGTTGTATGGTGTCAATTGGACATTAGGTAGCAATACTTAGTCTCTATTTGGGTTGTAAGTCAGCAATTAGAATTGAAGGAAGTACACGAAGGTGGTTTAATGTTAAATCTGGTGTCAGACAAGGACTTGCATTATCCTTTCTCTTCATTATCTATTATCTATATAGATCGCATTATGAAGGAAAGTGGTATTAAACCTCATATCAAAATTGGAGATGTTAATCTCAGCTCTTTACTTTATGCGGATGATATTATACTTCTAAATAAATCTGGTACAATTCTGCAAGATTCCTTGACTGAAATGAATAACAGTTGTAATAGATTTGGTATGAAGGTCTGCAATAACAAGACAAAAACAATGAAAATAAGTAGAAACATTGAAAATCAACTGCATTGTGAATGGAGAACCTATAGAACAAGTAAAACAGTTCAGCTACTTAGGCACAATTTTTAGTGATGATGGTAAATTAAATATGGAAATAGACAACAGAATCAACAAAGCTGGTATGGTAGGAAGTCAACTGAATAAATTTATATGGAATAAGAGAGAAATTAGCTGTATACAAGACAGTATTCAATCCAATTTTAACTTATGGATCAGAAGTAAAATGAGGAAATTAGGAAAGAACTTGATATTGTTAGCATCCAGGAATGTGTTAGCAGAGCTAATCTCAAGTTGTATGGTCAATATGGTCAATTAAACAGAATGGGAGAGGAAAGATTAGTGAAACAAGTGTTCTCTGCCAAATTGGCAGGAAAAAGACCCAGAAGAAGATATAGGTGGATCATCTAAGTGCTTTAGAAGACAGAAATATAAGATCTGATAATGTCTTGATAGGTAACAGATTTATTTAGAGGAAAATTGTATATAGGAAGTTAGTAATGATATAAGTCTTTAATGTAGTACATATCCTGTACACCCCTTGAGGATACGTGCCAGGAATTTGACGATGAACTTTAAAGAAAGCTGATTTTGACAAGCTGAAAGTAGTAGAAGAAATGGTTGAGTAAGTAAGCAATCACTTTGTTAGGTATATCATCTGCATGAAGATATTGTGCTTGGTAATATGACTGACAAATCTAAGAATAGAGTTGTCCAAGTGGTTTCCATGCCTGTTATCCAACCAACAGGCTCTGTTTCAATTCCCATTGTGGATATGGCTGTTTGTGATTGTCTGTAGGTGGGGGATGAATTTCATTGGTTAGTGTAAGACTACTGCCCTGCTTGTTAGAGAAGTGGAGTGGCTTGAAAAAGTTTCATTTTTGTTCTCTAGAGCAGGGTTTCTGGATTATTGTTAATATTATTATTATTATTAAGAGAGAGCCCTTCCGGAGTCAGGAACTCATCAAAGGATGGCATGCTATTTTCAGCAGCTGTCATACCTGTTCTTGAATTCATTCATGCTGCTTGTTCGCACAACATCCAAAGGCAATCCATTCCAATCAAGCATCACTCTGAGAGAAAAATCTAACCCCTTTCTTGATAGCATTCATTCTCAACTTCCATGGATGCCCTTGTGTCCTTTCCCACCCTCCATAAAATGAGAAATTCCATCTACTGTAATTCTGTATAACCTTTCAGAAGTTCGTGTGTCTCAATCATATCACCCCCTCTTTCTCCTGTTTGCTAGTGTCTGCAGCCTACAAATTCTCAGTCTGTCTTCATAATCGGTATCCACAATACTGATATCATTTTTGACACTCTCCTTTCCACTCTCTATGCTGTGTCAGAATCACCACAGAAACCAGGAGACTAGACCTGTGCACAGTTGCCCAAGTGAGCTCTTATCAAGGCTTTGTAAACAGGTAAAATGACTTCCTTATCTTTACATGTCAAGATTCGTTTCAGCATTGCCATTATTCTCTGAGTTGTATTTACAATTTTTGCTATATAACCCTTGAACTTCAACTTCCTGTCTACTAATTTTCCAAGATCCCTAGCCTGATCAGTTTCTTCAAGCATAATCCCACCAGTATAATACGACATTGAATATTTAATCACACCAAAGTGCATGGCTTTACATTTATTCACATTGAAATGACAACCATTTTCATATGCCCACAATTCCAGCCTGCTTAAATCATTCTGCAAGCATTGCATATCTAGCATTGCTGATTACTCTACTTATCATAGCTGTATGTCACCTGTCAATCAACCCCTTCCCAGTATTATTAATGTATGGATTGAATAATAGTGGACTAAAGCTTGATCCTTGTGGTACACCACTAGTTTTTTAAAATTTTTTTTTATTAATCTTTGCACTGATTATGGGCAGTACTATCCTTACATCACGTCTAGACTTGATATAGGCCTAAGCTTTTACAAGTGTTTTACTCTATGCTTGTTCTAGTTATCATTGTAGTCATTCTCTGGTGGCAACCTTGAGGGCCCTACAGGGCACTCAAGGGAAGAACTTTTATATCCTTCTGCGCAAGCCCAAACTGTTTTAAGTCCTTATAGCTATCTGCACTCCATATGCCATGCTAAGAGATGGTGGTGCTGGTAAACCTCGGAGTTGCCCCATGCTCCTCCCGTATCTTACTAACTAGATCTTGGTTATTCTTATAATAGTTTACTTTATTATTATGGCTATAGGCTAGTGGGAGCCCTGTTCTCACCACCTGGGCATCAACTACCCAAATGTCACCATCTCTTTTAATCACTGGGTCTTGCTTACGCAAACCTGCAGAGGTCCTATAATGTGGTTCTCCCACAGTCTCCCAACCTTTGTTCTTAAAGCGGCTGTTCAGAATGGAGACCACTGCATCATTCCTCTGCACGCAGACCCCATGGGTGCGAAAGCAACACTGGGCTATATGAGACAATGTCTTACTGTAGTGGCAGCCAGCCCTACGGTTTGAGTCGTCACTACCCCATCAAGCTGTGCAGGCTTGAGTGGGCAGGGTATTGATCCTCGTCCTGATAAGGTTAATATACTCGAACTCACGGAGGAGTCTGGTGCCATCCCTTACCCAATCATGCTTTGGAGGAACCAGATACGACTCTTTTAAAGGAGCACCATCTATAGAACAGTGCAGCAGAGATGCCCATCTCTTGTGTTCTGTGGGTGCTGACTCAATTAAGGTACCTTGATAATGGGACTAGCCTTTAGCCTATCTAAAGTCTTCTTGTATTAATGGGCTATAGAAAGCCTCTCTGCAGATAGGGGAAGAAGATAGTTCTAAATTTGCGATTCTGGACAGCCGCAGACGTGGGATCAGCCATCTAAGTGATGGAACCCCGAGCCTGCCGTCCTTCACCCTCGTGTGGAAATATGCAGTAGGGGTCAGGCGGCAGTCGGAGCGATGATCTCACGGCTGAACGTATAGGCATGTCCATTCGGACAGTACCGAGATATATGTCCTACCAAGCACCAACTTGTGGTAAAAGCGAGGTAGGATATAGTGGGACAGGAGAAACAGTCTTTCCTCAAAGAAGTGATCCCAGCTTCTAGGATAGAAGGGACAGAAGACCTTCCCTTTGGGGTGAACATGATACTGAGGTATCTCCAATCTTCCAGGATGGTCAAAGAATGCAACAGTCTCCCGTGCAGGGAAAATTCTATAGTCTCGACCTTAAGCTTTTTGTCATGACCAGAGGGGACAAGAGCTAAAGAGTAGTACTTCTCTACATTAATAGAAAGGCCTTGGATAGAGAAAAAGTCAACTGCCCGGTCAAGGACTTCCTGAAAGCCTACCTTAGTAGAGGCCACAAGAATAAGATCGTCTGCAAAGGCTATAGCATTAAAGGAAGAAGTGCTTAGAGAGTAGCCTATATGGCTAGGAAGAGAGAGAGTGAAGAAACTCATCTATGATGCAGTTAAAGAAAAGGATAGAGGATGTGTTCTCTATTTGACCTCATGGCCCAGACATGTTAGACTCCTTCCTCAGTCATCTCAATAGGCTACATCCAAGAATTCAGTTCACTATGGAAAAGGAAAAGAACAATTGTTTACCCTTCCTAGACACCTTAGTCACACGCCTGCCTAATGATATACTTACCTTCACCGTATACAGAAAACCCACACACACAGGCAGATACATTCACAAACTCTCCCACCACCACCCCTCTCAACAATATGGCATTATTAAAACTCTTACCAAGAGAGCCCACAATCTTTGTTCCAGTGTAACCGCCCTCACTACTGAGCTTAACCACATGCACAGCACTTTCCTCTCCAATGGCTACAGCGATCACAGTATCAAAAAAATAATCAACTCCTCCCCCATTCCCCGTCCTTCTCGTCAACAAGATTTTAAAAATGCCATCACCATACCCTACATCCGTGGCACATCCGAAAAAATAGCCAAGATACTAAAACAGTACAACCTACACACAGCATATAAGCCCCACCGAAAACTTACTACCCTTATCCATTCTACGAAAGATCAGCTCCCTCCTCTCTCTCTGCCTGGAGTTTACAAAGTACCCTGTTCCTGTAAGCTGGCGTACTTTGGACAGACAGGCAGATCAGCATCCATCCGTCTAGAGGAACACAAGTCTTACATCTTCAAACACAACTATGGCCATTCAGGCTTGGCTGACCATGTTTTGGACAACACCCACAGGGTATCATGGAAGAAAACCACCATGCTCCACCACAGCAAATTCAAGAAAGAGAGACTTTTCTTAGAAGCAGCAACAGCTCTCAAAAACCAACCAAATCTCAACAAATACGGTTGCATTAAGCTTCCGAAGATTTGGGAAACACTCATCACCAGAGTTCCCACCTTACATTCTAGGCTACCTACTACTGCCCTTAGAGGGCGCTCTACCTAGATAGGACTTTAGTGTCACCCACGTGTTTGGGCTTAGTATTGTTTGTTATTTGTGTATATGTTACATTAATTGTTTTTGTAATCCCCGTAGATGTCCTAGTGACTAGGACGAAATATAGGAAGTATTAAATTCTATTTTAATTCTTTTTGAGTGTTGTAAAAAATCCATTAAGCCTCCAACATCATATCCATAACCAAGGTGGCCACATTGCCTTCAATTGGCAAAAGTGAACATGCAGTTTTGACTTGGGATATTGTAAATCATGAGTGATGCTCTGTCAAGAAGGGGTATATGTGGCACTACAAGGTAGGTGATTATGGGAAACTTGAATCTGTGCTATGGCATAAAAACCTGCAAGGGAAGTATGTTTCTGGTGCATGGGAAATAGTTAAGAAGGCATATAGAAGAAGCAATATTAAATTGCATGACCTAAAGTAAGGAAGGTTAATCAGGTAGGAGTTAGTTGGATGGATGAGTAATATCATTAAGCATGAGCTGCTGAAGAAGAAAATACTGTGGAGTATTTTCAAGGAGATAGGTGACCTACAAACTCATGAACAGTAGAAGGATCAGGCAAGAAATGTAACCAGCATGATAAGAAAGGTAAAATCAGATTAGGAGAAGAATCTAGCGAAGCAGTCCAAAGGAAATCCCAAAGAGTTCTTTTGTTATGTGGCAATTAAAAGAAAGAACAATTATGGAAGATTAACCTTAGTGAGTGCTGATGGTGACAAGGCAACAGAAACAGATAAAATAATTGTTACTGAGTGACTACTTTGCAAGAGTATATCATCCAAGTGAGGTTACGGTTGTGATATATGTAACAGACTTATGATTTATTGTGGGAACAGAGGTGGATGAATGGGAGGTTCTTAGGATACTGCAGAATCTCATTGTACATACAGCTATTGGATAGCAGCTCGGGTTTTGTGAGAATGTGCAGGGGAACTGGCAATGCCCTTGACTAGGCCTTTTAATTTAAGTCTCAGCTTTGGTAGAGTTCCAAGGGAGTGGAAAGAGGGCAAAATAATTCCCTTGAATAAGGGAGACTCTAAGACTGCAGTAGTAAATTATAGACCAATTGTTATCTCAGCCGTGGTGGTAAAAGTACTGAAAAAATTGGTCAGAAAGAGAATTCATGAATGTGTGGATAAAAATATGATATTGTATGAGGGGCAACATGGTTTTGTTAAGGGTCAGTCATGCCTTAGTAATTTACACTTTTTATAATAGTGATTTATAATTTGTCATTCTTCCTCTTAATTTGTATTTGACAAATACCACATGGAACTCTATTATGCAAATTAGATCAAATGGTGAAATAGATATGACTGGTTATATGGACAAGAGGGTGGCTGCTGGACACACATCAAAAAGTGATATTTGGAGGAGCAGAATCAAGGCATAAACAGGTGACTAGTGGTGCACTGCAAAGTTCACGTTCAAGTTCAGTGCTGACACCATGACTATTTAATTTGTAGATAAATGATATAGGAAATAACTGAAATAAAATATTCATTTGTTTGTTGATGATGCGAAATTAGGAAGAGTAATAGTTAATCAAGGTTTGTGCAGATCTTGTGAGATGATTACAGGTAGACAGAGAGGGGGACTCTACTAGTTAAATTTAGAGGACACATTGCTAAGGTAGCTCATAAGATCATTTGGCTGTTGAAGAACCCATTAACAGGTAGACATAAGGAAATTGTTATTCCTCTTTATAAGGCTTTGATACATACATTTGAATTACTGTGCTCGGATCTGGTCTGGGTTTTTTGGGGATGAGGAAGCAGCAGAGAAGATTCAGAGGCAAGTGACACCAAGATGGTGAGTGATCTGTAGAATGTTTCCCTATGAGGATAGATTGTGTGTGTGTGGAGGGGGATTGCGAAGTTGGTTGATAGGAGAAAAAGAGGAGATATGATAGAACCATTTAAGTTGCTTAAAGGGTTTTATAGGATTGATTCAAGGGAATGTTTAGCACTTTGCTAGAGGAGCCAGAACAGGAGGTCATCCCTGGAAGTTGAATAAGGGTGTGGTTATTAGTGGTGTGAGGACTAGATTTTTTGTATGGAGAGTTGTGAATGAGTGGAATGTGTTGGCAGGGTCAGTTGTGAATGCTTTGTCTATTAATGGATTCAAGGAGAGGTATAATAGATTATGTGGATAGTTTGGGTCTCCTGCAATGAGTCTTCATCTCCATGGAGGTTCCTGTACAATGATGATAATAATAATAATATACTCTGTTATTATCCACCCGATAGCATTTAAGCAAACCGATGTATAGCCAATTCCAAAATTGTCTGAATTAATGGAAAAGTTCATCACTATTTCTTCTGCACCTGGAGAACTGTCAACTAATCATTGACCACCAATATGGTTTTTAACAAGCCCTTTCTGATCAGAATTAGGGAACTGCTGTTATCAATCCAACTCTGTATTCTAGCTCTCACTAACCTCTTCAAGTACCTTAACTACATGTATGCAGCTTGGCCTATAATTTGCTCCTTTTTTGCAATCTTTCCATTCCTCTGTGATTTGTGCTTTTGCAGGACTCTTCTTAAACAGAATCATTATTCCCTCTGGAACATTCTCTTAAAACACAGTGAAATATCATTAAGTCCAATTAACATACTAATATTGTTTATTTAATTCTTCATAGACCTTCTGCTTGCTCACCAGTAGTCTATCCTCGCTTATTCTTTCTACACTCAAGCTTCTCTTGATGATACATTGATGAGGGTGAAATATCCTTGTGACGAAATGTCCACTGAATACCTTTACTACATCCTAATGCTCTTCAACCTCCTAATATCCATGTTTTATTAATTCGCTTAGTATAACAAGGTGACGAATGCAGTCGACAGGAGGGATGCATATTATTATTATTTATGTGAGCACACCATGGGGTCAAAAGACTCAATGCAGGAGATCCACTCTATCCATTAAAATACCTGTCATCTCCTTAAACCTATTCACTGTTGGGGTGCTTACAACCACCTGTGGCAATCCTTTCCACTCATTCACCACTTTCCAAGTAAAGAACCTAGTCTGTGTACATCCTTACTAACCACATTCTTAGATAGCTTCCAAGTGTGACCCCTTGTTTCCCCTCTACTAACTCCCCATGTATTGACAAATTTCTTCTGTGTCACCCTTTTAGTATCTTTAGTAACTTATAAGTTTTGTCATAACCCATCTAAGTATACAGTAGTATACTTAGATTTTATGAAGGATTTGATAGATTGCCACATGAAAAGTTGGCAACTAAATTGGAACAGATGGGATTAGATACCCGATTAGTGAATTGAATAGGTGATTAGCTGTCAGATAGTTATCAGGAAACTGTGTGTGTGGGGAGAGGGATGTTATCCCAAATGAGGAAAGTTACAAGCAGTGTTCCACAGGTCCTGTTTTGGTACATGATATTGGGGGCCATGATATTGGGACAGGTTTAATTGGAAATATGCAGATTTTTTTTTTTTTTTTTTTTTTTTTTGATATAGAATTGAGATAACAGTGAAGAGTCCCACAGATGTTATGGAATGCGAAGTGCAAACTTTGTAGGGAAATTTTGAAGGTGGTGAGAGACTTAGGAGTAGCAGTGAAGGACCTAAAATTTAGGGTCACATTGCAGGCAAGTTGTGAATTCATCACATTGGATTATAGCAGTGAGAAGGATATTTGACATGCAGAAGTAAGAAGGTAATTAGATCTCATATAAATTGCGCATAGGTTTTGTCACTTGGTTTTCATATGGATGCAGATATTTTTGAAAGAATCCAGAGAATATTGACTAAGGTTGGTATTTGATCTTTGGAGTTTGGGTATGAATGCAGTGAAAAAGCCATTTGCAGAGCTTCTTGAATAAAAGGGGGGAAATGATTGAGAAATATAAGTTGGTAAGGGATTATTACTAGGTTAATGTGGAACAACGTTTTCATATAATGGAGGGAGACAAGTGTAGAGCAAGAGATCATAAGCCACCCCTGGAAACTGTATGAAGTGGATGTGAGCAAGAATCAAGTATTTTGCATTGAGAGTGGTTGGTGAGTGGAATGCATAGCAGGAGTTTAAAGCAATCAAAACTTGCTTTTGTAGTTTGCAATTTCTGTGATGAGCCTTTAGACTTAGGTCTGGTGTTAACAATTTCAAACAATCCAACACTGAGTAGTGAAAAAAAAAATGATTACAAATATTTTTTTTTATGGGTGTGTTTGTTAAAAAAAACATTCCTGCATATAGTGTGAATAATGTGTCTCCATCTGTTCATTGGACGTCAACAGATGCCATATGATCGCTCAAATGCTCAGTGATGTGCCACACGAGTCCTTGCTATGTGGTCATGTATGCTTTCTGGAGGCTTCAATTCTGAAGATCAGAGACACACTCCAGACACCCATATAATTGACAGCCTACCTCTTCCTCTTTTTCCAGGAACTTTACCTTCTTCCTCTTTTTCCAGGAACTGTTTTCATCCTTTCAATGTATACAAAGTATTTCTTCTGTCAATATCCTTAAAAAGCCTTGAAGTTCTACTGATCCTTTCTTTCTCCATTAAGGTACACTTATTTCTCAGGAGCTTCCTTGTCTGCATTTCCTATGAGAACCATAATCTTTGTCTTGCTAGGATTGAGCTGAAGTCCTCTGTTCTTACTGATCTCATTAACTTTGTCAAGAATTTGTTCTTCTTTGTCATCACAAAGGAGTACTGTATCATCAGCATACCATAGATTACTTATCAATCTACCACCCAGTGCTTTTTTCCTGGTGGTAGGCAGTACGGCACCTTTTTTCTTGCGTTTTTAAAAATTTGCAATTTATTGACAGCAAAATGTAACATAAATATTCCGGTAGATGGTACTGTGTTCACAAATTGAATATTCAATTTTGATTTAAGTTGGTACCCTGCTTTCCTGTTTCGTATGTTAGTACGCAAACGGAAACAGGAAGTTGTGTTCACTTCCGATTGCTTTCAATATCAGTTTATCAGTTCTATATTCACTCTGCAATAGGCAGGTGTTCACATGAGTTTTTAATTAATCTAAGTTAAATTAGTGCAATCATTGTTCAAAATGAGTAAAATAAGTAGTTACTTTATGCCAATGAGTAAAAAAGGAAGGCTAAAGAAGCAGAAATTGTTGAATCTACGTGTGATCTTGTAAAACAGAGAACTAGCAGTAAGTTCATCTGCTTTCTATAAAAGTCTGAAAGAACCTGTTGGAAAGCATCTGCTTGAAGGAGATGACGCTGATTTGCCTGAATGGCCTAAGATTTTAAATTCCAAATATTGGCCAGAAAATCCTGGGAAGCATCTGACATTTGGTGAAGCTGAAATTAAAAAGTTAGCATGCAAATTTCGCTTAAATGAAAGAGAAGCAGTTCGTGGTTTCCGTGAATACCTTCAAGAAAATAAAGTCCCAGGCATACTACTTCCTCTAAAGCACACTTTGGGCACAATTGCAATATCTTCCAGTGAATGTGAAAAGGGTTTCTCTCAGATGAATCTTATAGTAACTTCATCTAGGTCATCTCTGTTTGTACGGACAACTTCTGCACTGATGTTCATCAGGATAGTAGGACTCCTCCTCACTCAGTTCAACCTTAGCAAATATGTGGATTCATGGCTATCTGCGGTTGTCATTCTGCAGTTGATACCAAAAACAAGAAAAGATCTAGAGACTATGAGGATACATCGGAGGATATGTTAAAAGTGTGGAAGTTGCTGTAATAACATCATAGTGAGTACCGGCACCTTTTTTTCCAGAAAAAAAGCACTGCTACCACCTATAGTAATTCTTGTCTTGAGTTCATCCAGTGCTACATGCATGATGTCCTCAGCATGGATACTAAACAAGTGAGAAAAAAGTAGCATCCTTGCTTAACTCCCTTTCCAACGTGAAGCCATCAGTTAATCCAGCACCTGTTCTTACTGTGGTTTCTTGCTCACTGTACAAGTTAGCTATCAACCTGTAAGTGTGTTGAGGAAAACACATTCTCTTTATTACTTGCCACAGTTTAATATTCTGAACACAGTCAAAAGCTTGAGTAGTCAATGAAACACATTACCATAGCAATGTGTTTCATTGACACCTAAAACCTGCTTGTTTCTCAGGCAATGAATAAGGTATAGCAGAGCCAAAATAAAAATATTAGGAAAAGTAATTTATTTTTTAATTTGTCTATTGAGTCATCAACTTTTTCATGCCACTAATAAGAAATGTGGTCATCTTGAACAAGTTGCTTATTAGTGGTTTGAAAAAGTTCTGTTTGGTCTTTAGAGTAGAGTTATTTAATGCTACCTGACTCTTATTTCACTATAATTATGTCAGATATGTTTACATATTACATGCATAAACATATTTGTACAATATGTTTACAACCTTTTTGTAGGTGGGATGCCCATTAAAATTAAAGTAAAAAAATATATATTTGGTTATGTAGAAGAAAAAGTATGTTTTTAATATGTCTTTAATGCAAACAATGACATTATGTATATTTTTTAAGCCAGTACATAGCTAGCTTTTAAACATAACTAAGTTCTTTTATATCTGTATAAGGGTTCTATTTTAGTTAAATTTTGGATAGCAACCTTCAATCCTTTAAACCCTTTATTCTCAATTTTTATCATAGAGCCTCAAGTCAAAGTAGAAGCTGTGGTATCTGTAGCATCCAGTGGTACAGATTCAGTTCCTTCTCCAAGCTCTGTATCTCTTCCATCCTCTTGGATTCAGGCTCTTCATTCTAAAAGTAATTTAGTAAGAGAACTTCATAAAGCAGTAGATGCTGTTGTGTCACATTTTAAACAGGTAATATTTATTGTTTTCCTGTAGTTAAATTCATATTTTTATAAATGTTAAATCATATAACTGTAAACTAAACCAGTAAAAATAATATTCAAAATTTCATAACAGTTTTTTGTTTGAATGATGATTATTATTATTACATATTAGTAGGTATATATGGGCACCTGCAAGAAGGGAGGAGGTCCTTGGCAGGCATGCAGTGACTAAGAAGTACCTGTCATCTTTAATTGAAAACATTCACTAAAGGCTGATGATGTCTGGCAGTTTTTTAATGTGAATCCTGCTCAGGAAAGGTTATAAACCTGTGTTACATACATTCATACATTTTGGGGGATTGAGGGTTAGATAATCCAGGAACTCTGCTGTAGAAGATCAATTGCCTTTTTTTCACTTCAACCCTTCAGTAAGCAGGCTGGTGATTTCATACTGCAGTGACATTCACAAAACATCCATATCTTTGGTGGGATTCAAACCCACAATCCATGTCTTGTTTAAGGATTCACTCACAACACATCATGAGAGAGAGAGGGAACTGGACCCCAGTATTTTCTGATCATACCCTTACTCATCTTCCAGGGACAACCATGAGCTACAAAATTTCTTTTGTCTATACTGTGTATCTCTTTATCACTTTGTATCTTGCTATCAGATTTTTCCTCCTTATTTTTTGATCTCTGAAGACTGTATTTGTTCACTCTATCTCCATGCGCAAAACTTTAAATTGGAAAAGTAACTTTTTTATTACTTCATATTAGCAGTCCAATATCATCCCTAGGTTTCTAGCTTCATCACCACTTACAGCAAATTCCCATTAATATATTGTAATATTCAATCTATCTTCAGTCCACTATGCATAACTTGCACTGAGCATCATTAAACTGTGCTGTGCTTTATATCATCAGTTGTGATTTAGATGCCCCCCCCCCCAAAGCATCCTGAATGTTATTAATATACAAGTTAAATAGTAATAATCTAAACACAGAAGAATGGGAACAGCTCCTTTCATCACTCTCTCTCCTATTCATGGCACAAGCCTATTTTTGCATACTCGTATTCTCTGAACTTGTATGATGACTTTTGATGTGGAATCCTGTCTGATGCATTGACATCCTCTTATCCACCTCTGTCACACTGTTTAAAATGTGAACAGAAATCCAAAATCTACCTTTAACAGAGCCCAGTGGTCCTCTGTAGAGGATTCTAGCAGGAAAGGCAGCATTCACGACTGATGGTACAACAATGCATATGGTCTTGAAACTCTCGATTTCCAAGATCAAGAGTTTCATATGCTGTCATATGAAGTTGCAAACGATACGGAACCTTTTTTAAATGTGTTCATATGTTTATTATTGACGAAATCAATATGATAAGTGTTAAGCTGTTGTCTCGTGTCACTGTGAAGTTAAAACAAATAATGGAGCTTGTTGATTATGACTTGGCAAGAAGAATATGTATTTAATCACAGATTTAATCACTTATTTATTTCCCCAGCATGCACTACCCCATCTACAAACAGCATATCATTAACCCCATTCTGTGGCATGGGTTTAAATGCTACAGAAAGTGATTTGTCAGTCCCTAACATAGCTTTTGTTCTGCCATGTTAAACAAAATTGGTAATGTCTAGAAGATTCAAAAAGAGAATTGAATTGAATCACATTTTGTGACTAAAGAAGAAGCTGATTGACTTTGCCTTATTAATATAAGACAGTTTCTTTGCATTCATTCCAGGAATTATAACTGAGGTGTTTAACTCATCAGATGACAAGTTGACTTCACTTCAGACATATTCTTTGGTGCAAAATCACAGATTAAGGCACCCATATAAGATGTGCTCCTGCATTGAATGTTTCTTTTAGACACTAGTGATCTATTTTGTGAACTTCCCTTTGGTTTTTGGCAAACTATATCACCGTGAATATAGACATTTCTGAATTCAGTTTTATTTCCCTTTTTATATATGGGTACTATGAGAGCTCTACTCCAATCACTGGAATTTGTCCCTCTGTCCAGGCCTTCTGAACTATGCATTGCAGCCACTGTAATACTTTTATACCTTCATACTTGAGCATTTCTGTTAGAATGTCATCTACTCCTGCTGCCTTTCCACATTTCAGGCTTTTGATTGCTTTTTCTACTTCGAGTATGGATATTTTCTACTTCGAGTATGGATATGACTGCATGCCTGTTCAGTGTTTTTTACCACTGTGCTATCATCACTGCTTGTTTCATTTAGCAATTTTTCGAAATAATTACTCCATACTTCAAGGATATCTTTTTCTCCTGTTTTCATGTCACCTCTGTCATCTCTAATTCC
The DNA here is from genome assembly GCF_054136105.1 of Typopeltis vanoorti. NCBI lineage: Eukaryota > Metazoa > Arthropoda > Arachnida > Uropygi > Thelyphonidae > Typopeltis > Typopeltis vanoorti. Next base: position 95,976,277 of record NC_143567.1, read on the forward strand.
TTTCACAGCACTCTTTCCTCCATTTCTGAGCTTCTTCAACAACCTCCAGAATATCTTGACACCTTCTTGATATTTATTTTCCATTATTTAAATTAAGGGGATATTAAATCCCACATCGTTTTAAAACCGAATAAAAAACTCAAAGATTGGAATCAGAGAGTTTCATGCCAAATATAGTATAATAAACTATAAAAGTATTGGAGTCCGAATAATAAATAAAGTAGGGATTAAATGGATGAATAACACCATTAAGCTTGAGCTGCAAAAAAAGAAGCAACTATGGACGGAATTTAAGGAGAAAGGTGACCGGCAGGCACAGGAATGGTATAAAGCTCAGGCCAGAAGGGTAACGAGTGTGGTAAGAAAAGCAAAAAAGGATTACGAAAGAACATTGGCCATGCAGGCTAAAGAGAATCCTAAACAGTTTTTTCGATATGTTGCAAGTAAAAGAAAAAATGTATATGGCAGAATGATTTTAAAGAATGCCGATGGTAGGGAGGTAACTGAATCAGTTGAGATAGTTGAGTTACTGAGTGAGCACTTTGCAAGAATATATCATCCAGGTAGTGACATTGCAGAAATGAATGAACCAATAGATTATACGGGAATTGTGGTGAATAAAGTGTAGGTGAGTAGTCTATTGCATAACCTCAATGTCAGTACATCTGTGGGATTGGATGGTATACCAGCTCGTGTCATACGTGAAGCATCTAAAGAATTGTCAGTACCCTTGATCATTTTGTTTAATTTGAGTCTTAGGTCTGAGTTAGTCCCGAGGGGATGGAAAGAGGGGAAAATAGTTCCACTGCATAAAGGAGGTTAAAAGACTGCTGTTGTAAATTACCAACCAATTAGCATATCAGGAATCGTTGTCAAAGTCTTGGAGAAATTAGTCAAGAAAAGAATACTGGATTGGATAGATGAAAATGGGATATTGTATGGGGGACAACATGGTTTTGTGAAGGGTTGATCATGCCTCAGTAACTTGCTCACATTTTATAACACAGTGACGGCTGAACTGGATAATGGTAATGGGTTTACAGTGATTCTGCTGGACCTTGCAAAGGCCTTTGACAGGATACCACATGGAACTCTAATCAGTAAACTGGAGCAGATGGGGATGGATATAGGGTTGGTGAGATGGATAGGAGGGTGGTTGATGGAGAGATACCAGAGAGTTTTTTATTCAGGAATTGAGGCCAAAACACGGCTTGTGACTAGTGGTGTGCCACAGGGCTCTGTTCTTGGACCACTACTTTTCAATTTGTTCATCAATGATATAGGAAAGGATCTGAAAGGAAGTGTTCACTGATGATGCAAAGTTGGGTAGAGCAATTGTGAGTGCACAGGATGTCAAAATTTTACAGGATGATTTGGATAGTTTGGAGGACTGAGCTAAGGAGAATGGATGTCAATTTAATGTGGCAAAGTGTAAGGTTATGCATTTTGGGATGAAAAGAATAGCAGCAGTATATCACATTGGTGGAACCGTACTCCAGGAGATTGATGAGGCCAGGGATTTGGGAGTGTTGGTGGATAGGGAATTGAAGTTTAGGGGATACATTGCAAAAGTGGTAAAATCAGCTCATCAAATCACTTGGTTTCTGAAAAATACTTTAACAAGTAGAGACAAACAAGTTATTGTTCCTCTGTATTGAGCCTTGATAAGATCCCATCTAGACTACTGTGCTCCGATATGGGTGCCAGGGTTTCTTCTTGATGGGGAGGTGGAGAGGATCCAGAGACGAGTGACCAAGATGATAGCAGGTCTGTGGAATGAACCTTATGAGAACAGGTTGAAGATTTGTTGGTTGCAAAAATTGGTCAATAGGCGGAAAAGGGGTGATATGATTGAGACATTCGAATTACTGAAGAGTTTCTATAAGATTAATCCAGAAGATATTTTTGAGAATAGGACTGGTGATGGGTGGAGTAGGGGCCATACATGGAAGCTGTTCAAAAATATCTTCTTGATGGTTAGCAAGGGTGTTAGAGCTATAGGTTTTTTACTTGGAGAATATTATGAGTGGAATAAGCTGCCAGAGTCTGTTGTGGGTGCTATAACTGTGAATGAGTTCAAGGCGAGGTATGATAGATACTGTGTGAATGTCGAATAGTTGTTCTTGACATGATGTTAGGGCCTCCCTCGATGAGTCTGTAGATTCCTTGGAGTTGCCCGGAATAATAATAATAATAATAATACCACGAGTACCTTTAAAGATTAGACATCTTAAACCTAACCTTTTAGAATAATGCAGCTATTTTTCATTGCTTGAATTATGTTAAACTGGCTCATGCAACCTACAAATATAGTGTGTGATATTAATATAAAAATTATAAAATTTTTATATTAATATCTCTCTGCATCTTATTGTACCAGATTAACGCAATTAGGATGTAAAGGATATTTTGATTGTATAGAGACCACTATCCTCATTTAAGCACCTAGAGACATTATCACGGAAGTGACTACTTGTTACTTCAGATATCCCTGAAATATCCATGCAACATTGAATTTAAGCTATTAAGACAATGGTAGTCTCATGTCATATGAATTATTACTATTTTCTTTGGTTTCTTTAACATTTTATTTATAATGTTTAAGTAGCAATATGCAGAAAGAATATAAGATGCAAACACACACACATACACACAAAATGTTTTAATAATGACAAAGTATGTATATCTGATATGTCATATTAGGTATTCTATTTCTGTAAAAATTGCAATTTAAACTTGGTTTCTTGAAGCTTTCTTTTTTTTTTTTTTTTCACTCCCTTTTAGGATAAATTGGAAAATGTCTATGAAGTATCTCAAGTTAGTGAGCTAGTTGCAAAAAATCTCTGCCCATCTATATATAATATATTAAATGATGGACTTCTGCTTGAAGTTCCAGGCTTGCTGGGTCCAGTACCTAATTCAGTATGGAATGTGGTGGAAGCATCTTTAAGTCAAAGCCACTGCAAGAAAGGATTTAAGGAATTATTGAGACGTGTAGCTGAAGAGAAAATGCTTCATAATGCCATTCAAAAGTTTTATGGTTTTCTTCTTGGATTACTGAAGTAAGTTTTTTTTTGTGTGTGTGCTTAACATATAATACTCCTGTTTAGAATGATTAATAATAGACAAGAAACTTAATGAATTAGATTATAATATATTAAATGAAAGAAAAAGAAAAAAAGTTTAATACACTAGCATTGGAGTCACTATTTTTTTTTCAGTTGAAGACTAACTAGGACTGCATATATTATAGTTTGACAAATATTAAATAAGTAAATTTTGTTTTACCAGTAAAAATATCTCAAATTTTTACTGATACCTGATATAAGTTAGGCTGCAGCCTAGACTAGGAACATCTCTCTGTCGAAAGTTTTTTCACTTCCCACTTATAGCATAAATTAAAGATACCAAGAAATTATATACAGGTATCCCTCGATGTTACCGTGTATATCAAAATCGCGTTAATCAAATCTAATAATCAATGGTAAAAATTACAATTCGTCCATGATCGATTACTGTATTAATAATTCGTTTTATATGGTGCTCTTTTAGGAGCACCATATAAAACGAATTATTAATACAGTAAGATAAAAAATGAATGCAAAGTAAATGTTTAATAAATACTTGTACCTACATTATTCACTGCAAATTTTTTTTTATCAAAAGAAGTTATCAAGAGTCATTTGAACAGTTTTAGTTTTTTTCTTTTCGGCATAGATTCTACGATAACAAGCAAAATTACTTAAATATAAAGAGCCAAAAGGCTTCATTTCGGCGATATAAACATTATTTAAATTAAGGGGATATTAAATCCCACATTGTTTTAAAACCGAATAAGAAACTCAAAGATTGGAATCAGAGAGTTTCATGCCGAATATAGTAAACTATAAAAGTATCGGCAATTACTAGCATGAGCTAATGCAAGTAGTCCTAGTACGTAGTACAACCTCGGGCAACTCGCAGCAAAGGTGGTAAAGTTCTGATCGCTATTCTTGGTATTTTCCATAATGTAAAAACACATTTCCTAGGAAATGTATGCTGTTATTACATTATGGCGGGAGGTCACTACCCAGACCGGTTTCAGCCTTTATTGAGGCTTCATCAGTGAGTAGCTAGACCAAATTAATACCAAAGGGTATAGCGAAAAGAACTTATATACTCTGCTATACGAGTTGTCAAAAAGGTGCACCCGTTAAGTTACTTAAATATAAAGAGCCAAAAGGCTTCATTTCGGCGATATAAACATTATTTAAATTAAGGGGATATTAAATCCCACCTTTGCTGCGAGTTGCCCGAGATTGTACTACCTACTAGGAGCTCACACTAGTAATCGCCGATACTTTTTATAGTTTACTATATTCGGCATGAAACTCTCTGATTCCAATCTTTGGGTTTCTTATTCAGTTTTAAAACAATGTGGGATTTAATATCCCTTTAATTTAAATAACAAGCAAAATGACTCTCTAGACCTCGGCTAACAAACAATAAAATATAAAGAAAAAACACTGCAAATATAATACATGATGGTACAAATTAAGTTGATATTGAATCCAACATTTTTCATAGCCAAATATAGAAACTACAAGAGTTTTTCGTGCCGAAAACACTGAAAGTTTTAGCAGTTGCAAGCATAAGCAACCTTATGGGCAACTCGTAGTAAAGGTGGAGTAAGCTCCACATCACTTTCCTTAGTATTTTCCATAATGTAAAGCACATCTCCTAAAGGACATGTATGATAAAACTTAGCCTTTGGCTCTCTATATGAGTAATACATGATGATTTATTTATTTTCAGTTACAATCTAAAAATTATTGAACAAAGAATAATAAAAAAAACTAAACCATACTATACTGACATCGGAGGTCGTGGAATCCCTCAGATACATTTTACTGTCATATATCACAAACCTTTACATAACATGTGTTAAACCAAATTGACAGCAAAAAATAGTGCAGAATATCACTCGTAACATATGAATGCACAGCTACTCATGACCTCCAAGCTATACACTGAATTGTGTAAGAATATTTATATTAAACATTTTGCATGTATCTGTCAGATCAGCTGTGAGCTCCGAATGATTAAAGGTGCATTAATCAAAACTCTTGCCGTGTATATCAAAGGATTGCCGCAATTAATTTCGCTGTGTTAATCAAATCTGCATTAAGCAAGGGATACCTGTACTTTATTTAATCCTTTATTCAAGTGTAATTGCATCTGAAGTATTTTCAGGACTGGGGCAACTCGTATATAGAAGCCAATGACTTCATATCACTTGCCTTAGTATCCCATAATGCAAAGTACATATCCTTGCAGACATGTATAATGCTAATGATATGATAGACTTTTTGTTTGAGAAGGGCCTCCCACAGTGAGTCTTAGGACTCCATTGAGGTGTTCATGCAACAGTAATAATAATGATATGATAGAGTCTGGCTCCCACTGATGAGACTTCGATAAAGGTTGAAAAGGTCTGGGTAGTGACCTTTCCATGATGCATAGCATTATACATGTCCTCAAGGATATGTGCTTTGCATTATGGGATACTAAGGCAAGTGATGTGAAGTTATTAGCTTCTATATACAAGTTGCCTCAGTCCTGAAAATACTTCAGATGCAAATTGCACTTGGATAAATGATTAAACCAAGTATATAATTTCTTGGTATCTTTTTATACTATAACCAAGTGAAAAAACTTCCAACAACTTTCTCTAATCCAGAGTATTTTAATAATAAGGTGTGACACATTTTGGCTATTCATATATGAAAATATGACCTCTGCATTACTTCAATTACTTTAACCTTAATATCACCTTGCATATCTTTACCCTCTTATCAATAAGAATAGCAAGCTGGATACCAAAATTAAACTGCTCCTTTATCAGTTGATGATTCGACCTATTATTACTTATGTGTCCCCAGCCTGGAGTTACACCTCAAGTACAAATATCCTCAAATTACAGAGAGTGCAAAACAAATGTCTCTGCATGATCTTAAACGCACCATGGTATATCAGAAATGTCCAACTCCACCGGGATACAAAGATCCCCTACAGTCCAAATGATGGAAGTTTGCTTAGTAAGCCTTTGTGCCAGACCCGGTCCAAGGCTTTAGAGATATCGAGTGCAACTACTTCAGAATCGCCAAATTTTTTCATGGTATATGTCCATAGATGGGTGATTATATGAGAGCAGGTCACCTGTTGATCGGCATTGGCGGAATCCATACTGGTGGTCACTTAATAGCTCGATACCTTCAAGGTAGAGTAGTAATTGAGAATTGATGGTTTTCTCCATCACTTTAGATTGAAGTCAGTGAGATAGGGCAGTAGTTAGATGGCAATGATTTGTCTCCCTTTTTGGAAATAGGTTGAATATAGGCCAATTTCCAGGCTTTGGGATATATACCAGTGGAGTAAGATAGTGTGTACAGTTGGAATGAGTGGGGAGAATTTGCCATTGTCGGTTATGCGTGCATTGCAGGCAAAGTGTGAAGCCAGGAGATTAGCTTTTTCTGTGGGTGATGTTGTAATTGAGCCATCTGGGCATGATAGGGGTGAGAGTAGTGTAGGGCAAAAGTTGCGACCAATTGCTTTGGCAAGAGATCAAAAGGCATGGCTTCTGCTAGGACAGGCTGTAAGTTCCTCGCTTTTTTCCTGTTCAAATTCTGTTTTAGAATCATTGATAATTTTTTTGCATCTGTTTCGGGCTTCAGTATAGGCACCGAAGGAGGATGGAGTTCTTAATTTGAGCCAGTTGTGGTATGCCTGGTTTTTCATTAGTACAGCCTTGGCACATCTTTTGGAGAACCAGGGTTTGGATAGGGGACAGTAGTTCTGAGTGGTGTGGGGAATCTGTTATCATGCCAGTGAAGATTACTTTGGTGACGTGTTCGGTACATATGTTTGGATTGGAAGACTGCAAACAATAGTTCAACCATGGGAATGAAGCATAGTAGTCTAGGAGGCTCTCCCATTTTGCACTGTTATAATGCCAGACTACTCTTGTGCAGGTGTGACTGTGTAAGCGTTGTTGCATGGGGCAGGAAATGAGCACTAGGCTGTAGTCAGAATTACCCAGGGGACTCACTACATTCACTGTATATTTGGAAGGGTCATTGGTAAGGAAGAGATCTAGGGTATTTGGAGAGTGATTTGGGTTATCTGGTATTCTGGTCGGCTTGTGAACTATTTGTGTAAGGTCGTTGGTGATTGCAAATATTTCAGTATCTCTGCCTGCAGGATCTGTAAAACTGGAAGAGGAAAGCCAGTTGGTGTTATGGACATTAAAATCACCTAGGAGGATGAATTTACTATTAGGATTGTGGGACTGGAGGAAATCAACTTTTGAGGAGAGGAAATTAAAGAGCTCGGAGTGATTGGTGGTATTGGGAGAGCGATAGAGACAGCAGATGAATTTTACTGAGTGGGGGGGAGGGATATTTTTAGCCAAAGAAGGTCAAAGTTGGGCGAATTTTAGGTTCGGTGCTCTCTGGCAGGGTATGTCAGAGAGGGATATATGCACACACCAAAACATCCTTCAATGGGGCTCAGATAACCTCGTCAACTTCAACGCTAGTAAAACCCAGTTCTGTCTTATTTCCCACAAAAAAAAAAAAACATTTTCCCCCAGTATTATTTTTGATAACACTCAAATCCCCAGACAAGATGAAATTTCTCTTATCGGAATTACCATGACGTCAGGCCTCTCCTGGCATAAACACATCACAACCATTGCATCCTCAGCTTTCAAAAAACTAGGCTTTCTCTTTCGCTCAAGACGTTACTTCACTTCAAAACAGCTGTTAACCTTATACAAATCACAAATCCACCAAGCTATCGAATACTGTTCTCACATTTGGAGTGGGGCTCCTAAAAGCTCCCTCAAAATGCTTGACTCAATACAGAGGAGAGCAATTAGACTGATAAATGATCCATCTCTTACAGACTCACTCACCCCCACTTTCACACAGACGTTTAGTGTCTGCAATTTGTACATTCTACAAATATTTTCATGGAAAATGCTTATCTGAAACAACATCAATAATTCCCCCACTCTTGTACTAAACCCATTGAAACACATACAGCCACCTCCCAACATCCCTTCAGAGTACACCTTGAAACCCATAGAACAAGTTTCTTTTCCTCCTCCTTCATCCCTGCTACTGCTGTACTGTGGAACAGTCTTCCCCCTGAGATATTTCCCAAGGAATACAATATACAGGCTTTCAAAATCGAATGTTAACAAGTTCCTAGTTTCCAACCCACTACCCATATATGGTACTAAAGTACTATAAGTTGACCAGCCGACCTCTCGTATGGCCCAACATAAAAAAAAATTAAAATAAAAAATATCATCCCTCTTTCCCTGTTTGCTAGTGTCTGCAGTCTACAAATTCTCAATCTGTCTTCCATAATCTTGATATCATTTTTAACAATCTCCTTTGCACTCTCTCCAATATAACAGAATCAGAACGGAAACCAGAGACCAGACCTGCATGCAGTAGTCCAAGTGAGGTGTTATCAACACCTTGTAAAGAGGCAAAATGACATCCTTATTTTTACATGTGAATCTTCATTTCAGCATTGCAATTATCTTTTGAGTTGTATTTGCAATCTTTGCTACATGGCCCCTGCACTTCAACTTCCTATTTACTAACACTCCAAGATCCCTAGCCGCAGCAGTTTCTTCAAGCATAATATAATCCCACCAATATAATACGACATTGGATATCTAATCGTGCCAAAGTGCATGACTTTACTTTTACTGACATCCATTTTCCCATGCCCACAATTCCAGCCTATTCAAATCATTCTGTAAGTACTGCATATCAGCAGCATTCCTGATTACCCTAACTATCTTTGCATCATCAGCAAATAGCTGTATATTGCTTGTCAAATTCTTCCCAATATCATTGTATAGATTGAATAAAAGTGGACCAAACACTGATCCTTGTGGTACACAACTGGCTACCTTAAATCTTGCACACTCACATCCCCCACATACCACTTTTTGATATGTCAGTCGGCCATCTTCTTATCCAAGCTAATATTTTATAACCCAAACCCATATTCTCCAATTTATGCAATAGTCTTACAAGCTGTATTCTGTCAAAAGCCTTAGCAAAATCCAAATGCATTATGATGTATATATTCCCCTTGTCTTGTTCGTTGGTAACATTGTTATAGAATGTCAGCAAGTTGCTACAACATGACCTTCCCTTAATAAACCCACGTTGCTCATTGCAAAGTAGAGATTCACTGTCAACCTATTTCTGAATGCGAGTCTTAACCAATTTTTCCAAAATCTTCACCACCACTGCTGAGATATTAATAGGTCGATAGTTGGATACATCAGTCTTTACATCACTCTTATGCAATGGAATTACTATACATTCTTTCCATTCGAAAAGAATGGAAAGAACGTATGGTAATTACTTGGGTCGAAAGCAGTTAAATAGTGAATAGTTTGAATGGTGCCGGGGGAAGGTTAAATTTAAGTTTCTGTTAAGAAGAGTAGGTGGGGTTTGGTTGACTGTAGATGATAGTGAATGCTATTAAGGTTGGAGTTGACACCACGGATGTTGGTGTAGTGGATATGCAAGGGTCTGTGGGGCATGGCTTTGACTGCAAGGGTCTTGCACATTTCCTATTCAGTGCCTGCATTCTGGTCTCCTTGGTAGCTACTAGTGGTATCACTTGGTTTTTGCACTAGTTTAGTTTGTTTGTAGTCTATGGTTCAGCTGTTGTTCTCCATTTTGGCATTTTTCTTCTAGCTGTTTTCGGAGTTTGCGTCTTTGTTCAAAGGTTAAGTCAGGTCAAGCACTGGGGGCAACTGTCCTGTAGCTTGCTATTTATTACCATTATTAATTTGGAAGTGTTTGTCGGTGTATCACAGATCACTTTCACGAGACATGGAAAGTATGTTCCATCCTTTCTTTTGTTTATGGGACTGAAGCGATGACATTTAATGATATTCCTGGGATCGAAGTTGCATTCACCTGCTAATTTGCTAACTTCTTTTAAAGATTTACTGTTTTCCTCTGGATAGTTCAGAATAATGGCGTTGAGTCTCCTGTTTTCGGCCTCGAGCAACGCATGTACCGTTGATGCGATTAAATCACGAGTTCGTTAACAGGTACAGATTCACTTGTGATCAGCTGCTGGTCATCGAGTATCTCGAGCTTTGTTTCCAACTTTCAGATTTTGGACGAGAAAGTATCAGTCGTGTTATTAAGATGTTGTAGATTTTCAACTTATTTGCCTAGGTTCAGCAGCTGTTTAACAGAAGGAAGGCACATCGAACAGAAATAATGCTGGTTCAGTTCGATAAAAAGTTTGAGTGCTGATTCATCTATTTTCACGCAGGAAGTATGTAGCCAGTTGCAACAGAAATCGCAGAATATACCTTTTTTCCTTTTGGTAACTTTGGTTTTGCAACTCTGGCACTTCATATTGTCTTTCGGTTTGTTGGCTATTGGCTGCGCTACACTGATGGGACTAGAAGTAATCTTTCATTGTTGGCCTTTGTTGCCGCCATCTTTACTTTGCATGGTAGGCATATCAGGCGCTTTCACCTAGCTGTTTTTTTTTTAATTGAAAAATAACTGATAGAAAGGACTGTGGGTACTTACGAGTTTTGTAGTAGTAACTGGCTCTTTAGTACCCTCTGTATTCCGTTTACTGGTTATTTTTCACAAAAAAGATACTTGCAATTACGATAAAATTTGGGAGCACAAGTTAAACAACACTTATTCACAGGCCCCGCCTATCAGGGATATGATTGAGACTTACATAGTTCTGGATGGGTCATACAGGAGTTCAGTTTGGAGTTTTTCAATTTATTGATGGTGGGGTAAGGACAAGAGGGCATCCTTAGAAACTGAGAATGAAGGCTGCTAAGAAGGAAGTGAGGGCTAGATTTTTCTCTGATTGGGTGGTGCGTGATTGGAATGAATTGCCATTGAATGTTGTGAGTGCCAGCAGTGTGAATGAATTCAAGAATAAGTATGATAGCTGGTGCATGGTGTGGCCTCCCTCAATGAATCCCTGACTCCCTGGAGGTCTCTCTCTTAACAATAATTCAGTGGTAGGTAATTTTGAGTAGAGCTATACGATGAGACTTGTGTCTGTGGTCCCAGAAGTCAGTTGACAAAGGAAAAGTTGATCCTTTGTTGGAGATCTAAACAGAGTAGAAAACGAGTACCAAACAGAAATGTTTTATGAAAAATTGGGGAAAGAGCAAAGCCAATAATGACGGTCTGTATCTGCTGGATTTCCATCCAGGATATGGACTAGTCATTACTAATATGTTCCATCATAAAGATGTGCGCAATTCATAAAGAGGAATGCAATCACAAGCTTATAAAAAAAAACCATCAACAACCTGAAATGTGGAAAGGTAGAAAAGTTTTATAGTGGGTGCACAGCATACTTCACAAGGCTTGGTCAGAAGGTGTCCATTTCCAGATGATTGGGATAAAGCTCTCATAATACCCATCCATGAAAAGGGAAATTGTGAAAGAAAAACAAGCTGAGGTTAAGATCAAATGGAGGTTGTCAGGTTCAGATTTCCACTTTAAGACAAATAGTTTAGAAATGATGGGAATATAACAAGGATCTATATTTTAGTTTTGTAAAGTCAGCTTGGTTGGCTGAGTGGTTAGCATATACTCTCTCCAGCCAAAAGCTGTGGGTTTGAATACTGCCATGGGCAGTAGATGGATGTTTGTGATTGTTTGTGAAAATACTAGTGGTGGGCAGTAGATGGCATTAGATGGTGTTGGTGATGGTAGTTGCAGTTTGCTGTAGCTTGTGGATTGAGTGGTGGAGATGGAGAGTTGTAAAGTAGATGCCATCCCTTTATGATGCTTTGCACTTCTGGGAGGGGCACGTAATAATAATAATAAAATCTGGAAAATGCATGTGACAAGATGTTCCAAAACCACAGTTCTAAGGTATAAATAAAACATTATATCAAACAATACATAATCTATATTTGAGTTGTAATTCAGCATTGTTATTCATTACCTATATGGATTACATTATGAAGGAAAGTGGCATTTATGCTTGATATCAAAGTTGGGAATGTTAATTTCAGCTTTTCCTTTATGCATGATGATGATGATGCCATAATCTTAAATAAATAAATAAATAATCCAATACTGGTCTGTAGAATTCTTCAACTAAATCGAATAACTGATATAACAAATTTAATGTAAAAATCAGCAATAAAAAGATGCTATGAAAGGAGGAAGGAATGCTGAAAACACAGCTGCATCCTGAATGAAACCTGTAGAATAAGTAAAGAATTTCAACTATTTAGGTACAGTTTTGAGTGAAGGCAAATTGAATATAGAAATAGACAGCTGAACATGCAATGCTTATTCAGCTGTCTCTAATGAATTTATATAGAATATAAGAGAAATCAGTCGAAACACTAAACTAGCTGTATATAAGACAGTGTTTAAACCAATTTTAACTCGTGGATCTGAGAGGTGGGTTAGATAAAAAGTCGATCAAAGACTGGATATCATCAATGGCAGAATCATATTAAAAAGGAACGTGACATTATTACTATTTAATAATGTATAAGCAAAACTAATCTCAGGTGGTATGGTCACTTAAACAGAATGGGAAAGGTTAGCAAAACAGGTGTTGTATGCCAAGAAGAAGACCGACAGGAAGACTGAAGTCTAGGATCTGACAGATAACATATTAAAATGGAGGAAAATTGTTGATTGACAACTATTAAGAATAGTACTACATGAAAACAAACTTTTCATGTAGTATTATCAGAGTATCCTATATATCCTCACCACCTTGAGGGTAGTAAGAGGAATTTGATAATGATGATCTAATCTCATGATTGTGATATTGATAATAAAGATCATAAGTAAGTATAGTGAAATTCAACATTATAGCCACACTTACCAGAGCAATGAAAATCGACCCTTGCTGTTGTCTTAGGCATACCTGATCCTCTGAGATCTGTTTTTATTGAACACCTCTGGCCTTGTGGTTTCCAAATGTTTTTGTAGTAGTACATCTTCCCTTCCCCATTTTAATGACATTTTCATTGCATCTTAGTTTTTCTGAGATTATTACATCACATATATGCCGGCCTGGTTGGCCAGGTGGTTGGTGTATCCACTCTCCAGCCAAAAGACTGTGGGCATGGATGTTTGTGATTGTCTGTGGAAATACTAGTGGTGGTGGGTGGTAGATGGCATTGGTGTAGTTGGATTGAATGGTGGAGACAGTTATAGAGTGGGTGCCCTTCCTCGATGACTCTTGGACTCGCTGGAGGTGTCACACAATAATAATATGATTAGACTAATCGTATTTGGTATTTACATATTCCTTGCCTCCATATCATGCTCATCTACTATAGGTCGGTAACCTAGAGTATACATCACTATGGTTTTGATAATTCAGAAACACTGCTGTAGGCTTTCAGTGAAGATTGGTGGTCTCACAGCAGGAAACAGAAATAGTATTACGCAATTTTACAAATATCTTGACACGATCTGTTGGTTTTGAAGATGCCATCATCTTGGCCAATCAAATCCAATAAAAATATAATATGTGGCTTAATGTGTGTAAGTAGAATAGTTATTGACAGTCTTTTTTTTTCAGGCAGAACGCATTCCAGTAAACTTTTAGGACTTTAATGATCCCTAACCACATATTTTATAAGTATTTCAAAACTAGGACTGCCTCCATTTTTAATTCTCAGTTATGGTCGTTGACAACGCAAAGCAAGGGTCATCTTTGGTTCATCCAATCTAGTGCTGCCGTCTTGTGTTGTTGACACTGAACCTCAAAGATCGAAGTTTTCAATTAGAATCAAGAGTCAGTCGGAAGTTACGGTAGTTTCCAGAAGTGAAACTTCTATGTGAACAAGCATACAAGTAGACTTGCACTTTTACAACGTGGGTGAGTGAGATTAATGTGTTTCATAGAAGTTTTACGTGATGAATAGTAAAATAACACACTTTTTCTCATCCGCTCCCGCAACTAAAAAGTTAAAGCGTGAGAACAGTAAGTGTAGTGATATGGCAAAAACAGATCTGATGGACAGTGATACAAAACTAGGGGGATAAAACACGTGGTTGCTCCAATGACGACTACAACGAGTAAAGACGCACAAGAAGATCTGCCCGACTGTTGGACTCTAGACCAAAAAGCTGATTTTTGCAACAAAAATGAATGGCTGTTGGTGGAGAATAAAAACATTGGCTGTAAAATATGTAAGGAAGTCACAAGTTTGGGAGTAGAAAGGAATAAGCAAGCTATGAATATTTCAAAGCCATGGGCAAATATTCAAATTTCTCATTATGGTAGGAATAAAAAGGAGCAAATGACTTCACTACGTAAAAAAAATTCACGATCATAAGAACAGTTCAGCTCATATTGCTGCCACTAAAATTATAGAATCTGCAAAAGAATGAAAACTGGAGGTAGCTTATTCAAAAGCATTTGAACATGAGAAAGAAGTCATGTATAGAATCTTCAGAACAGCATGTAAAGTTGCAAAGAAATTCCAGGCTTTGATTGACTTTGAATCAGAAATTAACCTCCAAGAATTGAATGGCAGTGACATGGGTCGAATTCTGCATTCTACAAATGCCTGTATCAATATAACAAATCATATTGGAACTGAAATGAAAAAAATCTTTTTTAAAAAAATAATTGTCAAACTGTGAGATTTCCCTTTTGATTGAGGAAAGCACCACTATTAGCCAGTTGTCATCATTAATAATATATGTATACACAATGCTACCTGATATGGAGCAATACACAAATATTTTTATTGACATTGTAGAGTTAGAAAATGTATCTGCACAAGATATTTTCCATAGCTTGATGAATGCCCTTAATGAATTGGGGTTTCATGATGATTATTTGAAGATAAATCTTGTTGCCATTGTCTGTGATGGAGCATCTGTGATGTTGGGTATGAAAAAAGTAGTGGCTTTGATTAAGGAACTTATCCTCACATTTTGGTTTGGTATTGTGCCAACCACTGACTCGAGCTCTCTGTTGGTGATGTTGTAAAAAGACTTCCCAGAACAAATCAACCACTTCAAGTCATTTCTTGACAAACTTTACTGTCTCTATCACCAGTCACCCAAAAATGTTAGACAACTAGGCAAAGTAGCTGAAGATCTTGACAATGAAATCTTCAAAATCGGAAGAGTTTTAAGTACACATTGAGTGGCTTCTAGTTTTAGAAGTGTTTCTGCAGTGTAGAAAGATTATGAAGCACTTGTGGCTCATTTTACAGCAGCAAAACGAGATGAAAACAGAGACAAGTCTGAAAGAGTAATGTATGAAGTCCTTTTGAAGAAAATAACAAGTGTTGATTTTGTTTTGGATCTTGGATTGATGTGTGATGCTCTCCAAGAATTGTCAAAGCTTAGTGTTGAACTGCAAGCAAGGGATATTACACTCTACAAAGCTCATAGCAGTATATCAAGGCAGATTTGGCTGTTTGAAGACAGGAAAGTCAATGGTGGGCCTTTTTATCGTGAAGCTACAAGCAATTGAAAACCTGAACTTTAAAGGAGTGACTTTGGAGAAGAGGGTAACCAGTCGATCAACAAATGTGAATCGTTCTCTTAATCCTACAAAATTTTATGACTGCTTGAAACAACAAATGGAAAATCGCCTTCTATCTGCAGAAAAGATGCAAATTCCAGAAGAGTGATCATAATAGGTGATTTTAATTATGGCAATATAGACTGCAATGATGAGATAGCAACTGTAAGTAAAGAAAATGAGTTTCTTGAGTTTTTGCGGGATAACTACCTCAGACAGTATGTAACAGAGGACACATGAAGATTGAGGGTCTTGGATTTGGTCATCTCATGAGAGGATGTAATTATAAATGAGGTGTCAAATTATCCACCAATTGGTGAGAGTGAACCATTGCCAGCAGTGTGAGAAAAGGGTATATGTGGAACTACAAGGGGGCGGATGATTATGAAGAGCTCAGGAGACAGCTTGTGGGTGTAGCATGGAATGAGGAGTTAGCTGGAAAAGAGATCAATCAATACAGTTTGGGGGATTTTCAAAAACTATCTAGTAGATGCAATGTCTAAATGTATTCCAAGGGTGAGAAGGCTAAATAAGGTAGGTGTGAGATGGATGAATAAGGAGATTAAGCATGCGATACAGAGAAAGAGGGCATTGTGGAAGCAGCATAAGAGAAGTGGAAATAACCAATTTCATGAGGTCTACAAAGACCAGGCAAGGAGGGTGACTTGATTGGTGAGAGTAGCTAAAGAGAGGTATGAACAGTAGTTAGCAAATGATTCCAAAAAGAATCCTAAGGAGTTCTTTCGATATGTAGCAAGCAACAGAAAGAATGATTATTGAAGGATGACATTGATTGGAGAAAATGGTATAAAGACAGCTGTTGCAGAATCAGTGGTGGAGATACTTAATGAGCAGTTCATAAAGGTCTTTCTATCTAGTGAATGTGACTTCATGGAGAGATTGAGAGCAGTTGATGATGGGAAGGAGAGACTGACTGTAAGTGAGCAAGAGGTGTATGAGGAATTGAGTAAACTAGATGTTAATAAACCTGTGGGACTTGATAATATCACCGCGTATTCTGAAGGAATGTGCCAGGGAGTTGACATCTGCCTTGACATATTTTTTTAATACGAGTCTTGCACTTGGTCAAGTTCCTAAGGAATGGAAAGAGGGCAAGATTGTGCCACTTCATAAAGGAGGTGATCGAACTCAAGCATCAAACTATAGGCCTATCTGTGTGTCAAGTGTTGAAGTTAAGTTGTTAGAGAAGCTTGTGAGAACTAGAATCCAGAGTTGGAATGACAACAATGGTATTATCTTTGATGGACAGCATGGATTTGCTAAAGGGAGGTCATGTTTTAGTAATCTACTTTCTTATTACAATAAAGTGACTGCTTCCTTGGACAGAGGAGAAGGATACACAGTAATATACTTGGATTTCGCAAAAGCTTTTGATAGAGTACCTCATAATAAGTTGACAGTCAAACTAGAGCAGATGGGGTCGGATATTAGACTAGTGCACTTGATTGGAGACTGGCTATCTGATAGGTATCAACAAGTTGTCTATGGGGGAGCAATATTCAGGAAAAGGAAAGTCACTAGTGGAGTGCCTCAGGGCTCTGTTTTAGGGCCATTGCTGTTTAACCTGGATGTTAATGATATTGGCAAAGATTTGAATGGGGATATTCAGTTGCTTGCAGATGATGCAAAGTTGGGATGAACCATGAAGAGTAGTGAAGATGTTGTGACCTTACAAGAAGACTTGAATAAATTGAGTAATTGGGCTATGAAATGGGGATGTGAGTGCAATGTTGCGAAATGTAAGGTTTTAAAATTTGTAAAACAAAGATTGGATGCAGAATTTATGCTTGGTGAGGACATACTGTCAGAGGTGGAGGAAATAAGAGATCTTGGGGTGATAGTGGATAACGATCTGAAGGGGACATATTGCCAAATTTGTGAAGACAGCACAAAGACTTCTGGAAATGATGCGGAGGACACTGACTTATAGAAGTAGGGTGATTCTTGTTCCGTTGTATAAGGCTTTGATTTGGCCACACGTGGACTATTGTGCCCAGATTTGGTCACCTGGTTTTCAGAAGGATGAAGAGATATTAGAAAGGGTCCAAAGGCGACCGACTAAGGTAGTTTCTGACCTCTGGAATGTTGAGTATGAGGAAAGATTGAAAAGATGTAATTTGCAGAGTCTGGTGGACAGGAGGAAGAGGGGAAATATGATAGAGACCTACAAGTTGTTATAGGATTAATGCTGGAGAAGTTCTACATAAAATAGTGGGAGATGGGGGGGGGGGGGAGAACCAGAGGTCATTCCTGGAAACTGTATAAAGAGGGTGTGAGTATGAGAGGCAGGTTTTTTTCATGCAGAGTTGTGAATGATTGGAATGCCTTGCCTGAGAGTGTGGTGTCTGCAAGATGTTTGAGTGTGTTTAAGACACGGTATGATGAGCTGTATGTGTGATAAAAGGATCTTCCAGATGAGTTGTTGACTCCATGATGTCTTGGGGTAATAATAATAATAAATACTTATTTATGATGTATAAAATGGAACCTGAAAATATGAGGATTTAGAAATTGAAATTTTACTGTATATCATTGATAAATCCTCGATTTATCAAAAACGTTGAGCAACATAACTAGCATAAACATGCATTAAAAAGTGTGTGTGTGTGTGTGAGAGAGAGAGAGAGAGAGAGAGCACTGCTAGTTAACCATCCTGATATTTTGATAATCACATGCAAGTATAACTTGACATTTAGAAGGTTGTGGTACATTTAAGAGTGTCTCAGATAATGAAAAAGTTGTCTTTTTGCACTTTATTTACTACTATTCAAATAACATAATTTTGGTATTTGATAGTAGCAAATAAATGACTTTCTAAAAGTATCATCGTTCAATCTGCCATTGCTTAGAATGAATTATCTTTCTTTCATTTCTCTTTAACAATGGATCGCTTTTACTTTAAATAATTAGCATTTAGTGTAACGTGTTTGATATTTGAATGCTGTTAAAATTATTTTTTATTATGTTTATACAGTGAAAATTGGCTAATACTCTTTTTTTCCTCCCCCCCCCCCCCTTCCCTTAGTCTAGGCTGGTTACATGCATGGATGACTCATTTATTGTCATGCAGTACTGTAATACATCATCATTATCATCCTAAATCCCTCCTTAGGTTATTAGTAATGCCTTCAACTGTTTATTATCAAAAAGAAATAACTGGTTGTCTCCGGCTACTTTCCCAATATCCCTTTGCCTTAGAACTGACTCTTGCAACGTGCTGCAAAATTGACACAACAGTGCAGAAAAATATGGATGATACTGACTGCTGGTCAGGAACATCAGTGTATCCTTTTAATTTTCAGGAAGTAGGACAAAAGAATGAAGATACTAGTGCCAATATTGATCACACATCTCAAGAAGGTCGACATTTCCAAGAATTGAGACAGAGGTGGGAACTTCTTACACGAAATACTGAAAATATCAGTGTTCCTACTAGGATAGAATCGTCACATATGCCTCAGTTTAAACAAAAAACAGGTTTATTTTTAAATCAGCCATTTGACAAAGATTCTAATGATGGAATGGCTAGTAATTCTAATGAATTTACTTGCAAACTACCCATTCATAGTGATTCCAAGGGATGTTTCCCAAACACACTGAATTCTACTAAAAATTCTGACATTGCAGAACTGTCATCTAATCTAAAGAAAAAATCTGCCGAAGAGGCCCCTTTTAACTTTAAAAATGCCACACGTTTAAATACTGGTCAGCCATTGCCATCTGTTAATCTTCCGGATGAAGAAAAGATGGGTATACCAACTGGTGGTCGTCGACGGTCTTTAATTCCAGTCCAAAAGAAGCCTAATCGGGGTGCCATTCCACGAAGAAGTGGCTCTGCTCCTGCAGAGCGAGAATCAAGGTGAACAGGACATGTAAGTAAACTTACATTTTATTTAATGTCAGAAATACTCTAAAATATTCTCATTTATATATTTATTTATAAATCAATAGTTATAAATAAATATATTATTTATTAATTTATAATAAATTAATAATATTTTATGTACAAGCTTTTTACATGTATATTTGTGTTGTTTTTTTGCGTTACTAATTTGCTAGTAACCACAGTAAGTTAACTCTGCATTAGGTTCCCCTCCATTGACATATTTGGCACGATAGCAAAGCACTACATGATATCAGCATCACATTCATTTACTATAAATGGGCACACCTATCCTCTACGTAATTAATGAACCATTAAGCATTTGCTGGTAATGGGGAAACATGAGCTAATTTGACCACGGGCAGATAGGTGGGGCCCAGAGGGCAGTTGCCAGTATTTTGGAAACAGCTGCACTTGTTGGTTGCTTCCATACTGCTGTATCAAGGGTTTATCAGGACTAGATTAACCATGAACATGCATCCATTAGAAGGACCCACTTTGGTCAGCCACAAGTGGTTGATCCTAGAGGTGACCATCAGGTGGTATCTCAGCAGCTATGTGCAACAATCACACATCTCAAACTACAGCAGGACAGTTTGATCCATTTCCACATGCCCCATGAGCCATATCTTGGATACTTCACCTGGGATTTCACAACCGGAGACCAACAAGGGTACCCATAATGATGGCCTGGCATTGCAAACAATGTATAACAGGATAACATACCTTGACATCAGGCTCATACAGAGTGGTTGGGAGAACACAGCAACAACAATGAATTCGCCACATTGTTTTGTCCCCAAACTCACCTAACTGTAACCCAATTGAACATGTGGGATATGCTAGAATAGGGTGTGAGAACCTCTGATCCTCCTCACAGAGTGAGTGTGAACTGACAGTTTCTGCAGTGGACATGGGTCGAGTTATGCGTGAAGGATGTTTGACACCTTATGGAATCTGTTCCTAGGTGTCTGCGAATCATTATTGCACAGAGACGAACAGGATTATTAGGTGGGTGTTCTTAATGCAAAGCTAACTCAGTTTAAGAAATTTTCTTTTGTTTATTTCACTTTGATTAAATTAATGTTAGTTTTATTGTTAGCCAGATTAGATTAAAAGGGAAGACAAAGACTAACTCACTTATTACAAAAATTTATCTTTGTTTTCTGTGTTATTTACATAGTTAATTATGAATAATAATAATATTATTGTTATTGACATCTGACCTCCATAGAGTCAGAGACTCATTGTGGAAGGTACACACTATTGCACACCAATCTCATCCAACTGTGCCTTAAACTGATTCAGTGTGTTTACATTTACAACATATTCAGGCAATTCATTCCACTCGCAAACCATTCTCCATGCAATAAACCTTCTCCTCATTCCTCTGCTCACACCTTCCTTATACAATTTCCAGTGATGGTCTCTTGTTTTGCTTCCTCCCCCCATCTCCAATTTTATGAAAAATCTCTTCAATGTCAATCTGATCTCAATCATGTTCCCCTCTTATTCATGAGGCTTTGCAATTTATATTCTCTCAGTCTGTCCTCGTATTCCACGTTCCAAAGACCACTGATCATCTTTGTGAATCTTCTCTGGATCCTTTCTAACATATTGTCACCATGAAAACCCAGTGTCCAAATCTGTGCACAATAATCCATATGAAGCCTGATTAAGGCCTTATACAGTTGCATCATAACCTCTTTATTTCTGCATGTCAGTGTTCTCTGCATCATTGCCATTATCTGATGTGACGTGTTCACATCTTGTGTATGTGGCAACTGAATTTCAGGTCCTTGTCCACCACTCCCACATCTCTCATCTCCTCTACCTCCTTTAAAGTTTCCCCATTAAGTGTATACTTTGCATCCCATCATTGCTTACCAAATTTCAAGACCTTACACTTTGCAACACACTGAGCTAGCAATGTTTATTAATAGTGTTGTGTGTTTTTAATAGTATAAACAAGTTGACATTCAATGTGTTTTATTCATTTTGTGAAGAAAACAATAAAGCTTTCAAAAATATGTGCTCTTTCTCAGGTCCATGACCCAAAGACAAATTTATTTTTTATTCATATGGAGTTTCCTCCCTTTTCTCCCCCCCGTCCCTATTGGGGTTAATTGAGCCCCATCATTGGGGTTTAGTATTTATGGCTGTAGATCCATGTGTGTTCACGAGGGAGCCAGTTTGCCTACTTGCAGGATGAAAAACCCCAGATAAACTGGTGGGAAAAACTCTGCTGTCCACAACCAAGAACTTGGCTATGGCTGAGGAAGATCCTTAAGCTCCTCACGTCGACGATGGGAATCGAACCCAGGACACTCCTTCCCCAGGCATATCGTTGCAAAGCCACTAGGCTAACCGCGCCGCCAAAGACAAATTGCCAATAAGTGTCGTGTTGGTTTGGGTAATGCGATTTTAAAGATGTTTAGGGAAACAGGTGCCTTTTCTCCTGCCAGAAAAGGAAAATGTGGGCAAAAAAAGGAAAACTACTCTTACTCAAGATCATTTACTAGTTAGGAAAAGCAAAATGAATCCAAAATTGTCTGCTGTAGACTTAAATAGAGACTTGGCAGCTTGTGGGATTAATGTTTCTGATATGACAGTCTGTCGAAGATTGTTGGAAGCAGGGAGAACTGCTCATAGACCAAAAAAGAAACAACTGTTGACTAAGGCTATATGGAAAAAGAGACTGCACTGAGCAAAAGTGTGTACAAAGATTGGACTGTTGAGAAGTGGAAGAAGGTCATATTCTCAGATGAGAGCCATTTCTTTGTCCAACAAAGAGAGTGAGTACCCTATGTTTGCAAATCAGTGGCTGAAAAGACTTCTCTTGCCCACCAGCTAAAAAGTCCAGGATCACTTCTGTCTCCTTTTCTTCATGCTTACACAGTGATATCAGAATACATCTTCAAAAATTATGGAAACAACTACTGTGTTAGAGTAAAACTTCAGTTTCATATAAACCAAAATAATCACTCGACGTTTCTATCTTCACATTAAGATCATCATCTGGAGTATACATGTATACAAGGAAACAAGCTGCACTACAATTTTTGAAATTTTGATTAATCGACCTAATCTTAATAATAATAATGGTGGCTTAAAAATCCCAAGGATTTGGATGGCACACATTCAGCCCATTTAGTTCAAGTTTTCCAACAAACCCTGACTCTAAGCAATTTTTCAGCTTTTATTGGCTACCATCCATACGTGTTTGTTCTTATTATAGTTATAAAAGTAAAACTTTTTTTGTGTGGACATGTTGCTCTCTAGCCTTAATTTAATTTTGTAACCTAATAGATAATAACAGGACTCTAGCTTTGATATAGTAAGATTTTTCTTTTCACCAGAGGTCAGGCCAATAGTTTTAACGGTTGACTAAATCAATGTAACTTCAGCATACCATGTATATTGTAGTGCAGTTTGTTTCTTTGTATATATATACTCCAGATGATGACCTTAATGTGAAGGTCAAAATGTTGAGTGATTATTTTGGTTTATATTAAACTGAAGTTTTACGCTAACACGGTAGTCGTTTCCATAATTTTTGAAGATGTATCACTTGTGTCTCTTGACAGTATGATGAAAAGTGACCAATACATAAAAATATTGGAGAAAAGAGTGGTCCCACAGCATTCAGAAAGACAAAGAACTCATCTTCCAACAGGATCTTGCTCCATGCCCAGAAAAAGTGAAAGAGTTCCTCAAAAATCACAACGTTCAATTGCTTCATTGGCCAGGTAACTCTCCTCACATTAACCTAATGGAAAATTTGTGGGCCAAAGTGAAAAAGAGCTTTTGAAAATTAAATTGTGATACAAAGGATAACTTAGTACAATCCATTATAAAAGTATTGTTTTGAGATGCAGAAATAAGAAAAATGTGTTCTGCATTAGTAGAGTCAATGCCTAAGCGAATTAATGAACTTATTAGGAACAGAAGAGCACATATAAATTATTAGGTAAAGTTGGAGTTTTTTTGTACTTATTTTCTTGTGAAAGTAAAATTTTTCTTTAAAATGCGAGTGTTCGGATTAATTTTTGCTACTGTACTTCTTGCCAAT
The DNA here is from genome assembly GCF_054136105.1 of Typopeltis vanoorti. Classification (NCBI taxonomy): domain Eukaryota; kingdom Metazoa; phylum Arthropoda; class Arachnida; order Uropygi; family Thelyphonidae; genus Typopeltis; species Typopeltis vanoorti. The sequence goes on from NC_143567.1 coordinate 95,999,853, forward strand.
CTCTAGTACCTTCACCACAACTCCAAATATCCAGATTGGCCTATAATTTGTAGCTACAACCTTATCACTACTACCTTCATGCAATGAAACAATTTTACCTTCTTTTTCACTCCATTGGAACCTGTGCTGTTGTTAGACTTATTAAACAGGCATGTCAATGCCACTGCCAGTTCCCTGGAACATTCCCTCAAGATGCATTGTGATATGTCATCAAATTCTATCACCTTATTGATATCAGAGTTGTTTATTTACTCAAATACCTCTTACTCATTCACAGTTAAGCCATATACATAAATCATGTGTGTATATTAGCTCATGTCTTGGTCAGAGCTAAGTATATGATATTACACTATTAGAGTTCAAAGGAACAAATGTAGTAAATTGCATAGATTAAATTAAAATAATTAACCTTTGTTTAAATTAAGGGGATAAAAATCCCTTATTATTTTACAGCCAGTATGCGAAACTCTGAGATCGAAAACTACGATCTAAGAGTTTAATGTCGAAGAGCTATCGGCGAATTCAAGTGTAAGTGAACACCCGGTAGTACAACACCAAGGCAACTCGAAGCAGAGGCGGAGCAAGCTCCCTCACTATCCTTGATATTTTCTCATAATGTAAAACACAGCTCCTAGGAGATGTAATACTGCCTTACATTATGAGGAGAGGTTGAAACCCAGACCGGTTTCAACCTTTTTTTGAGGTCTCATCAGTGAGTAGGTAGACCTGGATGATATTAAAGTTTAAGTGAAAAGAACTTACATACCTTCACTATATGAATGTCAGATAGGTGTGCCCATATATTATAACTAAGATAAAAAGCCAAACGACTATTTTTTATGGTGCAATTAATTTAATTAAGGGGACAATACATTATGTTATAATATATGGGCACACCTATCTGGCATTCATATAGTGAAGGTATGTAAGTTCTTTTCACTTAAACTTTGATATCATCCAGGTCTACCTACTCACTGATGAGACCTCAAAAAAGGTTGAAACTGGTCTGGGTTTCAACCTCTCCTCATAGTGTAAGGCAGTATTACATCTCCTAGATGCTGTGTTTTACATTATGAGAAAATTTCAAGGATAGTGAGGGAGCTTGCTCCACCTTTGCTTCAAGTTGCCTTGGTGTTGTACTACCAGGTATTCACTTACGCTTGGATTTGCCGATAATTCTTCGGCATGAAACTCTTAGATCATAGTTTTCGATCTCAGAGTTTCGCATACTGGCTGTAAAATAATAAGGGATTTTTATCCCCTTAATTTAATTAACTTCGCCAGAAAACATAGCCATTTGACTTTTTAACCTTTGTTTAATTAATAATGATTAAATTTAATAATTAACCTTTTGTTTAATCTTTATATCAATGACATTGTCAGTGGATTGCAGGGGGATATTCAGTTGTTTGTCAATGACGTGAAGCTGGGAAGGGTTATTAGTAATAGTGTAGATGTGGTGGCCCTGCAAGAGATTTGAATAAGCTAGACAGATGAGGCAAATGAATGGGGGTATTGGTTTAATGCAGCAGAATGTAAGGTCTTGAGGTTTGGGACACATCGATGGGATCCTGCATATTCCCCTGGAGGAGCTATACTGGAGGAAGTAGGGAGACAAGAGATCTGGGGGTTGATGATTGATAGAAACCTGAAATTCAGGGGACCCATTGCAAAGGTGGTGAAGGTAACACAGAGGATTGCTGCAATAATGATAAGGACGCTGGCCTTCAGAGATATAAGCGTTATTGTTCCATTGTATAAGACCCTGATCAGACCACACTTAGACTATTGTTCTCAGATTTGGTCCCCAGGATTAAAAGGGGATAAATTAACTGTGGTCTTTGTTATCTGATTAGGCCAAACATGTGTGGCCTAATCAGATAACATTCTTTTTTCAGTATCATTTATTCTTTCAATTTTTTTCACTTGCGATTTCTGCATCACACCATTTCTACTTTCATTCATTCTCTCAATTTCGTTTCTTTCTGCCTCACTTTCGTCCCCTTTAACATCCGTTACGGTTTTCAAATCGCCCTTTTTCTTTTTTCCTGATTTTTTAACATTTTTTTTGCCTCTCTTTCTCACCATCCTTCTCTCTCAAACGTGCACTCGCGACACAATCGGTACTAACACTTTCTGTCATCAATTTCATATTTGCATTAATCAGTTCTTCGTTCAGGTCACACTTCGCACACACCCTTCTTCCATCCACACTAAACATCCACAAATCATTTATGTAATCAAAGGAATACATATAACAGACCTCACACTTAACAAAATGACTGAAATCTAAATTCAAATCATGGAATGACAATTCTGCCGCCATTTTTTTCCTCTCTGCAGGTTACTAGGTCTAATAATAACAATTTCGTAATTTAGTTTAGGCAAGAAAATTCCCCCACACTAATAATACCGGTAGCGTACAACGTTTACAGCCGCTCTTACTCAAACAATTATGCATATATGCTTATATTCCTAGTAAAACTTATATGAATCAGGAGCTCTTCAAATCGCGTCCGCAGCACTTGGCTCACTAGCGCCTTCCGTTTGGGCCCTTTTTCTTGATTCTGATTATTTTTTGAATCTCAAACTATATTTCAACAAAACCAAGTTGTGTTCACTGTATGCATCAGCTCCAGAGTAAGTTTTGCATGATTTTACTTGGTTTTTATATCTGTTTCTGTCGTAATATAATCTCTTTGATACCTTCCTATATCCCCTGGCATTGTCCAAGTATTCCTTCTTCTTTTTGGTATATCAAACCAGGTGTTGGTTATTATCAGATGAAATTGGTAGTAGAACTCTAGATGCCTATCACCTTTGTCATTTTGGCTTCCCAGTCCATGTTTGCCCACATCTTTATCATCTTTTCCTTCTCCAGTGACTGCACTCCAGTCACCCATGATGCTGAGAATGTCTTCACTTTTTGCAAGTTTTATCTAATACTCAATCTCCCATAATGCAAAGCACATCTCCTTGCGGACATGCATAATGCTATGCATTAAGGGAAGGGCCATTACCCAGACCGGTTTCAATCTTTATTGAGGTCTCGTCAGTGAGAGCTAGATCCAGAAGTGGTAATACTAAGGCAGAAGCAATGGAGAGGTCATATTTACCTATACGAGTTGCCAAAAGGTGTACCACCTTATTATTAATTTACTCTGGATTTAGAGAAAGATGTTGGAAGTTTATTTTCCACTTGGTTAGACTATAATAAATTTAGTTTAATCCTTTACCCATAGAGACCTCAATAAAGGTCGAAACCAGTCTGGGTAGTGGCCCTTCCCTTAATGCATAGCATTATGCATGTCCGCAAGGAGATGTGCTTTGCATTATGGGAGATACTGAGACAAGGAGTGATGAGAGCTTGGTCCACCTTTACTACGAGTTACCTCAGTCCTGAAGATACTTCAGGCGTAAACTTTGTTTGCCTACACTTGGGTAAAGAATTAAACTAAATTTATTAAAAGTAATTACTAAAATAAAGAGCCAAAACGCTTCAGTTCGTCAATGCAAAATTACATATGCAAAGTGGATATTAGATCCAGCATTATTTCAAAGCGAATATAGAAACTATGAAAGTTTTGTAAGTTGACCAGAGAGCTTGCGGGAATACATTGAACATATTCAATTGCAAGCCATTCACCACACACACACATATATATATATATATATATATATATATATATATATATATATATATATATATATATATAAATCCATCTTTCCATCAAACTCACTTCACACATCTGCAAACCGCACACTATTCCTCCTGCACAATTTGCACACCGACTCATTTGCAGTCATAGCTCTCTGTCATATCTTGGCAACAGACTCGCAGCTTTTACTTTCTCACTCTTCTTTTTTTGCATGCACTAGTAACTCTTTCATGTCTTCTTCTCACATAACCACACTTGTCACCTGCTAAATCATTTGTACCAGCCAAAATAAACATCTCCTTCACCTTCACTCTCTGCATTCTTACACATCACTGACATCCATAATCTTAGCACCAGTTCAGTAATTCATTTGAAGGTTAGATAATTGAGGGATCAGCATAAATACTTACTCCATTAAGAACAACAATAATCAGTTTCTAATATGCTTATCAGGATGATTGTGACTGAGTAGCAAAAAGCAGGTTGTCATTTGTGCTTTCATCATTCACATCTGTGACTGTTGTTCAGAGATTTTGTAGAGAATTTAATATTGAACTACTGTTTAGGTCCTCCACATGAAAAGGAAATTGCTTATCATTATCATCTGCTGACTGGATAAAAACATGAATGGGATGAAATTTTTAGATAGTGGTGTTGTATTGCCAACTCTACACGAGGGCCAAAGGAAGCATGTTGGGACATAATTCCATGTTTCTCCATCACCAGTGAAGAAAAGTTGGAATTTTATTCTTATTTAACATTGATCTTGCTATATACAGTACATATGTAAAGTAGGAATAAATATGCACAAAGGCTTTACAGCCAACCAATAAATTAATGTCACTCAAAATTTGGGAGAATACCTGACTTGTATGTTTAAACAACGTTTTTTGAAAGAAAATCTTATTGCCAAAATTATATTGAAATATTTTTCTTTCAGTAATAGCTGAAATTTTGATATTGTAACAGCAGTATTTCAGGAAACCATAAATTTAATAATATTTTTCAGCATTGGCTAAAATGTGCCTTTACCTTAAAAAAAATTCCTAAAAATTATTGAAATGCACACCTTTCAGAAATTCTGATTTTAAAGAAATTCCAAAAGTCTCTATGAAAATCTGATATTTGGATTCCATAATTTGCCACAAAATTTTAAAATTACCTATTCAAATAATGGAAAAAGGAATATTTTTTACATCACACTATGAATTTCATGATGCTAAAATACTAAATTTTCAAAAAAAAAAAAAAAAAATGCTAATTTTTCAGCTTCAGATTACTGATTCCAATCTCTTACACAGTTTTAAATGCTTAGATATAGAATTATGATCTACTATTTTATATGCTAATTTCTTTTATTTATTTTTTGACAGCTACTTAGAGACAGTTACTTACATTCCCAGTGTGCTCTAGGAAAGTGGTTGAACAAAAGAACCGCTTTTAATGTTGGAATCTTATTTTTAGTGTGTTCATTTGCCTGCCACATCACTTTCCATGTGATTCTGCTGTACTTCTATCTTAATCTGGACATTGGTGTCCAGTATTCTAGTGTGTATCAGTGTGTTCATAAGGGGTAAAATGCTGAGCCTAGTCAGTTACATTTATTAAAATTAAATTATTTTTTGAGTTATATACAAGAAATGCTTAAATTTTGATATGTATAGAAAAATATACATATAATGTATATGTACAATTTGTGTAGCATCTGCACTTATTTCTATTTATTTCTTGGATAATTCTAGTCTGAGTGCCATTCAGCCAATGAAGTCTAATAATTTTGTTTTACTTTTAAAGATCGTTATTTCAGAATTTTATGCACAGATACTTATTAAATATATATATACATATATATATATATATATACACAAGTAATATTACTTGTAATGACTTGCCAACACTTTCAGCCTTTCATAAAGGTGCATTTTCTCAGTCATGTGACATTTGTTATATTTTGTTGCAAGCTGGTAGTTTCCATGACCATTTTTTAATTATTGGATTAACTGGCATTGTAAATGGTGTTGTGATCATGTCCTGAAGTCATTTTTGTATCTAATCTTGTAGGCCAGTGTTAATATGTATGTCAAATAAATGTCTCATGAACTGTTTAGAGATTGCAAAAGTGGTGTTACTTATTCTTGTAAATCCATCATAAAACAGAAGTGAATAAGTTAATGCTGAGTTAAAAAAGGAATAATCTGAAATGTAAATAAAATGCATTATTATTTCCTTAGTACTGTTTTGATTTGCCAGCATATATGCAGGCATATCAAAGTTTCACCAAACCTCATTGCATCATATTTATTAATCTTGTTCAATAAGCAAGAAAAGTTTTTCCAAAGTACAATAATAGTGTTCTCTTAAACACACTATTTCTATGAAATAACTGAACAGAGAAAGAAATACCATGCATGATCTTTCGTTGCGCTTCTGAATATTTCCAGACTAATAATTACTGTTGCTCAGCTAAGCAGACAGGCCATTCTTCGTATGAACTTTATCTATTCACAAAACTTATGGAAATATAGACCATAAGGTAAATTACATTACCTGAATGGAATGAAAGATGATGTTGCACTATGCATTTCTGAGTTTTATAGTATGAAGTTGCCAGAGTCACCACAGCCAAAAAAAAAAAAAAAAAGTGCCAAGTTTCCAGCAATGTTAAGTGTCAGTGTTTTTTTGAAATCCATGACATTGCCCCATCTGTGGTTAGACTGTGAGCAACAAGTTTTACTGTAGGATTTTGATATGCTTGCAAGTTCCTGGCTTCCAAAAACAAGACAAGGCATCCCCCATCAACCCCTATTTGGCCAACCTGTTCCGCAAGATGAAATTCTGGGGTTTTGACATAATTGAGGAGATGCACAACACAGTCACACTTGAGGACTTCCAGGGATGCATGGAATCATTGAAAAACTGCTAGGATTGCTATTGACATGGCCAAGGAATCACTTTGAAGGAGTCTGTAAACTAAAAGTAGAGTAAATAATTTTTTATTTTATGGTCAAATTCCCTGAAATGAAATGTGCATAACATGTGATACTCAAGCATCTGAGGTTTTCATGTATGTTGCATATATGATAGACAGAGCAGGCAAAGGGTTAAATAATATAAAGATTAGATTAGATTAGATTGTGCCCTGAGCAAACAATTAAATATTTCCCCCTGATAGATTATAAGACAAAAATATAAGAAAATCTCCAATTGCTATTTTGTTTTGATTACAAGAGAAACATTAATACAAAACTATTACATAATAATAATATTAATTAAATGTTTGCTCTATGGCAGCGTTTCTCAACCTTTCTAAAGCCAAGAACCAGTAAAATGCTGAAAACAATTCCACGAACCACTAAGTTACAGAGGGGTAGCCGGGGGGGGGAGATGATCTGCCACGGGCGGCACTTTTTTGGCGTTTAAGAAATCGTGCCATACTGTCTATAAAACACCAACTGTGATGAAATAGACTTCGGCAATGTCATCGGCGAGTTTGCGATCAGAAAAGCAAGAAAAATAACATTTTAGAATGTTGGAATTAAAGTTTTACTTTAAATATAAACATACTGTTTTTAATTTATTTCCCTATACGTCATTTTGACTTTTCGTAATTTTTTTTAAAAACCTAAGTAGGAATTACCAACATTTCAGAAAAACTGTGCCATTTATAACATAATAAATCTAAAGGCATGTTTTGAATACATATGGAAACATAATTAATTAAATTGGAAGTAAACGATTAAAAGTGTATCATCATTGAACAAAGCTTTAATTTTTATTAAACAAATAAATAATATGATCTAATTATGTTGCTACTTACTTTTAATGAGATGGTTGAACTTCTTGGCCCTTGCAGAGTTGCTGGATATCTGGCTCAATATTGGTCAAATTCAGCCGAAGATCGGCACACACACACACACAAAGACAATTTCTGTATTTCGTTTTTATTTGAAGGAGCGATGAAAATCCTTTCTCACAAAGATAGGTTGTAGAGAAACTGCAAGATGATTTTCAATGCCTCTTAAGATAATTTGGGAAATACACTTCTCACTGAAGACGAGATCCAAAATTGAGCCAAACCAAGATCACGGAATTGCATTTTAAATCCACTGTCACTTGAAAGCTCAATTAACTGTTCTTTTTTTTGATAACGAAAGGTCGTTCTGGTGACTGCAAGCCTGACATGAATTGCGAACCCACAGAAATTTCTTATAAAAGTTATTCGGAAAATACGTTTCAAAATTCTGTTTCAGATTTTTGAGGTGGTCACAAACCCTTTCCAGAATCTCAGAATCAACAAAAATATCATTTTACACTAAAAGGGATTCCAATGTTGGAAAAGGTGCAAATTGTGTGTCTTTTACATAATTAATCCATGAAACCAGTTTTTTCTCAAATGCCTTTATTTTGTTGTGGGCATCAAGAACAGTTAAAGAATTTCCCTGAAGGGAGAGATTTAGTTCATTTAATTTTGAAAAAATGTCTGAAAGATAGAATAGTGTTGATAACCATGCTTCGTCAACAAGAAGTGATGCAAAATCAGAATTACGTTCATTTACAAATAATAAAACTTCGTGAAATAACCTTGTTAGTGTTTTGCCTCTGGAAAGCCAGCGAATTTCAGAATGAAACAAAAGTTCTATATATTCATTACCCATTTCGTCACAGAGTACGGAAAATAACCTGTTATTTAATGGTTGAGCTTTAATAAAATTAACTACCTTTACAGCGTTATATAGCACAGTTTTAAATTCAGAAACAACCCCACTATGCCTGCCTGTAAGGGTGCGAGCTCCATCCGAACAGAAGCCTATACATTTTTCCCACTGGATCCCTTTGTGTATTATGCATTTATTGAGAGTGTAAAATATTTAAATTAATTACATTTTAATATAAAATTAAAATTTTATATTAAAAAAATCTTCTGAATTAATCTTAGAGAAACCCTTCAGTAATTTGAATGTCTCAATCGTATCACCCCTTTTCCACCTATCAACCAATTTCTGCAACCCACAAATCTTCGACCTGTTCTCATAAGGTTCATTCCATAGACCTGCTATCATCTTGGTCACTCGTCTCTGTATGCTCTCCACCTCCTCACCATCCATAAGAAACCCTGGCATCCATATCTGGGCACAGTAGTCCAGATGGGGCCTTATCAAGGCTCGATACAGAGGAACAATAACCTGTTTGTCTCTGCTTGTTAAAGTATTTTTCAACAACCAAGTGAGTTGATGAGCTGATTTAGTCACTTTTGCAATGTGCCCCCTAAACTTCAACTCCCTATCCATGAACACTCCCAAATCCCTGGCCTCGTCAATCTCCTGGAGTACAGTTCCATCAATGATAACATTGGTGGAACTGCTACAAATTTAGCGGCAGAATGACGAATAATAAACAGGGTGAAGTGAACAACAATATAGTTTTACTGCCTTCCGCCTTTGAAGATTCTAACAATATTTGGTTTTTTAAGTCTCCATTTGATTTCAATAATTTTTACTTACTTATTCAATTTTAATTTGTTTAGATAATTAAAAAATATATATTTATTTAATTAATTTTAAGTCTGCCTGCGGACCATAGGTTGAGAAACATTGCTCTATGGGGATATCACACAACAAAACTGTTTATAAGCTCTTCTACATTTAAATTATAAGCTATGTTCTCCTCTATTGATATAGTTGCTAGACCAACCAATCTTTCTTGGGTCATTGCTGTTCGCAAATAATTTTTAATGAGTTTAAGCTTGGAAAAATTTCTTTCCGCACTTGCTATGCTAACAGGAATTGTTAGAGTAGCGACAGTGCCTATCACAATATGACTGAATGAGTGCCCTTATTAAGCCATGCCATTAGACAGGCTGCTTCTATGCTACACTCTGTTGATGGTACTGATAGTATATCATGTGTCCTGTCTTTCCCAGTTATCAAAATTGCAGCAAGCACATGACCCATCACGGCAATCAGACAGAGTGTGAAAGGATATAGTTTTTCCTGAAAATTTCTTAGTTTAACATATATCCTTCCTCTCCCCCACATCATCACCACCACCTATGTTGTTGCCTAGCACCACAAACCAAGGAATTTTTTTGTATGTACTAACCTTCAAAAAATTATACACTAAACCTTGGTGCTTTCTAGATTTCATTATACTTCTTCTAGAAGCACTATGTACGAAAATTTTATAATAAGAACCTATGCCACTTTTTTCCAAGATTTATATATGTTGAGCACTAATTCAGTATTTTATACTCACCACTAGAGAGGTAAAGTAAGAGTAAAGGAATATGGAATTATTACCTAGAAAAATACTTAGCTGCCTGAAAAAAGTAGGAAACATTCTAAACATACCCACTCTTTTTTAAGGCATTTCCATTTAAAATTGCTGACTTTTCATTACTTGCACTGGTTCATTGACAAAAACAGCATGGGCTTTGTTTAACTAAGCAACACCCCAGCTAGCATAAAACCTCATCATGTTACACCATCATTTTATTTGTGGTTTAAGCCAGTAGAGTACAGTTTGGTTGGCTAAGTCCCAAATTGCTAGCCCCTCCTCATTCATTCAGTACCTAGTGGATACTGTTGTGCCGACTTTCCACTGTTATAACTATTCATTTGTCTTTGTGTCAGATCTCCGTTATACTCTCAATCGGGTATCACGTGGTACCTCTGAGGGACAATGGAATTTCCTCGAGATCAAGGCAACACCAGAGTATCAGAGTGGATGAGGTTTACCTCTCGTAAAACGCCAAGAAAATTTATATTTCGCTGCGCCACTTAGCGCTATTAGATTAGTAATATTAACAATCAAGAGGTAATCTCGGGACAGTTCTTAAATGATACCTAGCAACTTTGCAGACGTGGCCAAACTTTACTTTTCTCTAGTCTCCTGCATAGGTTCATAATATTTTATAAGAGGTGCATCGGATTCCAGAAATCACAGAAAGTCTTTGTTAGAAACAAAAGCGAGGTTTATTATATATCAAAAGTAGGTACACTCAATATTATTAGCTTAATTCTCATCTCAAGGGAGTTCCTGACAGCCAGGACAGAGTTAAAATATTACAATACTACAAATATACTTATAACAGATTATACAGTAGCTTTCTAAAGTAAGAATCATATTTATACTCTTAAATGCTTTAGTCATGTATGATTATCACAATCTTTCTAAAACTCAGTAGTTCTGTCAGACCACACAAGATAACATTCGTATCTTTTACGATCTCTTTATAAAATATCAATTCCTTACTCTAAACATATTCATAGCTGCTTCTTCTTCTTCTGCAGCTTCTCCCACTTAAGTGGAGTCACTGTTTGTTATGAGTCTCCTCCACACCTTCCTGTCTTGGGCTGTCACCACATCCAAGTTCTTCATCTTCAAGTCCTCTTCTACCAGCTCCCTCCATCTCTTCTTTGGCCGCCCACGCTTCCGCCTTCCTTGCACATCCATCTGCATGACCTTTCTTCCCACATATTCGTCCTCCCTCCTCATCACATGACCAAACCATCTCAACCTTGCCTCCTGTATTTTCGCTCCTAAGCTCGTAACTTTCACTGTTCCCCTGACATAGTCATTTCTCAGATGATCCTTTCTGGTCACACCGCACATCCACCTAAGCATTCTCATCTCTGCTACTTCCATCCTGCTAATGTTATTTTTCCTCAGGGCCACAGTTTCTATAGCATATGTCATAGCTGGCCTCACTACTGTCCTATAAATTTTGCCTTTCAGATTGATCGGCACCCTCTTATCGCATAACACTCCAGCCATTTCCCTCCAGTTCCTCCAACCCGCTTGTATCCTGCATCCCACTTCCTTCTCAACTCCTCCATCTTCTTCCACTGTTGAACCTAAGTATCTAAAGTCTCTCACCTTCCTGATGACATTTCCTTCCAACTCCAGATCTGTCTCCTGGCCACCGCCCACTGCGCAACACATATACTCTGTCTTACTTCTGCTCAGTCTCATACCTCTCTCTTCCAGTACTTTTCTCCATCTTTCCAGTTTAGTTTCCGCTTCTTCTCTTGAATCTACACACAGCAAGATACAACATTGTCCAAGGTACATCTTCTCTCACCTCCTCTGTTACCACCTCCATCACAATATTAAACAGAAACGGACTTAATGCTGACCCTTGATGCAAGCCAACTGTTACTTGAAAACTTTCTGTCTGTCCCAAACAGGTTCGAACACTTGTCTTCACATTTCCCGCACCAACCTGACATATTTCTCCGGCACCTTCTTCTCCCTCAGACCCCTCCAGACTTCTTGCCTTGGCACTCTATCGTATGCTTTCTCCAGATCAATAAATACCAGATGTAGCTCCCTTTGTTTCTCTCGATATTTTTCCATCATCTGTCGTAACCCAAAGATAGCATCTGTTGTTGATCTACCAGGCATGAAGCCAAATTGTTCCTTTGCAATCTCCACCTCCTCCCTCAATCTACCATCAAGAACCCTTTCTAGGATCTTCATTGTGTGGGACATCAACTTTATTCTTCTGTAATTTTTACAGTCTTGTGCATCCCCTTTACCCTTGTAGATGGGAACAAGAGTACTCTCCCTCCATTCCTCAGGTATATTTTTCTGTTGGCAAACTTTCATGAACAGGTCCCATAGCAGGTCAATTCCCTCTTCCCCCAGTGCCTTCCATGCCTCCACTGGAATTCTGTCGGGGCCGCTTTTCCATTCCTCATCCTCTTCATGGCCTCCGTCACTTCCATTCTACTGATGTTCTGCACCATCCCCTCAGAAGGCTGCCCATCTCCTCTGTGAGTCCTTGCATTTTCCTCATTCAAAAGTCCCTCGAAGTATATTTTCCATCTGTTTCTTATGTCCACATCCCTCCATAATACTCTTCCTTCAGCATCTTTGATCTGCCTCACATGTAAGATGTCCTTAGCTGCTTTACTTCCACATTTCGCTAGTTGGTAAATTTTTCTCTGTCCTTCCTTTGTTTCTAATTGATCATACAGATCTTGATATGCCATGGCCTTCGCCTGTGCCACAACTCTCTTGGCTTCTTGCTTTCTCTCTTTGTACACCGCTCTGTCCTCTTCCACTCTTGACTCATCCCACTTCTGCTTTGCCTTCCTCTTAGCTGTCACTGCCACTTGTACATCATTATTCCACCACCAATCCTCCTTCTGCTCTCTAATCTTTCCAGATGTCTCACCAAGCACCTCGATTGCACAGCTCAGGATTACTTTTGAATTATGTTTCCACCAATCTTGTACACGTTCCAGTCCATCCGAAATCCTCTCTAACACTCTCTCCCTAAAACGATTCCTCATACTCTCCTCTTTTAAACATATTCGTAGCTTCTTACAACATATTAACGAACTTTATCACAGCAATAGGCAGTAAGATTAAAAGCAACCCTCTCTAAACAGTAGCAACACAATCTTATTCTATATCATTAATGTTCCCTTTTCTGCTTTATCTACGAAGCACAAATCTCTCACATTCAGTGAAACACAAATAAGGTCTACTTATCTGCACCTTGGTTCTGTTTTGCATCAATGATCTACAGGAATCTGGCCTTCTATGGACTGCCGGGCTTACTTCTTCTGCGGAGATATAACCACGGAGTCCCGCTACTGCCTAAGTCGGAATCCTCCAGTATGGAGGCACTGCCACCCTTCACCACTGCGGGACAAACACTAGGAGATCCAGGAACAAAAAGCCTTTTCACAGGGGTCCATGGCCCTTATATTTCCCTCCTTTTTTCTTGGCATTTCACGCATTTCGCGATGTCCAGCTAACTTGCACGTGGTCTTATGTCACACTGTTTGCTTGGGGCGAGCTGCACCCTCGCGTCACTGCTCCGTGACCTTTGGACTTCACTCCCCCCCATCTGTTGAATTTGTGCTAACATTCTATATCTTTTTATACATCTTATTTTATAAGACTGCTAACGTTTTACACTTTCTTTATTAATTTAAACTCATTCGTGAATGGCACAAAATACACACTTATTTAACCTCTCATAACAAAACATGCTTGATATATATATATATATATATATATATATATATATACATAGCAATTATTTTATACTCAGAGGCAATCACCTGTATTTATCTCCCTTTTTTTGTTTGGAAAACATGTTAGATTGTGATAAGATAGGAGTTCCTAAAATTTCACTCTATCACAATCCAACAATACCTACTAACAAGGTGCACCACGTGAAGATGAGCATTGGACATTAGGGAAGCCCTAGTCAGTGAAATTTTCTTTTAAGGAATGCAGAGAACTGCATTCCTTAAAAGTGATATGGAGGTCTCCTTCTGGTTATTTGGCTTTGACCCTTAATGACACTCATATTTGTAATTTTGAGAAAATTTTCACATCCAAGTTTACTTTAATAAGATTCTACTGTTAAAATAAAATATTTTAACACTACACATGTAAAAACAGTAACAATTTTTACATGCATATTTTTTATTTAAATGAATTTCCCACAACTATCTCTCTGTCAAAAGTTTATTTAAAGAATGTCCTGAAGCATTATCACCACCTAAATCTCAACTCAAATGTTGGATATCATTACCCAAAATAATGAAAATAAGTAATCGATGTTATATCCATTTACTACATAGCATTTTTTGCATATTTCAATTTGCACTTTTTTTTTTACTGTATTATGTTTTAATTATTATTATGAATGCACCTCCAGGAAGTCAAAGGACTCATTGCAAGACAGGCCCATTTTGACAATCATTGAACACAGATCACTCACAACATCTGCTGGAGGCCCATTTCATACACTCACCTCACACACCAGAAGAAAAACCTGAACCTTACAGGATTCCTAACAACCTCTAGCCTGCTTCCAGGGAGGATCCCAATTTCTGCTTCCACTATTCATAAGCTACAACATGTCATTTATGTCTATACTGTAAGATGCACCTCCTAACTTGTTTCTATCATATCTCCTGTCTCTATTCCTCAGATTTCAAAGACCACATTTCCTCACTCTGTCCTCATTTGCACAGTTCTATAGACAAGTTATCATCTTGGTTACTTGCTTTTGAGTTGTTTCCACTATCCCCTTCTCCTTGAAATCCAGATGACCATATCTGTACACAGTAATCCAATCTGGTCTTATCAAGAATGGGAGAAGTTATTCTCCCATTTTATCTCCATAAAATGGAGAATAACTTCTTTATTCCTACAAGTTACTGATCTCTCTAATGCTAGCATTATGTAGTCAGATGACTTACCCCCACCCCAGCAATGAAATTCCTAAACTTTAACTCACCATCCACAATAAGTACCAATTTCTAGCTTCATTGACTATCTCCAACAAATTTCCATTAATATGATACTCTGCTTGTAATTGTAATGTTCTTTGTTTTGTTTGTTAGCAATGCATAACTTTACACTTAACAGGATTGAATTGATTTTCATTGTCATTTATTCATGTATCCATATAAAAGTGTTTAAATCATCCTTCAGAGATTCTGTATGAACTATGTTCATTATTCTTCTCCTTAAATGTATTAGCATCAAATAACTTAATATCACTCACGATCCTTTCCAATGTTACTAACTGTATATAAACAAAAAAAGTGTCATGAGCAATACAAAGTGCAGGCAAGAAGGATGACTAGTATTGTGAAGAAGGTTGAATCAGATTATGAGAGAAAATTAGCTAAGCAGGCCAGAGAAAAAAATCGGAATTTTTTTTCGCTATGTAGCAAGTAAGAAAAAGAATAATCATGGAAGGATAACTTTACTCAGTGCTGATGGCAGAAAAGTGAGAAGCAGAAGAAATAGTTCACTAAGTGATCACTTTGCTAGGATGTATCATCCTGTTGGAGACTTCACAGTTATTAATGTGACAGAGGCTGATGTAAGAGTTGAGGCAGATGAACTGGAAGTACTCACCATATTGAAAAATATAATGTGAATACAGCAGTGGACAGTATGTTAGCCCATGTGTTATGACAACATTCATGAGAACTGACAGTGCTTCTTATGAAGTTGTTTAATCTGTCTCAGCTTTGGCAAGGGGAGTGGAAAGAGGGAATGATAATTCCATTACAAAAGGTGGTTTCAAGACAGAAGTAGCAAATTACAGGCCATTTATCATCTCTGGAGTGGTAGTTAAAGTATTGGAAAAGTTGGTGGATAGAAATATGATACTCTACAGGGGGGGTAGCATTGATTTGTAAAAGGTAGGTCCTGCCTTAGTAATTTATTCATGTTTTATAATACAATAATAGCAAAACTGGATAAAGGAAATGGTTACATCATGATGTTGCTGCTTTGCAAAAGCATTTGGCAGAATAACACATGGAAAACTTTTTCAAGATGAGGAACTTATTCATGAGAAGTTGGTCAACCTATAGTACACTAGTACTGTGGATACTTTGGAGCAATTGGATATGAGGCTGATGGCATGTATGGTGGGGAGGTGACAAAAACACATCAGAGGGTGGTGTATAGTGGAGAGTGGAATAAAAGCAAATGAAGGTGATTAGCAGATTTCATTTTGCCTGTAACATTTTCAAATGTTTAAAAAATCATTTGCCCATCTCCTCCTGGGTCTTCCTTTTTATATTTGCTTTTTATATGCAATGTCAATTTTTCCATTAAGGCAGATGTAATTTCCTAGATATTTAACTTTGTTCATTTTTGTTACTTTGTTATGGATGACTAGTTTGCATCTTTTAATTTCTTTACCTTGAAATGCTATTGATTTCATTTTATTTCTTGAGATTTTCATGTCACACTGTTTTATTGATTTGTTCAGTACATGTAGATTTTTCTGTAATTGGTCTTCATTTTCAGTAAAAATAACTTGATCATCAGCATACAAAAAGCTGGTTATATCACGAAAATTATTGAAACAACTACCATGTAAAACTTTAGTTTAATATAAACCAAAATAAACACTCAACATTTCAACCTTCAAATTAAAGTCATTGAGTATATACTTACATACAAAGAAACAAGCTGCATTACAATCTACATGGTATGCTAAAGTTACTGATCAAGTGTTAAAACTATTGGCCTGATCTCTGGTGAGGAAAAAAAAACTTACTACATCAAAAGGTAGAATCCTGTTATTATTATCAATTAGGTTACAAAATTAAATTAAGCTGAAGAGCAACATGTTCACACACACGCATAATAATAATTATTATATCAGTATACGAGGTGGTCTGAAAAGCTCTCGCTTCGACCATAGATGGCAACACTATCGGCAATTTTTTTTTCTCTAAATTGGTACATCTGTCATAAGCATCCATGTGAAATCGCAAGTCATTCTATGAAGTAGTTTGTTTTATACAGCTATCTAAAGCAAAAGTGTTGTCTTTATCCCTTGAAATGGGTAAAATTGAGTATCGTGCGGTTATAAAATTCTTTGTAAAAGAAGGTTTAACAGCAAAAGAAATTCATTCGAAGTTCATAAAAGTTTATTTGCACTCTTCTCCTTCATTTTCGACAATTAAGAAATGAGCTGCCGAGTTTAAACGTGGCCGTACCAGCCTTGAAGATGATCCATGTGAAGGACATCCAAAAAATGCAAACAACACCAGAAATCATTGATCAAGTGCACAATGGTATTGGATGACCAGCAAGTCAAAGTGCATGAAATTGCTGAGACTATAGGTATTTCAAAAGAACATGTAGGATATATTTTGCATGAAGAATTGCAAATGAAAAAGCTTTGTGCAAGATGAGTGCCGTGCTTGCTCACAGTAGAACAAAACTGATTTTGTGCATCAATTTATTACTATGCGGATTAAGAAGTATAACATTGTCCGCATAAAGCAAACAGCTGACATTAATACCAATTTTTGATATCAGCTTTAATACCACATTCCTTCATAATGTGATCCATAAAGATAATGACAGAGGGGATAATGTACATCCTTGTCTATCACCAGATTTAACATTAAACCATCTTCCCATATTTCTTTCAATTCTAACTGCTGCCTTACAACTCAAATGCTCCATTGACACCATATAACTGTAGCCTTTTTAATAGCTTCTCTCTTGTCATATGCCTTTTCCAGATCTTCAAAACTTAAATATTAAATACAGCTCTTTCTTATATTCCTATGATTTTTCAACTATTTGTTGTAAAGTGAAGATCTGATCCTGACGGCTCTATTTGGCCTGAATCCAGCTTTTCTTCACTAAGTTTATCTTCCACAATCCTTCTCAACTGTTTCTCAAGTATACTTGCATAAATCTTACCAGGAACACTCAATAACGAAATGCCTCTGTAATCCTCACATTGTTTTATTTCCCTTTTTATATATGGGCACTATGAGAGCTCTACTCCAATCATCCAGAATTCGTCCCTTTGTCCATGCTTTCTGAACTATGTAGTCCAGCCACTGTAAGACTTTTATACCTCCATACTTGAGCATTTTTGGTCGAATATCATCTACTCCTGCTGCCTTTGATGACTTTTTCTATTTCAAGTATGGATATGTATCTGACTACATGCCTGTTGAGTGGGTTTTTTTTTTATCACTGTGCTATCACTGCTTGTTTCATTTAGCAATTTTTTGAAGTACCATATTTGTCGGCATATAAGACACACTTTTTTTCTTTGAAAATAGGTCTGAAAAACAGGGTGTATCGTATATGTCGATACTCAGTTTTTTATTAATTTCAATTCTGGAAATTTTCTCTGTTCCGAGTTACGCGATTTCTTCATTGCGGTGTGTGAGAGCATTCCAGTTACGTAGAGTTCAGTGGATGCGCATGTGCTGTCATCGCCGATCACAGCTGTGTTCCTGTTCGTTTAAACTTTCCAATTGTTGTCGTGGTTGTTGTGAACGGTGATAAATTTCACTGTTAAATTTTCTCTAAATTTCTTGGCAAATGCCTGTTTTTCTTGGCAGCCTTGTTTGGAAACAAAGCTGCAGAGAGGCATTTCGGGCCATCCCCAAACTGAAAAAAATTATAAGAACCTTGGTGGAATCATGAAGAGGATCTTAAAAAAGCAACTCACATAACCTATGAAGTGGAACTGCAAAATGGCCAGAACTTGAGGCAGAACTGAATACTTGAATTTTAGACCACAGAAAAGCGGGATTTTCAGTGTCTACAAAAATGATTATTCATCAAGCGAACGCGATAGCCACTAACAGAGGGATCGCCAACTTTACTGGATCAACACAATGGTATTCAAGATTCATGAAGAGAAACCAGCTATATGTATGCGGACTAAAATAAAAATATCACAAAATATGCCAGCTGGATATGAAGAAAAAATTATTGAATTTCATCGATTCTCCATTAACGCAAGGAAAGGAGAAAATTTTGAAATTGCGCAAATAGGAAACATGGACTAGGTTCTGCTGACTTTTGATGTACTCTCAAACAAAACTGTAGATTCCAAGGGCACACAAAGTGTCACTGTTAAAACTTCAGGGCACGAAAAAACTCGCTACACAGTTGAGTTGTTCTATCCTGCTGTGCTGATGGTAAAAAATTGCCGCCGCTATTGATTTTTAAAAGGAAGAAGCTACCCAAAGAAAAACTGCTAAAAGGAGTGTTTGTACATGTTCACGCAAAAGGCTGGATGGGTGGAGGAGGAATGAAATTATGGATAGATAAAATTTGGTCTAGGTGCCCTGGCGCACTGTTGAAGAAGCCTGCCATGCTAGTGTGGCATCAGTTTCATTCTCACAGAACAGAAGATGTTAAAAATAAACTCAAAGAATTGAAAACTCAGCTGTAATTCCAGGAGGTCTAACTAGTCAGTTTCAACCCTTAGATGTCTGTATTAATAAACCATTTAAGGGATGATTTATGAAGGAGAAGTGGAACAGCTGGATGCAGTCTTCAAATTTGGAGATCACGCCATCAGAAAGAAGGAAGAGGGCTAGCATTTCACAAGTTTGTGAGTTGGTCAAAGCTTCATGGGATGCTGTGAAAACTGAGACAGTGGTTAAATCATTTAAGACATGTGGCTTTAGTAATGCACTGGATGGTACAGAAGACAATTTGTTGTATGAGGACTCAGATTTTGATTTAGAAGATTCTCTTCATTTAACTCTAGAGATGAATTTCTGGGTTTTGACAATTAAAAGGTGGGTACTCTTTCCTAGTTAGATTAGGTATTTGTTGAAAGTATACCTACTTATTACTTTATATTTGAAATACTATAAATTCATTATAATATTCAGGGATAAAGTTTTTTTTTCTAAAAAATGTGCAAAAAAGGGGGTGCGTCTTATGGTATATGGCAAATATGGTAATTACTCCATATTTCGAGGATATCTTTTTCTTCAGTTTTCATGTCACCTTTATCATACTAATTACTTTTTCAGCACTCTTTTCTCCATTTCTGAGCTGCTTCAACAACCTCCAGAATATCTTGCCACCGTCTTGATATTTATTTTCTATTTCCTTACCAAAGTCTTCTCATGACTTTTGTTTAGCTAATTTTACACAGTGTTTAGCTTTCTTACATTTGTCTCTGTATTCTCTATAGAGCACAAGCTGACTTATTTGCCAGGAACTAATGATATGCTTTCTTCTTTTCTTTCACTACCTCTTTAACTTCCTGTGTCCACCATGGAGTTCTGATTTTTCTATCCTTAAGACAACCTCACCACATGCTTCTCTGGCTGAATCAGTTATTGTTTTCTTCAGGACTTGCCACTGAATCTCCAAGGTTTGGTTCCTGTTCTCAAACTCTTACTTTTTTCTTGAATAATGTTTGTGTATTTTAGTCCATAGTTCATATCTGAGAGCTGCTCAACTTTTATTTGCTTTAAAACTTTCTTACATGTTCTTCTTTTCAATATGAAATTCAATTTTATCCTGCTCAAGGCTAAATGGTAATCACTTCCAATTTCAAATCCTCTGTACACTCTGGTGTCTTGCACCAGGGAGAAAACATCACTATCAACAATAACATAGTCAATGAGACTTTTTTTATTCCTTGCCTCTTCTCTCCATGTGAATTTTTGCACATTTTCATGTTGGAACATGAAAATGTGCAATAATTTTCTGTGGGACCATATGCACAAATGAGTCTCATTCCAGTTCCCCATTCTGATATTTGCTCGCATCACTCTACTTCAGACTTCCTGCCATTCAAGAAGACTAGCCTCGTATTTAGTGTTGAATTACTATGGTACTCCTTTTTTTTCTTGATTGTCATTGCCTGAATATAACATTTTGTATTTATTGTTCAGAAAGATCTGACCAGTTTTTGTTTCAGTCAAAAATTCCCCCCTATTATGTTGATCTGGTACTTATTTAATTCTTCAGCTAGCTCGGTTTATTTGCCATTCAGGCTTCTTATGTTGATAGTGTGCTTTAAGCAATTATAATTCCTATCCTTAAAAAAAATTTTAAAAAAAAACACCAAATACACATGAAATTTAACAATTTTGGTGAAGCAGACCTCTTGGATCATGCTATTAACATCCTACACCAAATTGATTGGAAAAGTTCTTGTTCTTTACATCATACAAAAATTTGGAACGGAAATTTAAAGAAGCTTGTGAAATTTTGATTAACCACCCTAACTTAACAATGGTAGCATAAAAATCCCAAGAATTTGGATGGCACATATTCAGTTCACTTAGTTTTCCATTAAACCCTGTTTACAGCTTTTATTGACCACTATCCATACTGGTGTGCTGTAATTTATATGTATACTTATATAATTTGTGTGTGAACATGCTGCTCTCCAGCTTAATTTAGTTTTGTAATCTAATAGATAATAATAACAGGACTCTAGCTTTGATGTAGTAATTTTTTCCCACCACAGATCAGACCAATAGTTTTAATACTTGATCAGTAACTTTAGTATACTGTGTGGATTGTAGTGCAGCTTGTTTCTTTGTATATATGTGTGTACTCCAGATGATTCATTAATGTGATGGTCGAAACGTCGAGTGTTTATTTTGGTTTATATTAAACTAAAGTTTTACTCTAATGCGGTAGTAGTTATTATTATTATTATTATCTGAGACCCCATGGAGTCAAGTACTGATTGGGAGGCTCTAAATCACCCAAACCAGCTGTCATACCTTCCCTTAAATTCATTCACTACCCCTAAGGGCACATTATTCCACCCACTCACTGCTCTCTGGGAGCAAAACCTAGTTCTTACCCCTTTCCTGACTGTGAACAAACTTAACTTTCATGGATACCCTGTGTTCTCTCCCCATCTTCCATATAACAAAAAATTTCATCAGTTGATATCCTATAACATCCATTCAAAAGTTTATAGACCTCTATCATATCACCCCTCTTTCTCCTGCTCACCCGGGAGACCAAATCTGCGCACAATAATCCAGATGTGGTCTTATCAAAACCTTATAAAAAGGCAAAATGACTTCCTTATCCTTACACGTCAAGGTTTAGTTCAACATCGCAGTTATCCTCTGAGTTGTATTTTCAACTTTTGATATGTGATCTTTAAATCCACCAATACACCAAGATCCCTTGCCTCTTCAGTTCCTTGTAGCATAACCTCACTAATATAATATAATTGTGCCAAATTGCATAACTTTATACTTTCAAACATTAAACTGGCAGCCGTTTTTATTTGCTGAAATTTCCAGTGTGTTCAAATCATAAGTTGTTTTCATAATTCTAATGATTTATTCTGATCACCATGTAAGCATGAAGAAAAGGCTGGTTAATTTGTTATTTCCTATTTTAATTCCTATGATTTTATTTTTCCTACATTAGTTTTAATTTTAATATAGCTTTCTTCCATTATATTTGCAATTGCTTTGGTAGTTTGAGGTGGAGCTTTCAATTCACCTAGTATATGAATTAATTTTGATCTGTTGATTTAATCATATGCTTTCTCATAATCCAGGAAGATCATATATGGCAGTTTAAATTCTATTCATTTTTCTATAATTTGAGTGTAAATGTAGGATCTGTGCAGATCTTCCTTTCTTAAAGCTGCATTGTTCTTCAATAATTTCCTCGGCCCATGGTGTTAATTTACTTTTAATTATATCTAGGTATATTTTATAGCATGTATTTAATAGGGATATTCTTCTGTAGTTTCTGCAATCCTCTCTGTTTCCTTTTTTGAATATGTTTATGATTATTGCTGTCTTCTATTCTTGTGGGATGTTTCCTTCTTCCCATATTCTGTTTAGGAATTTAATTCATCATAATTGAAATGATTTAGAGCTGTATTTGTATAGGTCTGAATTTATTCCATACTTCTCCTGTAGCTTTTCTATTTTTTTTGTTTTTCGAATATTTTCTTTAGATCATTAAACTGTATTGGTTATTCATTTGTTTATTGACTTATTACTTGTTTTATTTCAATTTGATTATTATTCCGGAAATAGAATCCTTAATAAGAAAGAAAAAAGAAACGTACCTTAAATGGTCGGCCGAGTGGTTAGCGTGTCCACTGTCCAGCCAAAAGGCTGCGGGCTCGAATCCCGCCATGGGCATTTGTGGTTGTCTGTGGAAATACCAGTATTAGTAGTGGAAGGTAATTGGATTGAGTGGTGGAGACAGAGAGCTGTAGAGTAGGTGCCGTCTTTGATGAGTCTTTAGACTCCCTGGAGGTGTCACGTAATAATAATAATAATAATAATTATTATTGTTGTTCAGAAGCTATGTGTAGTGATTGGTCCATTCGTTTGAGGAGGGGGCCTTCTAATTGTAGATTATTCTTTGTTTCTTGAGTCATTTTTTTTATAATTTTATAGCTCTTTTAATTGAGGTTCCTTTTATGTCATGCTCTAATCTTGATACAAATTTTTCCCAGTCTTGTCTTTTGATTTTCCTGGTTTTTCTTCTTGTTATTGCTCTGATTCTTTTATATTTTATTTCATTTTGTATGGGTCGTTTAATCATTTAAGGTACGTTTCTTTTTTCTCTCTTATTAAGGATTCTATTTCCAGGTTCCTGAGTCCTTTCCTTTTTCTTCACAGTTTTGTTCCTACTGCTTCATATGCTGCTTGTTTTACTATTTGTTTGATGTTTTGCCATTTATTTTCTATATCTGTATCTTCATTTATTTTCTTTGTATGGTTTGTAAGTCTTCTTTGATATAGTTCTCTGATACTATTACTTACAATTATAATAACGGAATGAATTAGTGTAAAATATTTTTTATTAGTAGAATTTTCGCCTGAGTATCAGTCATCACCAGTACAAGTACAAAGGCTAATTAAACAATAACTGACATATTCACAAGGCATGACCTAAGTAGCTAAAGTAAGATAACTAAAAACAGTCCTTAAATTTCCTAAACTTATTTAAAAAAAAACAGACATAGAGTTCATTGGAACAAGACAAAAGTCATTCATAAAAGTCGGTTTCTCATGGAACGGCTTTATAAAGAAACGTGAAACATTATTTCACTCCCCTAACTTAAACAGATCCGATGGTCTACATCTATTCCCTTTGTGGGAGATAGTACTCTATAAATTAGCTAATCTTCCTAACTTTTGTAATTGTATACACACATATATAGTTTTTTTAAAAATAAGTTTAGGAAATTTAAGGACCTATTTTTAGTTATCTTACTTTAGCTACTTAGGTGGCACCTTGTGAATATGTCAGTTATTGTTTAATTAGTCTTTGTACTTGTACTGATGATGACTCAAGCGAAAATTCTACTAATAAAGAATATTTTATATGAGTTAATTCCATTATTATAATTGTAAGTAATATGTCTACTCACGGTATTTCCTTACTGAAACCTTCTTTGATGCTATCTTGCTGTAACAGTTCTATCTTAAAATGCTCCTGCTTTTGTTTTTGTGTTCTTCTATTGTTTGTTTCTCTGGTCGGGATCTTAATAGTACTGATTAATAAATAATGGCCTGAGTCAATATTGCATTCTCCATATATACTCTGCAATTTCTTATCATCTTCTTTAGTTTTTCACCCACTATTATATAGGAGAAAATTTAGGTGGGGATATTCAGTTGTTTGCTGATAATGCAAAACTGCAGAGTACAATAGTTAATAAATGATATAGATATCCATCCTGCAGGGGAATTTAAAGAAATTGACAGTGCTGGCAAGGATAAATGGTTCAGTTTAGTGCCAGCAAAAGTTGGTTGATTGGTAGAGCCTCTGCTACTAATGGCTCATTCAAAAAGTTAAGCAAGTTTGAGCGTGGCATTAGTAGTTGGAAGGGATTCAATCATTCGATGCTATTGGCACACTTTCCCTTGATGAGTCCTTGGACTCATCAAGGGAGAGTGTCACATAATAATAATATTTGAGCTATTTAATGATAATTTTATTAGTGTTCCATCCTGATACGGCAGGCTTTATTCCTATAGGAATGAGGAGTTGTGAAGTATTAGAAATGAACAAAGAGAATGCATTCCAGCTACTGAGTATGCTAAATATCAATAAGGCACAGGGATTAGATGGAATTTCATTACATGTTTTAAGGAAATGTGTTTTGGAATTGATACCATTAACTTGTCTGTTTAATGAAAGTTTTGAAAAAGAAACAGGTCCCTTATGCAATGGTAGTAGAATGGAGGTATCAAGTTATAAGCCTATTTGTATTTCTTTATTTCTTCCATAGTTAAGATTTTGGAGAAATTGGTAAGAACTTGTATACAGAATTGGGCAGATGAGGATAATATTATATATGCAGGCTAGCATGTATTTGTTAAAGGATGCTCTTGTTTTAGTAACCTGGTTACCTTTTACAATAGACTAACAAGAACAGTGGATGTAAGACATGCACTATCATTTTTTGGGATTTTGCAAAGACATTTATCAGGGTGCTACATGATAATTGTTTTTCAAGATGCAACATACAGATTTGGATGTGAGGTTCGTGGATTGGATTAGTAACTGTCTTTCTGACAAATGTTAGAGTTGTATACAGGGGAGCAGTATCATGGAGTAAGAGAGTTACAAGTGGAGTGCCACAGAGTTCAGTATTGGGACCACTACTATTCATTTTTTATGTCAATGATATTGTCATATCCCAGTGATGTTAAGCTTGGGAGGATTATTAGTAATAGTGCTGATGTTTTGGCTCTTCGAGGGGATTTACATAAGCTAGAAAGGTGGGCAAATGAATAGGGATAGCGATAGCGATTTAATGAAACTAAATGTAAGGTTCTGAAATTTGGGATCCACAGATGGAAGGCTTCATACTCACTTGTTAGAGTTATGCTGTTAAGAGGTATTTTAGGGTGATTGCAGATCATAGATGTAGATTTAAAGATGATGAAGTAATCTTGAGGAGAGGTATCTTGGGGTGATTGCAGATCATAGATGTAGATTTAAAGATGAAGTAACCTTGGAGAGGTTGTAGAGACTGATAAAAAAAATGATATCAGGAATATACAATGATGATTATGAGAGACTGTGATATGACTGAGACATTTAAACTGTTGAGGGGTTATTATGAGATTAACACTGAGGAGATTTTTGGTATGGTAGGACAAGGAACCATCCTCGGAAGGTACGAAAGGAAGTAGTAAAAGGATGAGAAGTTTTTTGCATGGAGAGTGGTAGGAGCATTGAACATTGCCTGAGAGGATGGTGAAAGTGCACAGTGGATGAGTTTAAGGAGTGGTACAATTTTTTTGTATTCACTAGTGTTGACCTCCTGTGATGGATCTCGACTCCATGGAATGTCAAGAAAATAATTTTTGATTTATTTACTTCTATTCTTTCATCAAGGAAAGTGAGTTTATTTGGAATATATACCTCACTACTATCCGACCACAGATGTGAGATCCCTCGACACCTGCAGATGGCAGAAGGAGAATCCATTCTGCCATCTTGCAGAATAGATTATAGGGTAATCAATGCATTTCATGGGATGAGTGTTTATTATTATATGATGGAAAATTAGCCTTTCTTTTATGAACATTCTAGTTTTTAAAGTGGTAACTATTTTGCTTGTATACAACAGTTGGAAAATTTTACATATAAAGCACATGATTTCGCGTGTTGGTGATGAATTCGTACATTGGCTTATTCCTTTCTCCCTCTCAACATGAATTGACTCTTGCCAATCTTCTAGCCAGGGTTCTCATATCTGTGGTCGGACAGTACAATGGTCACTGAATCTACAATATCCTCTTTTTTTGTGTGTGTGACTCTTGCTTTAAAGTATTATTCATGCATTTTACTCCCAACTTTTAGGATGCACTAAGATACAGCTTCCTTTAGGCACCCTTTGATTAATTCCCATGCACTACTAATTCCTCTACCATGCAGTTTCTCATGCTAAGGCATGCAATTCCCCCCTTCCCTTCACATACTAGGTCCCTAGTGGCCTGTTACGGGGCTATCCTCAGCCATTCTAAGCCATACCCATCCCGAGGATAGAGTGGCTAGCCCTGTGCCTCCCAATGTGTCCTGTCTGTAAATGCGCGTATTCACGGGGCCGGATTGCCTGCTTGAGGGATGAAAAACCTCAGATAAACTGGAGAGAAAAACTCTGCAGTCCACGCCCAAGACCGGCTAACTTGGCTATGTCTGAGAAAGATCCTTAAGCTCCTCACTTCAGCGACGGGAATCGAACCTAGGACACTCCTTTCCCAGGCATATGGTTGCGAAGTGCATAGCCACTAGGCTAACCGCACAGACTAAGGCATGCAATGCATCTTGGTAATTAGAAGAAAAATAATCAAAAAGCATGAAACCAAATATTATATTTTTAATAACAGAATGTGCAGTTATACTGCTTACCTTACTTATCAGTTAAACTAACAAAGCATGAAATTAGCTCTCTCTCTCTCTTGAAAAAGAAATGCCACTTAATTTTTCTTTGATAAATAATACAGTTTCACACCATCCCTTGATTGGCAGAACTCAGTGACAATGCTATTAATGGATCACTGAGAAATCATTATTCGTTCCAACTTATTTTACATTTGATCAGCCACTCTCAGTGAACAGAAGTGATATTTAAGAAAATAAAAGTTGTTCCAAAATTCACTTACCAGGAGGCACTGTAAATACCAAATGCATGAAATTTGCATATCATCACTCAACTCGGCAGGTGCCAGGAGGGTTTGAAAAGATGGACATGGAATTTTTCCCTTCATTCTGGATGTTAATACTGTCATCAGTGATGGCACTAACCTTGCTCTAATGTGCTTTGCTCATGAAGCATATCATCTGATGTATACTCTAAGTTATGTATAAAATAGTCTTATTTGTTAGGTCACTGATTTGATCAGCTGTTAAAATTGATCTTCTAAAGCACTTCCAACTACATCATGCAACTGATATACATTGAACTAGGCAATATATAATACTCAAGCATGTGTAAGCAGAGCTAATGTGAGATAGCATGGACATTAAAACTGAATGTTAGATGAATACAAGCAAAAATGGTAGGTGAGGAAACCAAAAGGAAGACACACACACACACACATATATATATATATATACACGGTGGTTTTTTGGATGGCATGCAACAGTTTGGCATACCAGCACCTTTACTGACAGTGACATGTAACATAAGGATGTAGTATCATTTTAATTTTCAATCTTTCATTCTACAAGAGTGCTTACTAACACCTATTGTTTGACTAAAAAGGCACTGCATGTATAATAAGAAACTTAAATGACTAAAAACCAAGGATAACAATAAATTATATATTTAGTTTAATCCTTTATCCAAGTGTAAGCAAACAAAGTTTGCACCTGAAGTATCTTCAGGACTGGAGCAACTCGTGGCAAAGGTGGACTAAGTTCTCATCACTTTCCTTAGTATCCCATAATGCAAAGCAAATCTCCTTGTGGACATGTATACTGCTATGCATTATGGAAAGGGTCACTATCCAGTCCAGTTTCGACCTTTATTGAGGTCTCTTCAGTGGGAGCCATACCCAGAGATGATACCAAGGTTGAAGCAATGCAGAAATCCATATGCCAGTTGCCAAACCTTATTATTAAATTACTCTGGATTAGAGAAAGATTTTGGAAGTTTTTTCCCACTTAATTAGAATATAAATTATATATTTAGTTTAATCCTTTATCCAAATGTAAGCAAACAAAGTCTGCACCTGAAGTATCTTCAGGACTGGAGATACTTCAGGTGCAAACTTGTTTGCTTACACTTGGATAAAGGATTAAACTAAATATATAATTTATAGTCTAACCAAGAAAAACTGGGAAAAACTTACAATAACAATATAGAAAAAACTTATTAAAATTTATTATTTTCAATGCACAACTGGTTTTGTCTTGCTAGAAGATTTCATCAGATGCATAACATAGAAATTAAAAAGAGAAATACTAGAGAACAACTGCTATAAATTAATTTATAAATGGATGGCTGACATTTGAAGACGTTCTAGATCCCATATTGTTGAGCATGTTCATGTTGAAATGATCTCGTGTGTGTGTGCCAAAGTTGGATGCCTGAGGAGTAACCATGAGAGGGGTTGTAGCGTAGGTTAATAATATGGATGAGGACAATTTCTGTTGATTCAAAAATTCTTTCAAGCTCAGCGTAACACGTAAATATATGTTCTGATTTATTCCAGATCACTGGGTGAGTAGCAGAATCTTCATCAGTAGGGTTAGCAGAATTACGAACATGATTAGATAGAGTGGTGGATCTAGTTCTGGCCTAGCGATGATCTGCCTTCCACATGCAGCTCTATACACAGTTTAGTAAATTTTTCCTTCTGACCAAAATACAATATGTTGTAGTTATACCAAACACGGTGCGTCCTTAACATTTAAGGCTGTCATATTTTGGTTTTGCTGTACCAAGCAAGGAACAGTTTGGTTGGAGGAGTAAAAGAAGTGCATATTTTATATTTTTTTGAGAATTAAAAAAATATAAAATATGCACTTCTTTTACTCCTCTAACCAAACTGTTCCTTGCTTGGTACAGCAAAACCAAAACATGACAGCCTTAAAAAAATGGAGCTGATATACGGAAGAGAAATAAAAATATTTATATCATTGTCTTCAATATAGTTAGCTGGTGAATTAAACGAGAGCTTATTAATAGTCTACTTATGAAAACTGTTCTTCAGAAAGGTTGTTAGAAGAAACTTCAGTTAGGGATCTCTTCACTGATGCGGGTGGAGCAAGTGGGTGTAGAAATGTGCCCACAGAGGAGGTATCAGTTCTTTTAAAAGATAAGTTATCTAAAAGAGTTATGACACTCTGATCTTGCATAAATTCTGGTTACTTCTATTTAGAAACACTTTACAAACCGCGCTTCAGCTTGCCCATGGGCAACTCTTCATTTCCTGTATTGGCAAATATATACAGTGAGTCCTCGACTTTCGACGATTCGCACTTACGACAGCCAAAAATTATTAAAAATTCTCTAATTTAACTTTGCCGCCAGCATATACATACATATATCACATTGCTTTTGTATACGCATCGCAGTATTTGACCATTTAAGGAAACAACAAGAAGATAAATACGGCGAGCATACATTTAACGCTAGTAAAGGTTGGTTTTATTGATTCAAAAGCCGATTTAACTTACATAACATACGAATAATGGGAGACGCTGCTAGTTTCGATTTTGAAACTGCCGAAAGTTTGAAGAAAAATCTGAAAGAGATGATAAAAGATGAAGGCTATTTGCTAAAGCAGATTGTTCCGGAAACGAATGCCAACACGAACTTACATTCACAGAGAAGCTACATCGGAGCCTGGTTTTAAGGCATTTAAAGATAAGATTACGCTTCTTCTCGGAGGAAATGCTGCTGGTTTTAAATTAAAACCATTTCTTGTTTACCGTTTACAAAAACCCCAGAGCTTTGAAAAACATTGTCAAGAATAAGTTGCCAGTTTACTACAGGAGTAATCCTAAGGCGATAATTGTTTTATTCCAGAAGTACGTGCCTACTGTCTTGAAAAAAAAAAAAAAAAAACACATTCCTTTTAAAATTCTATTGCTGCTTGACTGCTCCAGGACATCCTCTTCACATCGGCGATTTGAATGAAAATATAAATGTGATGAATCTACTGCCCAATACAACAGCTGTGATTCAACCTTTGGATCAAGGTTCGATTGCTACATTCAAGACATATCTGAAAACTACACTTTCTCAAGCGATAACAGCAATGGACAACGATGCTACAACATTACGCGATTTTTAGAAAAATTACGATATTAACCAATGTATCCAGGACATTGGAACTTCAGGGAAGGAAGTATCGGAACAATGGATGCGAGGAAATTTGGAAGAAGTTACTACCGCTGGAGACACTCGAAGAGTACAATGAGCATAGTATGTTAGAACAAATTGGTGAAGAAATCGTTGAAATTGCAAGAAAACTGGATCTAGAAATCAATATTACCGATATATTATATTACTGAAAGGAATAACGAGGAAGATGAAGAAGAGAAATCGTTAAAAAATTACTGTAAAAGGATTAGCTGACAAAATCAAGGACTTCAGCTACTCGAAATCGAAAATATGGATCAAGACACTGATCGCTTCGCCAAAGTCGAAAAGCAAATTCGAGAAGCAGTCAGATGTTATCACAAAATATATGAAGAGGAAAAAAAACAGAAGACAACATTAACCAATTTTCTGATTAATTTTTTTCTGATTAACCAATTTTCTGACTATATATATATATATATATATATACTGTCATCCAGAGTATTTTAGTAATAAGATGTGACAGCTTTTGACTACTCGTATATGGCAATATAACTCATGCATTACTTCAACGTTGGTATCACTTCTGGGTCTAGCTCCCACTGATGAGACCTCAATAAAGGTCAAAAGCCATCTGAGTAGTGGCCCTTCCCATAATGCATATCATTATACATGTCTGTAACGATATGTGCATTGTATTATGGGATACTAAAGCAATTGATGTGAAGCGTCTATCTATATAGAAGTTGCGAAGTGACTTCACATGCAAACTTTGTTTGCTCACACTCAGAAAAAGTATGAAACCAAGAATATAATTTCTTGATATTTTTAACCACCTCACCGGCCATTATGGATCAAATACACATCCTCATACGCTTCGTATCCATCATATATTTCAATGCGATATCAATGGTATTGCAATTTTAACATGCACTTCGCATCCATGATAACTTTGTATGTATATATACGTCCTGGCCGAAAATGTTTGATGTGCGACATATTTGTATTTTATTACTAGCTTTCTTCATCTACATCACCCCTTCTCCACTCACTTTTCACTTGCAATCTGACCTACAGAAGTGGTATTATAAGCTGCCATATTAGTTGGCAACTCTTTAACTCCCATGTTTTATCAAATTGTAACATGTTCTTTTTCTTTCAGGGTGTATAAGAAGACATGTCGGAGGTTTGAAGAAATTCTAAGACACAGAGGCCATAATCAAGTTTTTCATGCTGCAAGAATAGACTGCAATTTGAGATTCACCAAACTTTGTGTGAGAATTTAGGGGACTGTGCTCCAGCATATCCAACAGTTGCCAGATGGGCGACCAAGTTTAAAACTGGTCTAAAACAAGTTTAAAACTGGGTGCATATGTCTTGAGACACCAGATGCACCCAGGTTAGGAAGACCTTCCACAGTGATCACACCTGAAAGCATCGATGCAGTGCATGCCATGATCCTTGATGATAGATGAATACCAGCCAAAAAACATTGCAAAGACTCTGGGGGGTATCCAGGGAACAAATTGGGGTCATTATCCAACAACTGGACATGAAGAAGCTATCAGCAAAGTGGGTCTTGAAATGTTTGAATGCCAACCGAAGGAGAGAACTTGTACAGTCATCTCAAGGGATTTGGACCATTTTGTGAAATCAGGCGCAATTTGTTTGGTTTGTATTGTGACTGGATGAAACATGGCTTTATCACTATGACCCAGAAACTAAACAACAGTCAGTGGAATGGAGGCACATAGGTTCTTCATGGTGCCAAAGAAGTTCCGAAACTGAAAGTCAGCAAGGGAGGTTCTTGCCATTGTCTTTTGGGATATGGATGGTGTAGACCTTACGAAGTACCTCAAAAACGATAAAATTTACAGCAGCAGTATATTCAACAGCTCTGAAGACATTGAAGGAGGCACTGAAGGAAAAACACTGTAGGAAACTAACACAGAGGTGTGTTAGTTTGCAAGGCAACTTACCTGCTTACACTGCCCATGAAATCCAGCAGACGATGCACAACTTTCAATGTCTGCCTCATTCACCCTATTTGCCAGACCTGGATCCATCTGACTATTTAATGTCCCCAAATTTAAAGAGACACCTTTGAAAGGAACAAAATTTACCACAGATGATGAAGTCATATCTGTAGCTGAGGACTGGTTTATGCAACAAGGGAAAGCCTTTTTTTGCAGAGGATTGCAAATGATACGGCAGTGGTGTAAATAAGTATAACACTTTGTGGGGAATAAGTAGAATAATGTGTAAGTTACATGGTTCTACCTCAACTCCTTCATGGTGATTATCACAACTTTTCAGCACACCCTCGTAACTGTGTAGTGCTGTCATTATTACTAACGTAATAATACTACATTATTGTAAATCTCCTATCAGCAGTTTGCTTCCAGATATGCTTTGTTAGCACTCCAATATTGTTATATCTTATATTTCTGTCTTTGAGGGCACTTCTGGCCATCAATCTTCTAGGATCTTGATCTTCTTCTGGGTCTTTTGCTAGCCATTTAATATTATTAGATTCTATATTTCTGTCTTCTAAGGCACTTTTTGCTGTATCAGTCCATGTAAATCTTGTCTTCTGGATCTTTTTTTCATGCCAATCTGACAAAGAACACTTGTTTTGATAATCTTTACTCTCCTATTCTGATTAAGTAACCATACCACCTTAGATTAACTCTGCTTGCACATTCCTAAATGCAAATAATAGCAATTTTCTTTCTACGAGTGTGTGGTGAAAAGTTGTGATAATTTAAGATTTCTTCAAAATTTCTGACATGTCTTGTTATATATATATTCTAAAAGAAAAACAAATTATTAGAATTTGATGGTACATGGGAGTTAATGGATGCTACGATGTGTTCTTTCTTGTGGTTATATCAGTTGCTTTAATTTAATATCATTTTTTGTTCTATGTTTATAACTTTTCAATCCCCTTCGTGTCTTCGTTTTAATATGATTCTGCCACTGATACCATCTGTTCTTTTCCTGATTTTTCTCAGAATTCTCAGATCCACAAGTTAAAATCAGTTTGAACACTGTTCTGTATAAAGCTAGTTTAAGGTTTTGACTAATTTCTCTTTTATTACATATACGTTTATTCAGCTAGCTCTCCACTGTGCCTTATTCTGTTGTCTGTTTCGATATTTAATTTGCAATCTTCCCCAAAAATAAATTGTGTATAAATAACTGAAATATTAATCTAACAGTTAAACTTAGATGTTGACGGGTATTCATCACTTATTTTTTTAACGGTATTAACATCACCAAACAATTTTATCAAAAAGATGTTTTATTAATTGCATATTTCGCTGAATTTCAAATTAGCATCATCAGAGCACAACACACTTGTACACGCGACAGTGAGTGAGTGAGACAATACAATTGCAATGAACGAAAGCTCTCAAGTCCTATTTTGGCATCCTCTAATGATGAAAAACAAACATTATATTGCAGCTATGTGGGAGTTGCTCTTTGGATAAGTCTCCCATATTTTTGGCAAATTAATGGAACCATATTTGTTAAGGTTGGGAGAATTCTTCAAAGCCATTGCTGACTCAAAAAAGTCGTTACAGATCTGAAAGATTATTTTTTGAGTCAGCAATGACTTTGAAGAATTCTCCAAACTTTAACAAATATGGTTGCATTAATTTGCCAAAAAGTTGGGAGACTTATCCAAAGAACAACTCCCACATAGCTGCAATATAATGGTTTTTCTTTTCTTTTTTTTTCAACATTAAAGAGCGCCAAAATAGGAATTAAGGTCTTTTGTCCATTGCAATTGTATTGTCTCACTCGCTCACTGTCGCGTGTACGAGTTTGTTGTGCTCTGATGATGTTGATTTGAAATTCAGCAAAATATAAGCAGTTAATAAAACATCTTTTTGATAAAATTGTTTGGTGTTGTTAATACCGTTAAAAAATAAGTCATGAATAACTGAAAAATTTTATTTGTTCTATAGGTTCTCCATTGAGAATGCAGTTGAAGTTTTTCATATTATTGCCTGTTTTCATAGTTTTGGTCTTTTTATTGCTGATTTTCATGCCAAATTTGTCACAGCTGTTATTTAGTTTAGTTAAAGAATGCTGGAGACTTGCACTAGATGTGTTTAGGAATAAACAACATCTGATAAAGCAAAAGATCTCTTTGAAATCTCTGATTCTGATATCAGGTTTAATACTACTTTCTTTCATAATGTAATCCATATAGAAGATGAATAGTGGAGATAGTGTGCATCTTTGTCTTACACGTGCTTTTACATTAGACATCTTTCTGTACTGTGAAAAATCAGATTTCTTGAATCCAACATGCTTTCTCCAAATTTCTCTGCCCATAGTTTTTCTTAGCCTCTTCTCAAGTATGCTTGCAGAAATTTTACCTGAAACACTTAGTAGAGAAGTTTCTCTGTAATTCTCTTTTTTATATAGAGGTTGCCATGAAAGCTCTACTCCAATTGTCTGCACAGTCTTGCCACAAATACTGTTACAACTTCTGTACAGAACTGTGAGAGCCCGGATCCATTAGTGGCACTGTGCACAGTCAACATTCCTGAGTTTATCAGTAGAAAGAAAGTTGTCTAACTGTACAAGCTAACATGCAGAGATCATGAGAACCACGTAGCTGTGATAGCACTTCATAAGGTTGGAATGTTGTCACCTGTTATTTTCAAAATGGTAAAAGTATTCAGGATCAGTAGGATTTTGGTGTATTGGACTGTTAACTATTATAACGATACAGGAGACGTTTCTGACCACCAAGAACCAGGTCGATCACGCTGCATTAGGACACAACAGCTTTTGAGGGCTGTGAAAGCAAGCCTCCGTCGGAATCCTGTGAGAATGCTAAAAGTGATTTCGCGAGGGATGAATGTTTTACAGCGAACGATGTCACACTTACTAACTGATGACCTAGGAATGAGAATCCATCAAATGAAAACGGTGGTGACAAAATCAAGGATTTTACCACCACCCTCTTCACTGATGAGATTTTCACCATTGCAGAGATCGTTTAACTACCAAAACGATCAGGTATATATGTCCCAGATGGTTGCGCAGCACGTGCCATATACCCAAGATTCAGAGAGGTCATCATCCTGTGTCAGTGATATATCAAGGGATATCCAAGTTGTATTTCTGCGAGAAGGGTCCCAAAGTGTTTCAAGGTACTGTGCTGGAGCCTGTGGTACAGCTCCTGAAACAGCAAGCAGCGGGCCTTCCAATAGGACTCACCCCCTCCCTGCACACAAGGCGAGAACCACACAACAGTGATTAGAGGTGAATGTGCCCGACCACATATAACCATCTGATTGTCTGTCTGAAAGTCCCGATTTGAATCTGTCAGACTACAAATTGTGGTCGGATCTTGAGAGAGTAGCGTGCAAGAAATGATACCCCAGTATCTCAAGCCCAAAGCTGGATTCGGAGCGAGCATGGCAGCTTTCCATTGGATGCATGCTACCATCTATTGATATGTGGCTTCACAAACTCCAGCCTTGCATAAAGGAAAAAGGGGAACGTTTCAAATATTGAGTTGCTATATGCATGGTATTTCTTGTGGTTTGTATGTGCTGAAAGCTGTAAATGATTTACTGATAGATTCATGATTGATGTGCTGTTCAAGTTTTACCAATATTTATGGCTAAACTAGGTTAGAATCTGACCGTGCCTTTGGAATTATGCTGTGCAGTCAATGTAAAACTTTATACATCTCGTTGAATATCATCTACTCCAACTGCATTTCCTCAATTTGGGTTTTGTGATGGCCTATTTTTTTACCTCAAGTACTTCTGATTGCATTTCTTTTGAATGTTTTCTATCACCGTGTTGTCACAACTTGTTTCATTTAGCAATGTTTCAAAGTAATTACTCTAGACATTTCAAATGGCTTCAGTTTTCAAACATGTCACTATTATGATCTCTGATTCCATTTACAGTACTCGTTTCCGTTTTTAAGCTTTTTCAATAGCTTTCCAGAACATTTTGCCATTTTCTTGATGTTTATGTATGTTCTTACTCTTCCAATGACTTTTGTATAGTTACTTTTACATAAAGCTTAGTTCTCAAGACATCTTCTTGACTTACTTGCCAAGAACTTTTGATATGCATTCTTCTTTTCCCTGACTGACTCTTTAACTTACTGAATCCACCATGGAGTTCTGATTTTTTCAGACAACTTCACCACATGCTTCTCTGATGGAACCAGTTGTTTTCTTTAGTCTGTTATTGAGTCTCCGTTTGGTCTTTTTTTCACACTTTCATTTTTCCTTGAAAAATGTGTATATGGCTGAGTCTACAATTTGCCTCTAAAAGCTGCTGAAGTTTAATTGTTTTTAAAACTTTATTTTGATAGTAAATTTATTTTTATCCTTCATAAAACTAGGTGCTGATCACATGCTATCATCACTTATTCAAATCCCCGGTATACTCTTGTATCCTGAACCAATGTGAAGATAATTCTATCAAGATTAACATATTTTTCTTTTTTCTTATCTTCTTTTCAGGTGAATTTATGTGCATCTTTATGTTGAAACATTTTCTTTGTCAGCTGCTTTCTGTAATAATTCAAAAAATTCCTTCCTTCCCTAGCAGAATCTTCTGTGGGGCCATAGGCACAAATAAGTTTCATTGTTTAATTCCCCATTTTGAAATTTGCCAACATAACTATTTACAATTGCTTACCACTCAAGAAGCTTATGCAGCAATCGCTCGATTAATGCGCCTAATGCGTTCATTAAAACAGGCGCATTAATCGAAAACGCACTAATCGAATATAATAACCTATGGGAAAATGTATAATTCGTTCCTCAGATTTCATTTATAACCTTAATTTTTTTTATAAAAGAATTAGGGTATGTCTCAGGGCCTAGTTAAAGGAAAGCTGAAAGACAATAAAACATGTTCAGAATGTAAATTTATTTTTATGCTTCTTAACAAAGAATTGAGCTAACGTAGTTTGGCGAGCATTCTGTTTCTTTTTTTCTTACAACTGACGGTATGGCCCTATTGCCTCTTCTGCAAATTTTACTGGTTCTCTCTTCACCAGGGAGTCTCTAAGAATACGAAAACCATTTTCAAATTGTTTCTGTGAAACCTCTTTGGGCTTGTCAGTGATTAAATTTTCTGTATATTCTTCAGGATCTTCCCACTGTGCATCTAAATTTAGTAGGTCGGAATCACTCAATTTCTCAGAATGAGATATTGAGTGATTCCCAGAGATATTCTGCACTTGTAGCTTCGCTTGTGATTAGAACATTATGTAGGCTATTTCGCCTTTTGAAACCCTCAAATCACCCAGCAATAACGTGGAATTCTTCTTTTCCTTCTTTTTCCTTCTTTGCTGAATACAAAGAGAAAGGTAAGGCTGCTTCAAGATCATCATGCATGCACTGAAAATCAAATGTTACAAAGAGACAATACGTTTGATTTAATAAGGCCAGTGTTTAGCGGGATCCGTTTTTGGTTACAATCTTCGATCCATGTAAAACGAAGTCTCTCTAATTCATTATAATATTTGATTTTCAGTGCATGCATGATGATCTTGAAGCAGCCTTACCTTTCTCTTTGTATTCAGCAGTTGATTCACCCATTTTTGTGTTCTTGTCCTATCTTTGCTCTGGACTGGCCTTGTTCATTTTTCTTTATTATTTCAAGTTTTTCTTCCAATCAGATTACTTTTCGAATCATTTTCACACTTCTGTTTTTTGCTCACTAATTCTTTTACTCATAATTGAAGGTTAGGAAAATAATTTAAAATAAAAAAGTACGGAAAACAATTGCACGAGATCTGATCAGAAAAATGCTATGTAAAGCAGACGACATAAATTTTGGCGGTAAATTTGGAACATAGTGAACATGGAAATAGTATAGTATGCCATTAAAAAATAGCTCTGTAAAATGTTTCAAATCGGTAACTAAATTATTTCATCCTAGTGAGTGATTTTTTAAAATAGTTAGCCATAAAAAATGTATAGATATAAAATTTTTAAAATCTGTAACATTTATTTTTAAGATGTATATAGGTGCACTAATCGAATTTTAGAGGCGCACTAATCGAATTTGGATATCGAAAAAAATGACGCACTAATCGTGGGCGCATTAATCGAGGGATTGCTGTATTCGTGTTGAATGTTATTGCTTTTCCTTCCTTTTCCTGATCATTATTGCCTGAATAAACATCCTATACTTATTATTACTTATTATACTTATTATTACCATTGATACTCATCATATTGATGGTGCCTGTCTTCTGTGTTTGTTCCAGTAGCTGACTTCTCACTCTTGGTCCTGGTTCCCCGGCAAAAAAACAGATTGGGTTGTTTTGATTTATGGTTCAGTTTATTATGTTAATTGTGCATTTTTTTCCCTGGGTAGTTTACAGGTCCTGTAGTTTGAAACACTGAAGATTCCAAATTAGGATGGGGAACATCCATATGAGATGCACTTCTGGGGGAAACAACGCAGTCAACTATCGACATAATCTTGTTACAACGAGTGTTGTAATGTGGCTTAACGAAATGTAAGTCCAAAGTTTAAGATGGCCAGCAAAGCTTTCTGATCTGATTGCTATAAGAACGCCATTGGGAAGATTATATATTACAGCTGACAAAAAAAAAATATATATATATATATATATATATACAGTATATTATATTCTTGTTTTAATCCTTTACCCAACTGTATGTAAACTTATTTCACATGCAGTATCTTCATGACTAATCTACTTGTATATAGAGGCTGTTGATTTCACATCATTTACTACAGGATTCCATAATGCAAACGCACACTTTGGAATGTGTATATATTGCTGCGCATTATGGGATGGATCGGTACACGAAGCTGTTTCAACCATTATTGATGTCATCAGTGGGAGCCAGGCCCAGAACATTAACAGTGCAGAAGTCACGTTCCTGCATACATGAAATTTATTAGTCAAACATACACAGTCCCGTCAAAATACGACTGTCATCCTACTAGTTCATAGGCCCTCTTTCTGCCAGTACTGTCACCACATGGCATGGACTCTCCAAGTCCTTTGGACATATAGGATTACTTCTCTTAGATCTGTGAGTATTTATATGATGATTCCTATGCTAGATTTCTCGATCTGTATAATCCCAGAGATATTCCAGGTGATTCAAAACCATTGAATTTAGCAACCATTGGAATACATGGAAGTCATTGGTGTATTCAGACCATTGGGTTTGAGATGCCACAATGAATGGTATATCTATCATTTGTAGTAGTCCATAGGTATCAGAGAGTCCCAGGAAAACACCTCATATTATAATTCTTCTGGACCATGCCAGAGAGTGATTCCTCTCTAAAATTTTGCCTAGCTCTATACCTACTGTCTAATGAACATAGCTGGAAATGAGAATTTATCCAAAAAAGACAACTTTCTTCCAGTCTTCACTGATGCAAACTGCAGATGTAGTCACTGATGATTAGGCATAAACACATGGGTGTCTCCTTTTGGAGGTCCATATGGAGAATAATACATTGGATTGGGTCTGGGATACACTACCATTCTTCCCCTGATTAAATTACTTGGTATCTGTGTTTTTGGGTACGTGTGTGGGAGATATGTTATAATAAGCAAACCTGATCGTGTAATATTTTTCATTGATAAATGAAAAGGTAAATATATATATATATATATATATATATATATATATATATATATATATATATATGTATATATATATATATATATATATACATATATATATATATATATATATATATATATATATATATATATATGTATATATATATACACATATATATATATATATATATACATATATATATATATATATATGTATATATATATATATATATATATATATATATATATATATATATATATATATATATATATATATATATATATATATATATACTTGGTGGCATTTCGCATGAAGACATTAGAGATGTTTTCATGCAAAACCGTAATGGAATCCAGCAGTAACATTCACCACTGGTAGAACCGGCTTTAAATAGGGAAGATCCAGGATTGTTTTCTGTGCTCAGTGTATGTCTTTGGGGTGGGGGGAAAGCGATCACAGAGTGACTTCGGAAAATAGTAATGAGAGCCAGGCGGGAGAAGAAGGGACATCTTGGAAACTTGTGCCCTCCGAAGATGATCATGTGCAGTATACGAAGAATGGTGTGCGATGAAGAAAACTGCTGTTTATCATACAATACAGTGCTGTAGATGTATAAATAGTCAGATAATGGCGTGGCACGATTAGGACGATAGACAACCAGTAAAGACTCCACGCCTGTCAAAAAAAAAAAAAAAGTAAGCATAAGGTAGACGAGGAACATAAGTATAGGAGTGCGAAGGACTATAGAAACGCCATCTACTGTGATGAATCCTGGTTCTTCTTTGATTTCATGAAAGGATGAAACAGTAAGCCACGAACTCATACAACTAGGGGCTATCCTTGGAAGTTCTGTAAGAGTGTGGGTAGTAGGGGTGGGTATGCCAGATTTTTTGCGTGGAGAGTGGTGAGTGGAATGAATTGCCAAAATTGGTTGCGAGTTCCCTGACGGCGAATGAATTCAAGGAAATGTATGATAGGATTTGTGTGTAGGAATGTTGATTTGAGTCTCCCGCGATGAGTCTCTGGACTCCATGCCGTAAATAATAACTATGCTTGGTTGCAACGATGTCGATGTTCACATAGATCTACTTAAATGGTATGGCAACTGAACATTAACTACCGACCATTTCATCTATTCATATTTTCCATTTTCATACATGTAATTAGGAAACTTGCAACAAGATATGGAGCCGTGTCCGGTACATATTCAGGAATGGCTGATGAAACAAAATAATGACTTTCCCTTATGGATTTGCTCACTCAATCGGTCACTGAATCTCAAGTTCATTGAGCATCCACTTTAGGATAATTTTATGGTAATCCCATGCATGAGTGGGTGTTTAACCTATTGTACAGTGGTACGATAGATGGGAAGCTGCACGAGAACAAACCTGTTCTCATACAACTAGGGGCTATCCTTGGAAGTTCTGTAAGAGTGTGGGTAGTAGGGGTGGGCATGCCAGTTCTCTAATGTTCTCTCAAGCCTGTTAATATTAGGCTTAAAGACCACAAGATTGTAATTTTTACAAAAAAATCCACAAGATGACTGATGAACATGAAGATGAACGAAGGAATGCTGAAAAGGTCGTGGACATATTTTAACAAATTTAGAGA
Organism: Typopeltis vanoorti; assembly: GCF_054136105.1. Taxonomy (NCBI): domain Eukaryota; kingdom Metazoa; phylum Arthropoda; class Arachnida; order Uropygi; family Thelyphonidae; genus Typopeltis; species Typopeltis vanoorti. Next base: position 96,041,807 of record NC_143567.1, read on the forward strand.
GTGAGGGAAATACCAATGTCATTCCGGTGAAGTGATCACAGAAATATTTGCAGAAAAATGCAAGTAGAAGAAACAGAACGTCTCCCTGATATTGGAGTGGTGGGAGAGATGGGACATTAATCAGCCTAACCACTTCCTTTTGCGCTGAATCGATTATTTTTGAGAGCCCTAAGTGCAGTAACTGAAAACACCATTCAATGGCTGGGAGGATTCAAAGGTTTGTCATTTGTATGGGATTAACATCTGTTCACGAAACGTGCTGGGAAGATTGGTTTCCTTTTCGGAGTGAAGAGCCATTTTTGTAAGAAAAAATCAGCTAACACCTTTTATTCCCATATAGGGAGTAGGCTCATTTTAGCCCTATATAAATAGTGTAGTTCGACGGTTGATTTTCTTGAGTTTCTGGGAGAAAAAACCCGCTTGCCCGTGCCAGAGATCGACTAACTCGGGAATCGGTCGAAAAAAAAGACTTCGAAAAATGTTCGTCTAGTCAGCGACTAAATTTGAACCCAAGTCTTCGTGCGGTCGAGTGCGAACGCTACTTCCTGAGCAACACAAGCTTCTAGCCATTTTTGATGGGAAAGAAAAAAAAACGAAGAGCTGCACCTCAGCTCAAATAACTTCTTCTTCTTCTACCCGTTATTCCCGCTTCCTATGCAGGGTCCGCGTGTCACTTTAGATGCGACTTCTTGTTAGTACTACTCCCAACCGACCCGTCGCCTGGTCTGCCGTAGGAGGGGGATTTGTAGGATTTGTCTGTTTGCGGGATGAAAAACACCAGATAAACTGGCGGAAAAAACCCTACTGACCGCGCCCAAGACCGGCTAACTTGGCTATGCCTGAGGAAGATCCTCAAATTCCTCACGTCTACAACTGGAATCGAACCTGGGACACTCCTTCCCCAGGCATATGGTTGCGAAGCGCAAAGCAACTAGGCTAACCGCGCGGTACCTCAGCTCAAATAACATGCAAGAAAATTTGAAGATTAGAGAACCAAAGTTTTTTTTTTTTTTTTTTTTTTGAGAGGAAAAATATCCCATCAACAAATGGTTTAGAGTTGCAACCACAATCACAAGTTGTGGTTGTAAAAGCTAATATTATGGAAGTATTGGCTATCGATTTGTAAAGTCATTTGGATGGAATTTAATTTGTAGCCGATTAGATCATTGTTGATATGCAACAGTAAGAGAATGTGAAAGAAATCTACCATCAATTGCAAAGGTTAAGGATGCAGATCTACCCACCACTGCACTTACATGATCAGAGAGGTTCCGATCACGTAAGTGTAGTGGTGACCTGAGGTTCCTCTGGTCACCACAGCAATCACCCGAGGTTCTTCAAAAGTTTCTATTGCATTTGGCAGATTATGGCGGGGATGTTCGTGATAGGAACCCACCGCTAGTAAATCTGATAGAACTGCAAGCGAATTGTCAATTCCCTGTTCCATTGAATTGGCAACATCATTCCTCCGCTTTCTATTGCGCTTGTTAATACAAGAGCTGCAACTTCCCAGCACCCCTTTACTGTGCAACTGCAAACACGACGAACATTCTGCATCCTCTTTTATTCTGTCTACCTCTGGACAGCCTTCCTGAAGAAGTATTCCCAAACAATAACCCGCAACTCTTCCACAAAAAAAAAAAATAATAATAATAATATCTGTTTCCAGAACCTGATCTCCATTCAGCTGACATACCTGAAGTCATTTGGAAGGCTCACTATGGCCCAACGAGGCATTATATATATTCACATCTAATAAACTGACTGATCGGTGTAATAGTGTAAATAAAAGTGTTCGTCCGTGTTAAGATCTATCCACCCAAAGGGAGTCATGGTTATTGACCAAACATATCTGAATATCTCTGAATTCATATATGAAATTTCAAACCACATACAAATTTATTTTTTAACGTATCCAACTAAGTTTCACTTTATGTTTTAAACTGATATGCAGAAATTAAACGCAATTGATATTGAATCGGGAAACATTAACATACATGACCATCGAAAATTTCATACATACCAAAATGAATTCACAGTACATTAAAGAACTCCAATAATAATGATGATAATAAAGTCGATATTGCTATTTTAAGGAAAATCAGCACGCAATCCATAAACTGAAGAATTCAAAACCTCACAAACATCCATGGAAATGTTACCCAATATATCAAGATGATATTTCAATATAGTATTGGTATATCAAATATCAAATAGATGCACTCCTGAAAATACGGTAAAATTACCTCGTGGCAAAAGACAGCGCCATGAGGTCCATCGCTAGCTGACTCATAGTCAGGAATGGCCTATTGAAATAACTTCGACTTACAGAATTCCTAAATCGATTTCTCCGCAGACTTCTTTACACACATTTTTATTTTGAAACTTTCAACAAGAATTATATTACTCCAACTGTTTTTCATAATCCCCTAAAAATGCTGAATTTTTTTTATTGCAAAGCAGACGTTTCTACCTGTGGATGTCTCTTCCATGGCCTAGCGGCAGGAATTGCAAACTTCATGTAAACAGCTTTTATTGTTTAGAACTGTGTAATGTTTAAATTGAGGCTAATAAACATTCTGAGCTACTCAACCATGGTGTCAAGAACAATTATTTATCTCTTCTTATATATTATTTCGATATGCTACAGTTGTTGCTAAAAAAACTGTTTTTTTTTTTAAAGTTCTTTTTGAATATTTAATCAAATCATTCGTTGCAAAGAAACTTAAATTCGTGTGAATTGGTAGATGAATTGGAGCATCTGTTTGTAATTTAGCAAGAATTCTCTTCTCATCGTTCGTTAACCTCCACCAAGCTATTCAGAGAGAGGAAATCTGCTTCCGTTCTCTAGTAAAGAAAGCCTATTAAGAAAATTGTCTTGATTTAAATACCAGTCTTATCTGCCGTTCATGTAAGACGAGTATTTTGACCTAATATTAATTAAAATTTGAATTTCAACGTTTGCTACTACTTAGAGCTAAGTAATATCCGCATCGCAAGCATATACAATAAGATCGCGAGATACTTAATATCAGGGAGAAACTTAGCTCAAAGGAGCACAGTTACTATTAATGTAACGGCCTGAATGCAAATCAAGTGCTGAGATTTTGAACTTGTGGAATGCAGAAATAGCATAAATGCATCAAATGCTTCGTCAGTTTCGCTAACTGAAACTATAATTTGTCTTTAGCTTTTCATTTAAAACGAAAGTAGGGGAGTAGAAACTAAGTGGCTGCACAAAAGATTGACCATAACCTCTATTACAATGCAATCTCTCTCTCACAGTTTTGAATAGTATATGCTGTATTTGCACATGACGTCAGTGAATCTTACTAGGCTGAGCGTGACAAAAACAATCTTAGTTAAAACAGAAACACTATCAGCTATCACTCAAGAATTGCACAGTACAATTGATCTATCGTTCATGATAAATGAGTTCTCTGTTTTCTAAACAACCTTTCTCACGATTTTTCTAAAAGAATATCAATAGATTCATTCTCTGCTAACCGCTGTCCACACAGCATTAAGGTGTTACAGGTTCTGCAATCTGTAGTATGTGGTGTGTGTGTGTGGTGTGTGTGTGTGTGTGTGTGTGCGTGTGTGTGTGTGTGTGTGTGTGTGTGTGTGTGTGTGTAAGGTAGATAAGAGGGGTGGGTTCTGGAGAGAGATATCAAAAAGCGGTATATGGAGGGACAGAATCAAAGCAAAAACAGGTGACTAGTAGTGTGCCGCAATGTTCAGTGCTGGGACCACTGCTGTTTAATTTGTACATAAATGATAAAGGAAATAACCTAAAAGTAAATATTCAGTTGTTTGCTGATAGTTAATTGTTAATATTAGTAATAGTTAATCAAGGCGATGTGAAGACCTTGCAGGGTAATTTGAATAGGCTGTCAGTATGTGAAAAACATTTCTCCACATATCAGTTTAATGCAGAGAAATGTAAAGTTATGCGTTTTGGGATAAACAGATTACAAGCTGTGTACCACAATGATGGCACTGTACTCCAGGAAATGGAGGAATCCAGAGATTTAGGATGGGGGTGGCAGACAGAGAGTTACAGTTTAGAGGACATATTGCTAAGGTAGCCTATACGATTACTTGGCTGTTGAAGAGCACACTGACAAGTAGAAATAAGGAAACTGTTATTCCTCTTTATAAGGCCTTGATACGTCCACATTGGATTACTGTGCTCAGGTCTGATCTCCTGGAGAGAAGAGGAGTAATGAAGAGTACCTTTATCGGCAAACCTATAAATAGGATTTGAAATTAGATATTGATGTATAGCAGGAAGAGCGTGGGGAAAATATAGAATACTGAGGTACATCAACATTGATGCAACAATCTGATGAAAGAAAGCCAGGCATGACACGCAATAAACGACCAGAAAGGAAGATAGCAATCCAATCGCAAGGAACTGGAGAGCCAACATGAAGTAGTAGTTTATCAATATATAAAAAAACATTGATGTTAAACATGATCAATTGACTTGGAAGTAGCCAGCACACCGGTTTATCCAAATCATTCTATGGTCTGTGTCAAAATGTAGGCATGGTCAATGAGGAAATCTGCAGTAAAACAAGAATAGCAGAATTCTTATTAGGGATCACTGATTAAGTCATGGGTCTCAAGGTAGTAAAGAAGCTGGTTGTTGATGATGATCTCCGTCACTTTCGCGAGAATTGAGATAATATAAAAGTGAATGCCTTAGAAGTTATCACCGACATATCCTGGAACAAATGGAGTTTGTATGTCACTCTACTTGTTCAGAGTACTAATATAAACTCAACTAAGTCTGTCGTGATCTTCTCCTGGAACCAATGAAAATCTGATAGCCAACGCTTATTATGACTGAACAGAAATTCTGTTAGAATTACTTTTAAAATATTTCGTCTTATACATCTTTATAGATTGATGATTACGCTACATTTATCACCACGTGATATACTTCTTAGTCCGGGATCTATAGGCAGGTTGTACAGGATAATTATGATAGTACTACGCGAAAAATGTACACTGTTAATAACTTCCGATCAACAATTTTCCTCCAAATTAATCTGTCAAGACCTCAATATATATCAGATCTAATGTTTCTCTTCTTAGACAGGTTTCACCGTATCAATTCACCTATATCTTGGTCTTCCTCTGGATCGTTTTCTTGCTAACCTGGCAAAGAATACTTGCTTTACTGATCTTTCCTCTCGCACCTGTTTAAATGACCATAACATCCGAGATTAGCATTCAGGAATGTGTTAGAAGAGCCAACAATGTCGAGTTCTTTCCTAATATCCTCGTTTTTAATATGATATTGCAATTGATGCCAGCTGTTCACGCCTATAATCTTTCTCAGGACTCTCATGTCTGCGATCTCTAGTCTTTGGTCAAGTGTTTTGCTTCTAACCCAGCTCTCAGATCCATAAGTTAAAACTGGTTTGAACACTGTCTTGTATACAGCTAATTTAGTGTTCAGACTAATTTCTCTCTTATTCCATATAAATTTATTCAGTTGATTTCCTACCATACCAGCTTTGTTGATTCTGTTGTCTATTTCTATATTTAATTTACCATCTTCAGTAAAAATTGTGCCTAAATAGCTGAAATGGTTTGCTTGTTCTATAGGTTCACCATTCAAAATACAGTTGACGTTTTCAGGTATTTCTGCCTGTCTGCATTATCTTTGTCTTGTTATTGCTGACCTTCATACCATATCTAAGACAACAGGTATTTAATTTAGGCAGGGAATCTTACATACTTTTAGTCTATTTATTTATAAGTATAACATTATCCGCATGAAGCAAAGAGCTGACATTCATCATCATCGTCATCATGCGTAGCATGGATTTAGGCCTAGCGTGGCCTGTTCCGGCCTTAGAAGTCATCGCTGAATCGTTTAAGAGGACGTCCTGGTTTTCTTTTTCCTAATAGTTTGTACTTTAAGGCTTGTTTTGGTAATCTTTCTATTTTCATTCTTTGAACGTGTTCCATCCATTTATGTTTATATTTTTTAATTTTTTCTATTACTGATTCTTGGTTTAATTCTTTAATAATTTCTTCGTTTCTTTTGTGATCAAATAGGGTATACTTTGCAGTTTTTCGCATAAACTTCATTTTTGCTGTTATCAATCTTTGTTTGTCTTTTTGTTTTATTGTTCAGATTTCACTTCCATACAATAAAATTGGTAGGGCTAATGTATTGTATACTTTTAGTCTGCTTTGTTTTTGAACTAGGTTTGGTTTAAATATAGAGATAATTACACCTGTTATTTTTAAATATTTTGCGATTTTTACGTTTATATCTTTTTCATTTTCATATGTGATCATACATCCAGGTAGTTAAATGAATTAACCTGTTCTAAGATCTTGTTATCTATTACTATTTTAGTTCTTGCTGGATCTTGTCCTTTAAAGGCCATAGTTTTTGATTTTTCTGTTGATATCATCATACCATAATCTTTGGCTATCTCATTTAGATCTAAAATAGCTTTCTGTAAGTTATCTTTAGAATTTGTAATTATTATTTGGTCGTCGGCAAAAAGGAGAGTGTTTAAGTTCACAGTAGGAGAAAGTTTAATACCTTGATGTAAATTTTTATTCCATTTTATTATTATTTCATTTAGGTAAATATTAAAAAGTGTTGCTGAGAAGGGACATCCCTGTCGAACCCCTTGGTTTATCTCTCTCGTATATGATAGCTCATGATTTAATCTCGTTTATATTTGATTATTTTCATATATACTTGTGATAGCTTTTAGGATATTATTTGGTATTTGTCTTTCTATTAATATGTTAAATAATATGTTTCTTTTAACTTTGTCAAATGCTTTTTCAAAGTCAATAAATGCAATATGTTTCTAAATTATATTCTCTTCTTTTTTTTATTATTAATTTTAGGCGGAAGGCTGGGTCTATACATGATCGTCCTTTTCTAAATCCATTCTGTACTTCTAGAATAAAGTTTTCGGAATATTTCATTAGTTTGTTATTTAAGATTCTGCTGTATATTTTGTAACATGGATTTAGTATACTGATACCTCTATAGTTTTTAGGGTCATCTCTATTACCTTTCTTAAAGATAGGAATCACAATTGCTTTTCTCCATTCTATTGGGGGGTTACCAATTGAATAAATGTTATTTTAAAATAATAGGAATCTTTCTTTGAATCTTGTTCCTGCATATTTATATAGTTCTGAACCTAGCTTATCTTCTCCAGGTGATTTTCCCTTTCTTGTTTCTTTCAGGCTGATTTCTAATTCTTCTTTAGTTATTTCCTTTTCATTTTCATTAAGTGTTTGCCAGTAGTCTTTTTAAAAATATTTATCTGTACACAATTCTGTGTAGAAATTTAGAAATTCTTCTAATTTCAATTCGGTGTTTATTTTTATGTTTTCTTTGGTATTTGCATTTAAGTGTTTCAAAATCTTATATACATTGGGTCTTATTTTATATAAATCATGTTCTAAATTAGAAACAAATTTATTCCATGATCCTCTATGTCTTTTTCTGACTTCTCTTTTAGAGATATGGCTCTTATTCTTTTATATTCTATTTCATCTTCTAATCTTTTACTGCTTAACCATTTGTGATAGGCTTCTTTTTCCTTTTGGATTATTTCTTTCATTGTATCATCCCATATCTTCAGTTTTTTCCTCTTTATTGAATTTTGTGGTCTTTCCGAAGCTTTCATTTGCTGCTGCATTTAGTATCGTTGTTATATTAAGCCATTCTATTTCTATTTCTTCATTTTGTTTTATTTTATCTAGATATTGGTTAATTCTTTGTTCATATAGCCATTGTACATTTGTGCCATGCAATAATCTAGTTTTATAAACAAGTGTTTCAATTTTTCTTTCTGTTCTTGTTACTTGTAGCCATTTAAGTGGTAATCTTAATTTTATTTTATCGAGGAAGTGGTCACTGCCTATTTCATATCCTCCGTGAACTCTAACATCTAGTGAAAATTTTGATGTCTTTTCATTTAATATGAAGTAATCTAATATTGATTTCTATCCTCTAGCTGCCTAAGTATATTTATGTATCTCTTTATGTTTATAGAAAGAATTCATTATTTTTAGGTTATTATAAACTACAAAGTCAATAATTTTTTACCATTCCTGTTTAGAGTATGTTCTCCGTGTATTCCTATATTATTATTAATTTTCGTGTTTCCAATTCTTGCATTTAAGTCTCCTGATAAAATTACATAATCATTTTTATTTTTTTATTATATATATATTGTAGCTGATTATAAAATTCAATATTATCCTGTTCTCTTCCTTCTTCTGGGACATATAAACCAATCAATGTTAAATAACCTCCATCTATTTTTATTCTAGCTTCTATTATTCTTTCATTTCGTAATTTATAATGTTATAACTGTTTTGAAAGGGAGTTATGAATCCAAATCATGACTCCTGCTTGTGCTCTTTGGTCTCTGTCAACTCCACTGTATATCACATGAAAATTTTCGGTTCTCATGGTCCCTTTTAATTTCTTTTTTGTTTCAGTGATTACTGCTATTTTAAAATTCCTTTCATTTAATATCTGGTGTAATTCCATTTTTTTATATATGCTATTCCTCTTACATTCCAGTTTGCTATATTTAGTATATTTTGTCGTTTCCATTTTCGTTTAACCTTTTCCATTCCAGGATCGTTTTCCATAGATTCCGATTACCTTTATCTGTCAGCTGAAAAGTAGGATTATGTTCTCCATGTCAGGGGACTATCCTCATGATGGGATAGTTCAGTGGTAGGGCTGCTACCTTAAGGCTTCTGAACTAGCCTTCTTCCGAATTTAAATCCATAGGAGGAATAGGGTATGTTGAAGGGAAAAGAGTAGATTATAGGAGAATAGAGTAGAATTATAGTAAAGGTTTATAGAGGGGACATGGTTTTAAGGCTAGAAATGGAAAGACCCCATGGCCCTCAAGTACTCTAATAGCAGGTCATAAAATAAGAAGAGTTGGCTGATTAGGCCTTATAGGAAAGATTAAAGTGAGTGAATCTTCCTCAAAGTAGATGATAGATCCAGCTAGGGGTCAATGGGAGTGCCACTTCCCTAACAATCAAAATGATTGTCCCCTTATGGCCCTGTTGGTCCACGAGTCCTTATTCGGACCACCCCACCACACACACACACACACATGTATATACACTTACATGGTGGGCTCCCCTATCCACCACCCAGGGGGACGCACTCCCTAGGGGTTACAGGGTCCTCCGAGAGAAAGAGCTGACATTAACACCACCAATTTTGATAACAGATTTAATACCACTCTCCATCCTAATGTGATCCATATAGATAATGAATAACAGTGGAAATAATGTAAATCATTATCTCATCCCTGATTTTACCTCAAACCATTTTCCTCTACACCTCTGTGAATTCTAACTGCTGACATACAGCTTAAATAGAGACAATGTACTGCTTCATATAATGTCCCATTTACACCATATAACTTTAGCGTTTCGAATAGCTTCTCTCTTGGCACCTTGTCATATGCCTTTTCCAAATCGACAAAACTTAAATATAAATCTTTGTTATATTCCCATGACTTTTCAACTATTTGTCGTAAAGTGAAAAAAATCTAATCCTGAGAGCCTGTATTTGGGCCTGAATCCAGCTTGTTCTTCACCAAGCTTCTCTTCTACAATCCTTCTCAACCGTTTCTCAAGTATACTTGCATAGATCTTGCCAGGAACACTCAGTAGGGAAATACCTCTGTAATTCTCACATTCAGCTTTATTTCCCTTTTTATATATGGGTACTATGAGAGCTCTACCCCAATCATCGGGAATTCATCCCTCTGTCCAGGCCTTCTGCACTATGCAGTGTAGCTACTGTAAGACTTTTATACCTCCATAGTTGAGATATAAAATTCTTACAGTATAATGGCTATTTCTACTTCGTGCATGAACATGCATTCCTGGGTGTTTTCTACCACAGTGCTGACACTGCTTGTTTCTTACATTTTTTTCTGTATCTCTTTGAAATATGTCCAAGTAATTACTGCAGACATCTAGAATACTTTTATCTTCAGTTTTCATGTCACGATTATCATCTTTGATTCCTTTTACAGTACCCTTTTCTCCATTTCTACGATTTTTCAATAGCCTCTAGTATATTTTGCCACGTTCCTGATATTCAACTCTATGTTCTTACAAATTCTTCCCATGATCTTTGTTCAGCTAGTTTACAGTTCTTCACTTTCTTACATTTTCTTCTGTATCTCTAAGAACGCAAGCTGACTTACTTGCTACGAATTTTCTATAGACATTGGTTTTTCACTTTTCCCAAGCATGAATGTAAACAATGAACATTACAAAGAAACATAAATAGTATATATTATGATACTTTAATTATACAGGGTGGTTCAAAATTCCACGTACAAACTTTGAGGGGAGGTAGAGAACATCATAATCAACCATATTCACATAGGAAAGCATGACCGGAAACGCCACCAGAAAGTGATAGGTGGCACTGTTCGCCAGCGCTCCAGGTGAGTAATTGGGGCTTCCTCATTCAAGCTTTCGACGTCGTACGAAGAACATGCGTCGTTTTACGAATGCTGAGATGGCAGACATGCACCTCGAGCCGCTGTACGAATGTATCGCGAAAGGTACCCAAACAGACGTGTACCGCATCACCAAATGTTTGCGCATTTGCATCAGAATTTGTGTGACTATGGATCATTCAGGGATCGCAGGCATAATAGTGGGCAGCCATGATCGACGTGAAATCCCGTCATGGAAGAGGAGGTGTTGCATGCGATGGACAATAATCCAGAAACAAGAACACGTGCCGTTGCCTCTGCTATAGGAGTATCTCGTTCCAGTGTATTGCGCGGTCTGCACTCTGAGTCCTTACATCCATTTCATCTGCAACCGGTCCAGTTACTGATGGCCGAAGATTATCCTCGAAGTGTGGAATTCGCGCAGTGGTTTCTGCTGAAAAGTGCCATAGACCCGGATTTTCCAACTTAGGTTTTGTTCACGGATGAAGCTTCGTTTACCCGCGAAGGGGTTTTCGATCACCAGAATGCTCATGTGTAGGCGCATGAGAACCCACACGCTGTGCGATCACATGCTGCACAACAACAACGCTTCGCCATTAATGTATGGGCAGGTATCGTCGTTGACTGTTTAGTCGGCCCATACCTGTTACCCAGGGCCGGCGGAAGCGGGCATGCAGAGCATGCGGGCGTCGCTACGAACGCCGCCGAGGCACCGTTCATAAGTTCCTTTTTAAGAAACAAAATTTTTATCATGAAAACAAAAAAATTATTAGAATGATCAATATTAAACTAAATAAGGTCGGATACACCGAATAAAAATTAAAAAAAATTGTATATTGCCGCCTCTTTGATCAGCCGGCTGTTTACAATTTTGCAGCGAGAGCAGGCTAAATGCTTGCCTGCAGAATGTTGTGTACACTGCAGTCTATCTCAAGTGAAACGGTGAACGGTTTTTATGTACAGAAACGAATTTTCGTACAAAACATTTGTTGCTAGTTAACCAGTCATATGGTACACATCTCAGTAAGCTACTGACAGCAGCGCAGTGCGGACTATTATTTCGTCTCTGTGTCGTGTTGTGTAATAATTTCTTGTGGGTATAAAATAGAAATGGAATCAAAAATTTTAAAAAAGTTATCCAGTTCACAAAATCGTAAGCGTCATGCTGCGAAAGAAGCAGCTATTAAGAAACAAACTGGGGCTCCTAATAAATTTGTTAACATATTAAAATATTCTGATGCAGATTGTAACCAACTCGATACATCAGAAATCAGAGTTGAAGAACCGTGCACATCATCCAGTTTTCATGAAAGTACTATTGCAACTATTGAACAAGATAACAAGACGCATGATTTAAGTGAAAAACAGTTAGGAGATTTAGTTGTAGTTGACCACGAAACTAACACATTGTTAGTCTCTGTAAATTTAGAAGATCCAGGTGAATGGGGAAATATTGATGAAAAATTACGAGTTGTTTTAATTGAAATGGGGCTTGTTCAAAAGAAAAATACAATATATCCCAGAGATACATAGGGTCGTAAATTTGGCGACACGTATTATAATAGAAAAATGGAAAACGGGGAGCTCGTGCCAAGAACATGGCTCATATATTCCGAAACTTTAAATTCTGTTTTTTGCTTTTGTTGCAAACCTTTCGCATCTACCGAATCAAGTAGTCTTGTAGAGGGTTATAACGATTGGAGAAATGTAAGTACAACTTTGCATATACATGAGACTAGTTTAACTCACATTTCTTAAAATGGAAAAATTTCTTAAAATGGAAAGAAGTCGATAAAAATTTAAAAAACAAAACTACTATTGATTGAGAGACTCAATGGAAAAGAAACATTGGACGAGTGTTTTAGAACGCTTGATTAAAATTATAAAATTCCTTGGTAGCCAAAATTTAGCTTTTCGCGGATCATCTGATAAATTATATGAAAGGAATAACGGCATTTTTTTAAATTAGTCGAACTGTTTGCGAAGTTTGATCCCGTTATGGAAAATCATGTTGAAAGGACCCTACAATGAAACAATAAAGTACACTATTTGAGTAAAGACAGTCAAAATGAAATATTGGAAACCTTGAGTAACGTAATCAGGGATACAATTTTATTATCAATTCGAAAATCTAAATATTATATAATTTTAGACTGCACACCTGATGTAAGTAAAACAGAACAAATGACCATTATTATTCGCTTTGTTTCCTTGACAATGGAATTGTCAAGATCAGGGAAAACGTTTTAGGTTTTGTAGATATATATCAGATTCGAACGGACGTGGTATATGTGCAACAATAATGGAATAACTGGAAAAATGGAACCTTCCCATTGAAGACATGCGAGATGGGGCAAATATAAAAGGGAAAAATTATGGGCTCCAAAATTTGCTTTTGAACAAAAATCCTCGAGCTTTTTATGTGCCATGTGCTGCTCATACTCTAAATTTAATCACTAACGATGCAGCCAAAGTGAATGCAGATACAATTAGTTTCTTTGCAATTATTCAAGAAATATACAATTTCTTTTCATTCTCTTAAACGTTGGGCAATCCTTTAAAAGTTTTTAAACAAATTAACATTGAAACAGCCATCAGATACGCGATGGGAAAATAAAATTAATGCAATCCGCCCTCTACGATATCAGTTACGACAAATTTACGATGCACGTTTTGAAATTTTAAATAATGAAAATGTTAATAAAGAAACTCAGCATGAAGCACAAACGTTATGTGCTAAAATAAAGGACTACACATTCATTTGCTCTCTTATAACTGGGCATGATTTACTTAACAGAATAAACCCTGTGAGTAAAATGCTTCAAGACAAAAATATGAACATTACACTTGCTTTACAATCTATCGAAAACTTAAAAATATTCTTACAAGAGTATCATCAGATACAAATTTTAAAGAAGTTCTAAAACGGCAAAAGAACTGAGTGAAGAGGTGGACGGAGAACAAGAATTTAAAACTGGTACGGAAGTCCGACGACGAAAGAAGACACGATAATTTGACTACGAGCTTCATGACGAAACGCCACAATCGTCAGAAGATAAATTTAAAGTGAATGTGTTTTATACACTTCTAGACGTTGCAATGTATTCGTTAATAGAACGTTTTGAACAACTAAAAACATATTATGATAATTTCAATTTCTTGTATAGATTACTACAAATTAATAACGAAGATTTACGAAAACATTGTGACGATTTAGAGATTCTCTTGATGCAATAGAACTATATGACGAGTTATGTGCTTTCCGGGATATTTTTCGGAAGGATAATTTAAATATTCAAAACCCTTTCGATATTCTTAATTTTATTGTGTCCAATAATTTATCTTTCCCTAATTTTCAATTGCTTTAAGAATACTATTAACCTTAACTGTTAGTGTAGCGAGCGGTAAACGTTCCTTTTCCAAGTTGAAATTGATTAAAAGTAGGTTTTAATTTAAAATCCACTTAAGAACAAGTATGTCCCAAAAAGGCTTGTTAGTTTGGCGTTAATAGCTATTGAAAATGATACATGTGCGGAATTAGACGTTAAGACTATTATTTCTAATTTTATGAATATCTCATCTCATCATCAAATTCCTGCCATGTACCCTCAAGGGGTGCACAGGATATGATAGTCCTATATGAAAAATTTACATCATTACTAAATTCCTATCTACAATTTTCCTCCAAATCAGTCTATTACTTGTCAAAACTCCAACATTATCACATGTTATATTTCTATCATCTAAGGCACTTTGTACCGTATCAATCCACCTATATCTTGGTCTTCCTCTGGGTTGTTTTGCTGCCAACCTGGCAGAGAACACTTGTTTGGCAAATCTTTCCTCACCAATTCTGTTTAAGTGACCATACCACCTGAGACTATTCTGCTAACGCATTCCTGGATGCTGACAATGTCAAGTTCTTTACTAATATCCTCGTTTTTAATATGATATTGCCCTTGATGCCATCTGTTCAAGCCTCTATTCTTTCTCAGGCCCCTCATATCTGCGGTCTCTAGTCTTTGGTCAAGTGTTTTACTTCTGATCCCAGCTCTCAGATCCATAAGTTAAAACTGGTTTGAACACTGTCTTGTGTACAGCTAATTTAGTGTTCCGACTAATTTCTCTCCTATTCCATATGAATTTATTCAATTGACTTCCTACCATACCAGCTTTGTTGATTCTGTTTTCTATTTCCCTATTTAATTTACCATCTTCACTAAAAATTGTGTCTAAGTAGCTGAAATGTTTTGCTTGTTCCACAGGTTCTCCATTCACAACACAGTTGACATTTTTAACGATTCTGCCTATTTTCATTGTCTTTGTCTTTTTAATGCTGACCTTCATACCATATCCATTACAACAGTTATTCAATTTAGTCAGGGAATCTTGCAGACTTATAGCAGATTTATTTAGAAGTATAACATCATCTGCATAAAGCAAAGAACTGACATTAACGTCTCCAATTTTGATATCAGGTTTAATACCACTTTCCTTCATAATGCGATCCATATAGATAATGAATAACAGAGGGGATAATGTACATCCTTACCTCACACCAGATTTAACATTAAACCATCTTCCTGTACTTCCTTCAATTCTAACTGCTGACTTACAACTCAAATAAAGACTAAGTATCAGCTTGATATAATGCCCCATTGGGCACTATATAACTGTAGCGTATTGAATAGCTTCTTCCTTGCCACCTTGTCATATGCCTTTTCTAGATCAACAAAACTTAAATACAAATCTGTTATATTCCCATGATTTTTCAACTATTTGTCGTAAAGTGAAGATCTGATCCTGACAGCCTCTATTTGGCCTGAATCCAGCTTGTTCTTCACCAAAGTTTTCTTCCACAATTCTTCTCAGCCGTTTCTCAAGTGTACTTGCATATATCTTACCAGGAACACTCAGTAGGGAAATACCTCTGTAATTCTCACATTCAGTTTTATTTACCTCTTATATATGGGTACCATGAGAGCTCAACTCCAGTCATTGGGAATTCGTCCTTCTGTCCAGGACTTCTGAACTATGCAGTGCAGCCACTGTAAGACTTTTATACCACACGTCAGCATTTCTTTTATACCACCATACGTCAGCAGGAGGAGATGATATTCTGGTCGAATATCATCTACTCCTGCTGCCTTTCCACATTTTTTTTAGCTTTTTCTACTTCAAATATGGATATGTATTCCTCACTGTATGTCTCTAGAGTGTTTGTTACAACTGTGCTATCACTGCTTGTTTCATTTAGAAATTTTTTGAAGTAATTACTCCATACTTTAAGGATATCTTTTTCTCATGCTTTCATGTCACCTTTATCATCTCTAATTCCATTTACAGGACTCTTTCCTCCATTTCGAAGCTTCTTCAACAACCTCCAGAATATTTTTCCACCTTCTTGATATTTATTTTCTATGTTCTCGCCAAAGTCCTCCCATGACTTTTGTTTAGCCAGTTTTACACAGTGTTTAGCTTTCTTACATTTGTCTCTGTATTCTCTAAGAGCACAAGCTGACTTATTTGGCAGGAACTTTTGATATGCTTTCTTCTTTTCCTTCACTGCCTCTTTAACCTCCTGTGACCACCAGGGAGTTCTGATTTTTTTATCCTTACAAACAACCTCACCACATGACTCTCTGGCTGAATCAATCAAGGTTTTCTTCAGGACTTGCCACCGAATCTCCAAGGTTTGATTCCTGTTCTCAAACTCTTTCATTTTTTCTTCAATAACCTTTGTGTATTTCAGTCTACAGTTCACATCTGAGAGCTGCTCAACTTTTAATCGCTTTAAAACTTTCTTACATGTTATTCTTTTCAATATGAAATTCAATTTTATCCTGCTCAAGACTAAATAGTGATCACTTCCAATTTCAAATCCTCTGTACACTCTGGTGTCCGGCACCAGGGAGAAAATATCACTATCAACAATAACATAGTCAATGAGACTTTTCTTATTCCTAGCCTCTTCTCTCCATGTGAATTTGTGCACATTTTTATGTTGGAACATGGTGTTAGTAATAACCACTCCATGTCCTGAGCAGAAATCCAACAGATATTTGCCATTATTATTAGCTTTGCTCTTTTCTCCAAATTTTCCCAAAATATTTTTGTATGTCTCACAATCATTTCCTACTCTGCTATTTAGATCCCAAACAAGGACCAACTTTCCTTTTTTCATTGTGTCAATTGCTTTCTCTAAAGCCTGAAAACATTACTCCACTTCTACCTTAGTGAAACCATAGGCACAAATAAGTCTCATTGTCCAGTTCTCCATTCTGATATTTGCCCACATCACTCTACTTGAGACTGCCTGCCATTCAAGAAGATTATCCTCGTATTTAGTGTTGAATACTATGGCTACTCCTTCTTTCCCTTGATTGTCATTGCCTGAATATAACATTTTTATTTATTGCTCAGAAAGAATATGAAATGAAAAATCCTAAAATTTTAATTAAAAAAATTTTCAAGTATATTTACGTAATTTAATTTATTTTCTGTTATTCTGTAAAGATGTTATTTTTTGAATACTTATATTAAATGTTCTAATTATTTCTCAATTCTTTTCTTATTTTCTCATGTATTTTGAGTCTCTTTAATTTTCCTAAAAGATAGTTCCACTTATAAAAATTATTTAAAAAATTTTCCAAGTTACTAAGAACTTTGTAACTTGTAAAATGCAAGAATATTTTAAACTTTAGTTCAAATAAATTTTAACTTTAATTAAAATTCATTTTAGTTTTGTTAGCGATTCGGGTCGATGAGAAGGCTATAATCCCTGTACCATTATATTCAACGATTAAAGTGAAGTGGCTTTATCAAAATTTGCTTTAACTTTTGAGAATTTTTTGAATATTCGTGTTTTTAACGATTATCCTGCCTAGTCAACAACCCCGGTTCGTTACGTAGCGAACCAACGTGTTTTGTCAAAATTTATTTTTTGTTTTGTTTTGTCAAAATTTATTTGAGAAATTTCAAATAATTTAAATTTTTATTATCGTAAAAGAACCACAAACGCCCGGATCGTTACAAGGGGCGCTTAGATAGACATTGCATGCCGGCGGCAAAGACCCTAGCGCCGGCTCCGCTGTTACCACCTCATCTGAACTCCCAGAAGTATCGGACCTTTCTGGAAGAAGTTCTCGCGGATTTACTGAACAATGTTCCAATGACTGTGGGTCGGCAGATGTGGTTCCAACACGATGGGGTTTCAGACCATTTTGGCATTTCTGTGCGTCAGTATTTGGACAGGTCCTTTGGGGCTCGATGGATTGGGCGTGGTGGACCCGTCGCATGGGCCCCCACGCTCACCTGATTCATCGAGCATTGATTTCTTTCTGTGGGGGACCCTTAAAGCCATTAGGAATTTTGATGTACGAAACGCCTGTTGCCTCTGACATGGACCTCTTGGCAAGAATCTCCATCGCCACTGCTAATATCCGAGGAAACTCTAGATATATTTGAAAATGTACGGCAATCAATGCGTCGTCGGTGTCAGGCATGCATCACTGCTAATGGTCGTAACTTTGAGCACCTGATGTGAAACCATATTATGTATTCAACTACTACTGAACTGTTCAGTAGCCTAATAAAGTTTTTTACACCACTTACTGCCTTGTGTTTCCGGTCATGCTTTCCTATGTGAATATGGTTGATTTTGATGTTCTCTACCTCCCCTCAAAGTTTGTACGTGGAATTTTGAACCACCCTGTATATATTTAGGTGCTTTGACTATATACGGCTTCAATTTGCTACTCTCTCTCTCTCTCACACACACACAAACATTTTTTTTAAATCCCCACCCAAGAAAGGTTTTGTAAATCTTAATACATTAGTACCTTATATGGGCTAAGGTTTTTTTTTTTAATGAATTTCCTATTTTTGTGTTTTTATTTATTTTTCCATAATCCAGAAACTCTGCTGTAGTGCTCTAGGAGAAAAATATGGAAAACATTCCAGCCAATTCATGCCTCCAGTAAGAGAGACAGTGGTTTTACACAGGAAAATGAAATTCGTCTCTCGCGTAAATATGTTCTGAAGCCTCTCATGTGCCGGAGTCAAAACACACGCACACGAAAAAAAAAAAAAGGTTGAAAGAAAGAACGAAGGATTTTTAGAAAAACAATTATCAGGTAATTAACAAGCATCAGAAGTAAACAGCTAAAAATGTTATGGTATGTTAACAGCCAAAGCAACAGCACTGTCAAAAAGTAATCAAATCAATGATATTTTGTGTGTACAAAAACTGCGTATAGATTCTCTTTCAGGTAATCTAATATATAAAAAGAAATTTGTCCTCGTCTGATTGTTATAAATATCTTATCGAGTTTTGAATATAAGACCTACTCTCTCTGAATTTCGTTCTTTTACTGAACTATGATAAAACTTGAAGCTGGGCCCAAACATCGGGAAATAAACTGAGAGGGAAAAAATTAAAACGAGCCTGTTTATTAAAATGTAATTGAATTAAGAATCTGAACAACGGGTAATTTTTTCTCGTAATCTATAAACGCAGTATAGATGCAATCAATAGCGGCTCGTGGCTTGAAATCGTGGGGGTGCTGCAACTTTCGAAATATACATACACACTGTAAGTACAGTGTATACGTGTTTGGATAAAATATCAAAATTATGTAAAACATTTAAAAAAAAATTAAACATGAAAAAATATTGTTTATTATTGATAAAATTATACAGGTTGGTATAATTCAAAATTACTTAAAAATAAAATCCATTATCATAACTCCAATAATGTTCTAAAATAAAAACTATAACAAATGTTAAGTCTTTAATTGTAATGTCCAAATATTTAAAGAGACGGAGTAAACACGCTCTACTATGGCGCAAACTACATTTAAACAACAGTGGAACTGCGCGACGGGCAGTGCGGCATTACGCTAATAGCGCGTATCTCACTATGACGTGCTTATGCTTGCGCGCGTAGCAATGCACGAGCCGCCCCTGCTTGAGACGCTAAGAATGAATATCCGAATTAAAAAAATGCACAGTTACTTATCTTTGTTTTGAAGAGAAGTACCGGAGCTACTATTTCGTTTCAAGGTACAAAGCTTACAATTAAATCTCAAGTCTTTAAGCGGACGAAGGTACGATCATCAAATGACCTCGAAAATGATCATCAGAAGGCGCTATATGATTTCAAATTAACTCCGTACGGATCGTATTAACTTCTTTTACTGACAGCGTGTAACCAAAGTTATTTAGAAAGCAGAAACTTAAATTATAGCGGCGAATGGATGAGAATAAATATTATGGAAAGACACGTCTATATTAATGCTCCAGTGAATAATTTTTTTCCAATATCGCTTTTGTGAAAAGGTACAATTTTAAACTTTTTCCCGACTCCATATGTCAGCTGTTTACCTTTCTCCTAACAGATGGAGCCACTGTCGTGAAGATATGAGCAAATAAAAATGCACCGCCATCGCAACGAAAATCATTATCTTCGTGCCGCTCCATCTTGTTGCTTCTCCATCGCATGATCATGACTCGGGAAGGATGGCTGTTCGCCTGTTTTTCTTGGTGTTTGTGTGTTTAGAAGTCACTGACCGTCGATCGCTAGCCCACCCTGTTGAAGCGGAGGAATCCGATTTTAACCGTACGACACTCTGGAAGGATATCCTAAACACGGGATGGAGGATGAGGTTCCGTAGAGACGGTAAGTGAGCATCTGTTGTGGCTATTAATTCATGAGGGATAAGCGAGTGGGTGAATAGGAAAAGTGTGTCGGATTCTGGGGAGGATACGAAGTGTGTATCTGTGAGCTATTACAAAAAACATTGGTTGAAACACTGGACAACTAAAATGATGAAAAAAAAAAACAACAACTGAAAATTGGATTCGCATGGGTTTGAGTATATTTTATTACATCTCGAGGAAAATTTAAACATTTAAAACTTAATTTCCAAAAAAAAAAAAAGTCGAATTTTTTTAACTGGTAGTTGTTTTGATAATAGTGGAATAATATATATAGACCATGATTTATCTCATGGATCATAAATTATTGATAATTTCCAATTATCGATCGCAGTTAGTTTCAATTATAGCAAACTTCTTGATATTCTTAACAAAAATATATGCACATTTGGTATAATTAAAGAGGATACTACGACTCACTTAAAATTCAATAAAGTATCCTATCTAAAGCGTGCGTTAAAAATTAGTTGAGTTTAATGAATGTTGAATAATCCCATTCGCTATATGGGAAATTACGCCACCAAACCATCATCCTAAAAAAAAAAAAAAAACATATATTCGTATTTGAGGCACCTTACTGAATAATCCTTATTTTTGAGAGAATTGCAGGCTTTTTTTTATTATTAACCGTTACAATTTAAAACTTATACCAACTAGTTTCGGTCACACCCAACTGGTGGCTTCTTCGGCGTTGATAAAAAAAGTATATAAAAACAGATACCGATTGAGTTGTTGAAACGCTGAAAAAACAGTTACAATGGAAATAAATTCGTTCTAATAGGAATGCAGAGTTGCGTGATATGCGATAGCTGGCAATGACTGAAGATAATTGTTGGAAAATTTAAAATATGACATGTTTTTAAAAGATCTGAGAGATTTCCAGATGCTATCCGATACAAGTGATTGGTTTGTGTTAAGAGACCCGTGTGAATGAATAACTATTATGGATTCTTTGAGAAGTCTAAATAAAAAATTTTCTTCTAAATATCGTCTTCTTCTTCTTCTTCTTCTTGAGTATTCTGCAATTGACAGGTTCTTCTTTTAGTAGCCAAAACTTTTCTTCCGCTCTCTTCTGTTCTGAGCCTTCTCTTTAAAGGTTGTGTACTTGTCCCCATTCAGCATTTCATCTAACATTCTTTTCCTTACTCTTCCTCTGGGTCTTTTTCCGTCTATTTTTCCTTCGATGGCATCTCTGATGATTCCATTCCCTCTCAGAATATGTCTGATCCAGTTCCTCTTTCTTCTTTTTATCCTCCTTAAGAGACTTATTTCTTCTGTTACTCATTTAAAGACCTCATCATTAGATATCTGTCCATTTGATTTTTTCATTGATCTCCAAATCCACATCTCAAAGCTTTCCAAAATCTTAATTTCTTATTTCTTCAATGGCCAAGTTTCAACTGCACAGAGGGCAACACTCCACACATAACATTTTATTAGTTTTTTCTTTAGATTTCTGTCCATTTTACTTCTGAATAAATTATATTTTCTATTAAAGACATTTCTTCCCATCGCTATTCTTGCTTTTATTTCACTTTTGCATCTTCCAATACTGCTAATAACACTCCCTAGATATTTAGATATCTTTACTATTCAATTTTTCCCCATTTATTATGATATCCATATTTGCCTCTTTCCTTGCTATTTTCATTACCTTTGTTTTTCTGATGTTAATTTTCATTTCATAATTGATACAGGATTCCAGTAATCTGTTCATCAGATGTTGTAGTCCTGTTTCAGTGTTTGATAATAATTCCTTGTCATCTGCGTATCTTGCAAATATCTGTCTACCTCCAATCTTTATTCCTTCTTCAGAATTCTCCAGTTTTTCTTTTAACATTGCTTCGGAATACATGTTAAACAAAATTGGTGACAGAGAACAGCCTTGTCTTACTCTTCGTCCAATGATACCTGGTTCTGTTGTACCATATATGTCTCTCACCATGGCACTTTGTCCCATATATAGTGAGATAATTAGCCTTCTGTCTTTCCAATTTATATCAATCTTTTCCATTACTTCCACCATCTTATCCCTTTGACTTTACAAAGTCAAAAGCTTTTTCAAAATCTAAATAACAGACGTTAACTTCTTTATTCACTTCCAGACTTCTTTCACTTACTATTATTAACAGTTCTTAACTATTCTTACTATTCTTCTAAATATAGAAGAGTAGAAATATCCCACTCTACTGTAGCTTTTGATGTTTGTGGTTAAATTCGAACTGGGAAACTATTCCTGTGCTTGCAAGAGTTGGGGAATAGATGTCAAGAAATGTCGTGTTCATGTCAAAAGTCAAAAGCTACCAACAGAAACCTTGGAAGTGCAATTTAAATTAAAGACCAAACTCTTGTCTTACTGAAGTTTCCAACAGTCCACTTCGTTTACTTTTCTCCCATTAATGACGTTTATTTTTATTATTACATGATAATATCATCAGCACCATGAACAACAGATTGAAAAAAATTCTGTCGTACAAAATTCTTAACTTTAATTTGTCATACGCGAAAACTGGCGTTCACTGCGGACTTATGTTTGCTTTACTTTTCTCGCATTAATTCTATTGAATGCGCCTTCGAAGAAAGCAAATTCAGCAGAATAACCTTCTTTCCATCTCAAAACGAAACGGTTGTAAGCATAAATATTTGTTTGCAACCTATCTCTATATGTTCTCTCTCTTGTGAAAAATCTCAGACTTTGGTTTTTTTTTCAGTCTTATTTGTAGAACTGAGAAGACGTTTATGTTCATAGTGTGGTGCTTGTATATCCGAGTAATTTATAATCACTGGTTTATATGCTTTCCGACAATTACTTTTTTTTTTATCGGCGGAAGGCAAAAATATTCATTCTTCTCCATCCTCGATAAAAGGCTTTCGATCATGGATAAGTAATAGACTATTCCTTTATTATTATTAAAGTCACAAGGAATGTAACTCGCTTCTGTAAGTTATTTAGTTTCAATTTATAGATAAATGCGCACTACAAAATAAGCTTTCAAAAATATCATGAAAATAGTCCTTCAATCTTCTATAACTGTATGAAGAGGCACATTTTCAACACTCGTCTTTTCAGTGGTTTATACGTTTTAAAATTCATTTAACTATGGTAGAAGTAGAACTACATCAATAACAACTCGAATCCTTTTTCCCTAATCAAATACTGTTTTTTATTTCCACTTGATAAATACTGAATTAGTGTCAAATGAGAGATGGATCGTCAAGTATATAAAATACTTTATCATTAACAGCTTAATATCTATTTAAATTTTATTTTATAAAGCTTGATAGCCAATTCTGCATCCGAAAAGAGTGAGTATTTGCATCTTTCGAAAGACCATACTAATAACGCTTACAGTAATGGGAGTGGACGCTTGAAATGACTGGAACATGCATTCGAAAAGAGGGGGGGGAAACACAAGTGACTGCAATACTCAAAGCGGCTGCAGAACGATCGTTTTATGTGTGGAAGTGCAACAGCTTTTCAACAAACAGCTTACCTACGAACGTGTGGTCCGCACAACAGGTTTTTCGCTTTGACTGGTCAGTTTCTCCGCATTCTTCGCGTATACTCTTCCTTTTTTTACAAAAGTACTCTATAAAAGTACTCATCGTCTTTAAAAGACGATGCATTTATTTCATAATCTTGAGACGGTATAGACTTTTTATGATAATTCCACAACAGGACGTTGGAAAGTATATTTGGTCTCTGATCTAGAGACCAGAATCGTCTTTTACTATCCTGGTGTACCACACAATCCTCCTGGTGCCACACAATCCTCTCACTAAGCAAAGTTGTGATTTTACATCGAACTATGAAAGTAATCTACCAGCTAAACACTTTTAAACATTCTTTTTCACACCGGAATTCGAATCTACAGCAGCCTGCTGGTAGCCAAGTGGCGAGAATATCCACGTCTGATATTGTGTGCTTGCTAGTCGCACTACAAATGGCATGCACGAAAAAATATACGTAATCAAAAGATATTGATCTGGCGTATACGATGAGTTATTAGTAGCCCCAATAGCTAAACAAACAGCTCTCGCCGCAGAGGGTTGTTATTTATACACGAAGCTGCTCTTATGACAACAAAATACAGAATTGATAGAGCCAGAAATAAAATCGACTTCAAGTTCACGCAGCAGGTAAAAGGAAACAACTAAATTCGACTGCTAATAATCTGATGGAAACTTCTCCACATGGATTCAGATCCTCGGCTGCATGTGTATGTAATCATGTTGAGAAAAATCTAATAAAATGGTTTGCTAAATTTCTTTAAAAGACTATATAAGGTATCTTTCAGTACGATACGTTCAAGACATTTATTGATTAGCTGAATCATGTTCTCACTTAATAAATCGATGAAGAACGTGTATCTTGAAATTAAACCCTTTATAGGACAAGTCAGTGTTAATAAAGAACAAACGATAGATGTTTCTTTGGCTATTTTTTGTTTACAAAATAAAGATGGAAAAACATGCTCGTGAATCCATTGGCAATGCAATTAAAACGTACGGGAGAAAGGTAAGTAGATTCTGTCTGATTAACAAATTTCGATCGTATTGACCATATAATCAAGATCGACACGTTAATGATCCTTAGAGAAATGGCAATGAGATTACAACATGAAAGCAAAGGACGCTTGGGAACTGGGTTTCCCTGTTGAGGGAAACAACAGGATATAGCTGGAGTACCTATTAACGAATAGAGTTGCTACTTAACTATCGCTCAATTAATAAAAATAAGTTCCTGGTTAATGATTTTATATATATATATATATATATTCTTAGGTGAGGATAGCATGTGATACAAATAACAGTAAACATGATTTTTTAAGTTGCATTTTCCTAATCGGATTACGTTGTATTCATCATTCAAAGTGGCTGCCAAAGTATCAATGATTATTGATTCTAATATTCTTTCCATTCATTATGAGAATGACATGTTTATATGATTGATAGCGAACCCATATGATTATAATCACACTGGATATTAATAATTGGATTTTCAATCCGATCAGTAATTCTATAAGCTTAGTTCCCGTCTTCGAAAACGGCCATTTCACTTATCTGATGTTGTCATCGATCCCATTGACGTTAAAACCGAATCGATTACATTTGGCTAAGTTGTATCGGCATTATTCGATGAAGTGCGACTATTTTCGGAATTTGAAGGTGGTCTATTTTAAAATCAGGAGTGTTCTCGCTCAAATTAACTTTTATTTTTAATCAAATAATCATTCTAGCATATCTTAACGTTTCGCTAATTTGGCGGTAAATTCGAAACTACAGCGAAGCCTTAAAGTATAACAAAATGTAAAAATGTGGTTCTCGTGTAAAAATGTGGTTCTCATTTCGGATCCATCTCCCGCAGAGGGGCGCTTAAAGGCATTTTGTGCTAAAAGGTAAGTTTTGCTTTGACGGGAGGATGTTATCTTATGTTCAAAACTTTTGCTTTCGGAATAAACACATAGATAGTTTGTATACGATATTGATTATATATATTTAAGTCTCCACGAAAAACATTACGGCGAAATGAAGTAATTTCGAATACGTGTGTTACATTATGTAATTATGTGCGCAAACCTGATTTTCTGAATTTGTTTTTGTTTGTTTGTTAATATTAAAGAAGAATTAAATGATCATTATATGACACTGATAGCGAACCAAAATAAACTGTTTGGGAGCAGAGAAAAATAAAACAATTAAGTATCTTAAATTAGTTAACATATCCGTTAACTTTCCAGAACATGATTTAACCAGTTCTAAACAGATTTTAATACTCCGAGGTTCTTCCGTATTAAACGAATGCTAAAAGAAGCAAATGTAATTTAAATAAACTTTATGAACATCGATCATCTATTTTTAACCTATAAAATCACATTTTTAATGCAAAATAACACCTGCTTTATACAGTATTCCACATGGAATGGATCGACAATCTATAAATCATTTTACGATCAACTCACTTCTTAGTATGCCACTCCAGCACTCCATTAAAAACAAAAACAAATTGATCTATCATTATCCTATTCGCGTTTTTAATATCGTCCATTATCTACCAAATGACATGGGACGCTTTTCTGATTGCAGGAAAATGGATGCAATTGCCCAATATGCAGAGTTTTTAGCCTATAAAAAGAGATCAGTAGGGCGCACACTAAAGTAATTTAGATGTTGTGTGCCAAATGATGAACACAATGAAAGAGTTAACAGTGCGTGTCAGAGAGAATGACAGTCGGATGTGTGTGTATATAGGGGAGAACTCTCGTGCTACTGCGCCGCAGTTAAGTATTTCCAAGGTCGATATTGGAGTTAAGAAATGCAAATCCAGAGGTCGCGCTGAATCTACGATACGATCAAGTACACTGAAATACTTACTGACTGGTGCCAACTCTCCTTGAGAAGACCTGTTACCTCAGCTCACTTCTGGAGAGCATTTGAAGCTACAAAAAGTTCCAGAACTGGTTCTAATACACAGAGCTCTGATCCACAGATATTTGTAACTAACAACGAACAAGGTCGTAGTGGAATGGAAGAAGCCATGCACAGAGAACCAGGTCGTGAAACAATGTAAACAAGATCTGGAACGAAGGAATCGTACTCTTGTCTGACAGAAGTATCTGGAGAATTCTTTTCTATCCGAGTATATTGTTCCTATGATGCAGTTTGATGGTGGATTGTGGTGATGTGTAATTTTCTTCAGGTAGTGTGAATTAGGTCCGTTGTTCGTAATGCATGAAATCATTATTTACATCCAAGCCTGAAGTTCTGGAAATGTGTGCATGTCGCATTATAAGCAATTTTATTGTACTTACACCTTCTAAACACGACGGAGTTTCATCTCACAAAGCATTGATTGTGAATAAGTGGTTTAAAGAGAACAACAGCGGGGCATTATAGTGGCCAGAGCTCACCCCAAACCGACAGAACATCTAGGATGAAATGGTGAGGAAACAGAGCGCTCTCAAGATGGCTCTTTTCATTAGTGGGGCTAATTAATGCTTTTAACGAAGAGTAATAGAAAATGCCATCAACAGAGAGCATTCCACCCACAAGCAGTTATTGATTTATTCAAATTGTCCAGCCCAAAAAAAAAAAGAAAAGAAAAAAAAGAGGGGATATGTATGTAAAGGCATATTCTGTTCATATTTGCATGTGTCGCGTGACTTCCGGTTGATAACGTGTCCAGCTTTCTTCAAAGTCGCGAGGCCGTCGAAACATTTGTTCTTTAATTGGAAAGACTTGTGCTTAAATTCTGCCTAACCTTTAAGGATTTTACAGCCGAAGGGCTGAGGATCTGCTTGTTTTTCGTTCTGAAAAACAGGCAAATCCTCCAGAGAACACAACAAGCAACTAACAGACATACTTTCTAGCCTTAGTTCCTTCAACTCCAAACAACTTAAACTCTTTTCGACTATCCGAAAGAGCGAAAAAAAAAAGTCTTAACGTTCAGATTATTTTATTAGTTTTTGATAAACGAAATGTGATATCCTACAGAAGGAAAGAAAAAAGAGTGAAATTCATTTCCGAGTAAGAGATAAGTAGTACACGATGGAGTTCTTTTTTGAAGCATATTACTCTGGATAAAAAAAAAATAAATGCAGAAAAATAATAAATGCTCTCCCTATCCTTAATTCAGTTATCCGTCGTTGTTTTTACACGACTTGAAAATAATTAGTGGTTGAGATTACCTAGTTATAAAATTTACCGTTTCTCTATGTGAATGTTTGCCCTCAGTGCAAAGAATTGTGCTGGGGAACTGACCATTATTATTATTTTTTATTATTATTAGAAAAACACCACAGTCTGTCTGAAAGCCAATCGTTTTACTTCTCTTTTCGCCTCTAGTCAGCACATGAGAGTATTTGTGACTGTGGATGCAGATGACAAATGGAGTTTACTAATGTTTACGAACGATAACTAGAATTGAATTTTAATGTAATTCGATGACAATCGTACGTTAAGGACCGAAATTTTTGATTGAAGTATTAAAAAGTAATTGAAATATACACCCTCTGTCCAAAAAAGAAACCGAACTTTTCGAAAATAGAAACTAGTGGCGCCACCTGTTGTATCTGTTTGTTGTCGAAAGCGGCAACCTCCATTAGTGTCGTGTCAACTGTTTATGACATTAGTTTCATTCGAAGCCGAGTTATAGTGCCAAGAGTGACAGCGTGTTTTGATGAACGGTGGGAAAATGAGTTTCAAACAGAGCTGAGATTGACTTTTGTGTTAAATTTGGTAAAAGTTTTACCGAAACGCATCAAATGCTTCAAAAAGCATACGGTGATGAATGCTTATTTAGTACTCAAGTTTAGGAATGGTTTAAGGGATTTCAAAGTGGTCGTGAGACGCTTGAGGACGACGAAAAGCCGGGCCGTCCAAAAGCTAAACTGGGCGAAGTTAACATCCGAAAAGGGCGTGATTTCATCAAAGATAACCCAAATTTAAGCTGAATGAAGATGAATTAGGGATCCCAAAATGAACTGTGCACAACATTTTGACCGAGAGTTTGGGCCTTCGTAAATTGAATTCGCGATTGGTTCTCCACAAGTTGACCGACGACCAAAAAATGTATCGAATTGAACACTGCAAGGACCTCATTAAAACCGCTCCTAAGGACTCAAACTTCTTTAAAACGATCGTTACTGGTGACAAAACGTGGTGTTTTGAGTTTAAGCCCGAAATAAAGCGCCAGTGATGAGTGGAGACCACCAGAAGAGGGGCAAAAAAAAAAACGACTTTTTTTCCGAAAAAAAGTCGTTTGGAGAAATCAAAAGTAAGACAATGCTGATTTGTTTCTACGATTCCAAGGATATTATCCAAAAAGAATTCGTTCCGCCTGGCTAATGGTCAATGTTGAGTTTTATCTCGAAGTTTTGAAGCGATTGATAGCGAGAATTCGTCGCGTACGGCATGAATATCGTGAAGACCGACCGTTCGTCAAAACACACTGTTACTGTTGGTACTATAACTCGGCTTCTAATGAAACAAATGTCATAAACAGTTGAAACAACACTAATGAAGGTTACCGCTTTCGACAACAAAAAAGATACAACAGGTGGCTCCAGTAGTTTCTTCTATTTTCGAAAAGTTCGGTTTCGTTTTGGACAGAGGGTGTAGTTAATTAGGAAATCCTTCAAAATCTTAAGAGTCCTAAGGGGGGAGATCCTGTAGGAAAACGCGCCTCACCATTACCTAAAACCCATTAGCGTGTATTATTTACTTTGCCACGAGTGAAATTATTATATTTAGGTATCTGTCAGAGTCAGGGAATCATCGAGAGAGGGCCCGGAATTCCTTGGTACTTATGATACTCTCTAGAAATATTCATGGAAGATGCCCTCACTATGTCCATTGGTATCTTATCCCCTTCGCCCACTACACGGTCATGAAAAGAACCTGAATCTCACATTCTTCCTGACACTTTGTTTCCAGGAACTGAAAGTTTTTCTCTGCATCTCTACAAGAACCCTTTACTAGACTGCAAATTTGTATCGCGTCTCCTGTTCTATTTAGGCCACTCCTTCAATCTGTCTTCATATGCAAAATTCCGAAAGACAGATATATGGTTTTTTTAGCCGATGCTGGACCTTTTCGATTGTTTCATCTTCAAGAACTGCAGGTGACCGTATCTCAGCAGAGCAGTACACATGTCGTTTTATCAAAGCCTTGTAAAGTGGAAGAATAACTTCCTTATTTCTACATCTTCTCTTTTCAACATTGCAGTTATCCGATGTGATGTCTTAAACACTTTGGCAATGTGGTCTCTAACCTATAACTCTCTGTTCGCCATTACCCATAGGAAGCTTCAATTACCTGCAGTAAATTGCCATTCGTGTCATACTTAATCTGCAATAACTTCAGCCCCAAATGCAATTACGCAATATTTATCCACAGAATCAGGCTGTTCAAGTCAGCTTGCAAGGATTTGGAATCAACCGACCCAGCTCAGTATCATCCACATAATTATATGCGCAATAGTTCTCTACAGAATCCCTAATATCATTAATATAAGTTAAACAGGAATGATCCATAGACAGAATGCTGTGGTACCCCACTAGTTACCCATCTTTTATAGCTATCAAATAACCATTTTGCATACTTCCTCATCTCTATGAGTTGCATAATAACTTCCTCTGTGGAATTCTGCCCAATGCATTGATAACTAAAGAATCTCTGTGTGTACATTCCCCCCCCCCTTATTCAACTCCACTGTCACTATCGTAATACGTGAGGAAGATCAAAATAGTGTCTACCCACCTCTGGATGCGATTTCTCCCCAGCCTCTCGAATACCTTAATCACCTCTTCCCAGATACAGACTGGTCTGTATTTAGCAGCATCAGTTCTAGCTCCTCCCTTGCACAGTGATATTATCTTGCTCTCCTTCCACTCATCAGGAATCGTGTTCGTGTTGAGACTCAGACAATAAAATTAGGAGAATAACTATTTCTCTAGCATATTCCTTTAACAGATGTGCTGATATCTCATCCCAACCCACGTCTCAAGTTACATATTACGTACACAATTAAATAATCGTAAATATTAGAATACAAAATCCGGGGAAAATTAAATTAACAAAGAATTTGGTAGTACATGCACACCACCGATTTTCCGGCGCCCTCGGTTAACAGATTTTTTCCGGATTAGTTGCTTTTCCGGACCAACAGAGGTTATGTTGTAATAATAATAATAATGATGATGATATTGCCCGCTCGGTTAGCCTAGTGACTATGCGCTTCGCAACCATATGCCTGGGGAAGGAATGTCCTAGGTTCGATTCCCGTCGGCGACGTGAGTAGCTTAAGGATCTTTCTACAACCATAACCAAGTTAGCCGGTCTTGGGCATGGACAGCAGAGTTTTTCTCCCCAGTTTATCTGGGGTTTTTCCTACCGCAAGCAGGCACACCGGCCCCGTGAACACACACAGCTACAGCCATAGAATATATCGGGAGGCATAGGGCTCGTCACCTTATCCTCGGGACGGGCACGACTTAGAAGAGCTTAAGATAGCTCTGCAACAGGCCAGTAGATCTAACACGTAGAAGGAAGAAGAAAATAATAATTCATTATCCATCTGATCCACCCCCCCATATCTCTATGACATCATCGATTGCCAGAAAAGTAAATGTTAAATGTGAAGTAAGTGACATTAGAATACTTGATATACAAGTTTATTGAAACAGGATTATTGATTAAACATGTATTAAATGATTTAACGAAATACATACATCAATACAGATAGAAATAATGCAGGTCTACCGGTACGATATAAATGAAAACGGGTTCATTATTCTCCGCAGTGTAAGTGCGGACAATAATGAACTGAACTGGCTTACACAAAATGTGACAAAACCGCTCCTAAAGTGGAAAAGTTTAGAATTTTACTGAGTTTGTAGAATTAATCACAAAAATTTCGCAGTTTAGAACCTCCCAGATTACTGTCTGTTTCGTAAATAAGTCATCGTAGATCTTTTATGTCGTAAGGGGAACATAATATCTTGAAGCAAATCTATTTAGTGTACTTCGCTCTTTCACTGCTTTAACAGTTTTTACATACTCAGGTAACTCATGAACAACCTCTTTCTCCTTTAGTACATTAAAACCTATAAAGCCATTGCCAACATTTTCGCATCAGGAGACTTACCAACTGTTAAGAAGGCCATAACTTACCATGAAACCGCAATGAACTGGACCTTGCTTAGTTCTATTTAGAGATAAATGTAAGCAAGGTAAGCTAAGAATCACTCCAAAATCAAGGGATCGTCACCAACTGCAGATTTAAATAATTAAAAGAAAACTTACTATTTAGAATACTGCTAAACTACAAAAGAACTATATACATAGTTAATAAATAGTTTAGTTTTAGCAAAGCTAAAAATGCAATTCTAAAAATTGGCTGATCACTTCAAATGTTTACAAATATTAATCTTGGAAATAATGAAAAAAAAGATAAAAATGAGGGAAACGTCAAAAATATTAAGGACTGAAACAGTGCTACAATCAGATAAATGAAAAAAAAAGAAATTATTGATAGAGTTTTGGAGTATGGAACCATTCAGTGCATGTTCAACCAAATGTTAATCTGCTGGATAAATCCCTGATGACTAAGAAAAAATAATTCGTATACAAAAAGGATGTAGACAGAATGCCCGAATTATAAATCATAACCCAAGTCTTACGCATACATTATCTAAGAATTTACAAACAGAGTAAAAGGAACTTAGGAACACCGTATAAAATTGTATTCACAAAAAATAAGCAGATGGCATATTTACAGACTACACAAGAACTTAGAATTTATGACAAAAATATATATAGAAATAGCTAGATCTATGGATTGTAAATGGAAGAAACGGCAGAAGGAAATTACAGGGTATAAAAGAGATCACATTAAACCTAATTTGGGAGGTACGAATCACAAACAACTTCTATTTGAAGACATTATTAAACACGGAAGAAATTTAAGTTTGATCACGGTAGAAACCTAAGTATATAGAAAATGCATAGTCTCAAAGAACTTAAAGTATACATTCGATGTTTCTCGCAGCTCTTTATGGGCAAAGACTTGGACTATCAAAAGGTTGAATAAAGATTAATATATTTCGAAAGAAATGTGTAGAGAACAATGAATAAAACAGTAACATGAAAACCAACGATGAGATCCGAAAAAAAGAATTTAAACCTCTATATTCCAATAATAGCAAGAATTAAACAAGAGAGTTACAAATGGATGGACATGCGTCGAATACCTAATGATAGACATTCACCAAGAAAAAAAGAAAAAAGCAGAAAAAAAAAATTCAAAGCCTCTCAGATTTCAAAATTTATTTAAAGCAATAATACTGAGTTTAGAACCTGAGCAAGGCGAGTAATTTTTGTAGTATTTTATAATTTTTATAGAATTATGTAATTGATCTAAAAAAAATACCTGTGAATTTCTATCATTCATGCAAATTTTTCACTGTCATGCTTGGTGAACAGGTTTTTTCTATCCATATCTGCTTGCTTATCTATGAAATGGAAGTTTGATTGAAATATCAGTTGCATGATCAATCTATATGCAATTCTAAACAAGAAAACAACATTCGTATTATACACAAGAGTATGTGAAAGAATCTAACAGTATGGAATAAACAAGAAATTTTTAAATAGATATAAAAAAAATAAATATTCAGATAATTATTGCCAACAATTGCATTCCACTGTTTCGTACACAGCTACATTGCGAATTGAAACATGCAAAAAATGTTTTTTGATATGCTAAAAAGGTGATATTGATGAAATGTTGGAATTATTAAAAAAATTCTTTCAAACCACAAAAAGTTCGAAAGCAAATGTTAGTCGTATTCTGATAAAAGAACGGTTGCCAGCAGTGATCTTTAAAGATCATGGTCCTGCGGGTATGGTATTATAACTTGGTAATGATACATAAACCGAGGTAGTTTCTAGAAATTACAAAATTTCCCAATGCGACGTCACGTATCTCAATTTGACGATGTACGTTCACAGACGTGAGCATATACAGCGACACCTGTAAAGAGTGTCATAAAAATATCATGAACAAGTTTAAGGCGTATTCTCTTCTTTTTTTATTTTTTTTTTTAAGTTTGCGAACTACGGTTTAAAATATATGATGTTATTTAGTTTGCTAACAGAGAAAAAAATTCTTGTTTGCAAAAAAATTTCTGTCAAAAAATACAAGGTTTGTTATTTGTTTTCCTGGCAGTCAGATAAGCAAGCACGTTTAAATATTTTGTGGAATTTTATTATTTAAAGATTGTTTTTCGTTTGTTGTCCTTTAGTTTAATCCTCAAATTTGAAAGAAAAAAAAAACGGAATCAAAGAAAGACGATATCTCGTAACATGGCTTGGATCCTGTTTCTAGCTGAGTTGTAATTAGAAAAAACACTCGCTTATCGCATCAGTGACGCAAATTTGATTTCTCATTTACGAACAAAAAACAGAGAAAACAATAATAATAATAAAAAAAAACATGTAGGGAAAAATCCTCTTATGAGAAGGAAACAGTAATGCTGGAATCGAAGTTACTTGCAAGCAGAAAGCAATAATAATAATAAAAAAAACTCGTCCTACTCGTTTAAAAGAGTTTGCAAATGCTGATTTTTTTCCCTTTCCTAGCTCATTTACATAACGTTAAAGGGCTTAAGGAAATAGGATAAATGTTTTACTCCTTACTCTGCCTTCAAACAAAGGGAATTTCGTTGCTACTGAATTTTTTATAATCCCTCTTTCGCTTGTAATACATCAATGAACAATTCCCAATCATCTAATCCTTGGAGTCTGATAAATATGTGACGGCATCATACAAGTGTCAGCTAACTTAAAGCTCTGCTTGGTGCATAAATATCAAATAAATTTTCAAAACTTTCTTGATGCCATGTTAGTTATACAAGTTATGAGTGCTTTAACGTCATGCTAGCAACATTTTTTCTCAATAGAAACATCCTGGAACTTTCAAGAAAATGAACTCGCAGCTCACACTGTTCCCTGATAAACTTTTTTTTATGTTTATTCGTTCTTGTTTAAAATAATCGGACAAATCATCGTTTTCTTTGGTACAAAATGTTTGTACAATACCAGACTATGATTCAGGATGTCTACAGCGTCTATAGGTTCACAAACAGCTGTCTTTGAGGACCTGGTTTCTGAACTATAATAATGAGACAACCCAAGCTCATGTAACCATCTAGGAAGGTAGTGAAACACAATCCCATGATTTGCCAAATTTGGCAAGGTGTGATATCACAGTATCGCGGTTTTATCGTAATATTAAGAAGATTTTTGATATAAAATTTTACTACTAAGTTAGATTTTTCAGATAATGCTTACAAAGTTTCTTGTTTGAAGTAATTCCGTTATGGAAATATGGAGAACTATACCCAAATGTTTCTGCCATCTGTGATCTCTCATGCAATTAATGCAAATTGCTCATTTACATATCCGAACCCGATGAGAGCGGCATCTTTCTTGAAAAAAAAATTCCATTGATTGAGTGTTAGTACTAAGAAATCATATTTCTAATGATTGCAATTCGCTATTGTAGTGCTTCATGATAAACTTCATGCTAATTACCGACTAATCAAACAACCATCTCCATTAGTATCACAAATTAATGTAAATTGCAAAAATCCTAAACTCAAAACACAGTATGCAATAAAAGCAGACAAAACTTTTCTTCAATAGCAAGGTTTTTGCACAAGGGGTTATTAACATTTTCGCACACGTTATAAATAAAAATTTAACAATATACTGCCTCTAAAGAAGTCAACGGACACGCCAACCGGCAAGGTGCATCGTGCCTTGTTGAATGCGGAGTTCCGGGTATAGACTGGAACACGCATCCCTTTGCATCACTGAAGACGCATCGTTGCCTTCAGTGATGCAAAGAAGTATTTGAACATTCTGGACAGTGCAATGCAATTTCTACTACTTTGTGGCGTATCTACGGAACTGACTATCGTCTCTTTCAGCAAGACAATGCACCGTGTCATAAGGCTACTGTTATAATTGGCATCCATAGTCCTGATCCCAATCCCATTGAACATCTGTAGGATGAACTGGAGCGTCGAGTGGGGTCAAGGGACGTCCGCCCCACAACAGTCCAGAACCTCATTACATGCCTACAGGAGGAATGGTC
Organism: Typopeltis vanoorti; assembly: GCF_054136105.1. Classification (NCBI taxonomy): domain Eukaryota; kingdom Metazoa; phylum Arthropoda; class Arachnida; order Uropygi; family Thelyphonidae; genus Typopeltis; species Typopeltis vanoorti. The sequence continues at coordinate 96,077,699 of NC_143567.1, forward strand.
AAAAATTCTCATCGATCGCTTCGTACGCTTATTGAAGATGAATCTGCAGAATGTCCTGTAGGATTACTGCAGTCATCGCAGCGAAAGGAGGTACTACATCTTATTAAGGAGGACACCATGGCTGTTCTTCACAATATATGGTGTCCGTTGACTTCTTTTCAAGAGTGTATGCAGTATATATAGTTATTCGTATATACATACATAGGAGGGTGGTCTGAAAAGTTCTCGGCCTCTACCATAGATGGCTACACTATTGGCAAGATTTTTTTTTTCTCGGTTGTTACATCTGTCATGATCATCCATGTGAAATTGTAAGTCATTCTATCAAGTAGTTTGTTTTATACAGCTGTCCGAAGCAAAAGTGTTGTCTGCATCCCTTGAAATGGATAAAATTGAGTATCGTGCGGTTTTTAAATTCTTTGTAAAAGAAAGCTTAATGCCAAAAGAAATTCATTCGAAGTTCATAAAAGTTTATGGGCACTCTTCTCATTCGTTTTCGACAATTAAGAAATGGGCTGTCCAGTTTAAACCTGGCTGTACCAGCCTTGAAGATAATCCACGTGAAGGAACGTCCAAAAAGTGTAACAACACTTTTTGGACGTGTTGTTACACTTTTGCACGTTTTGTAACCACAAATCATTGATCAAGTACCCGATATGGTACTGGATGACCGGCAAGTCAAAGTGCGTGAAATTGCTGAGACTCCAGGCATTTCAAAAGAATGCGTACGATATATTTTGATTGAAGAATTGCATATGAAAAAGCTTTGCGCAAGATGGGTGCCGCGCTTGCTCACAGCAGATCAAAATCGCACGCGCATGAAAATCTCTGAACAGTGCTTGGAGCGTTTTAACAAAGATAAAACTGATTTTGTGCATCGATTTATTACTATGGATGAGACTTGGATTCACCGTTACAGACCAGAATCCAAACAGCAGTCAAAACAATGGACAGAATCCGGCTGTTCAGCGCCAAACAAGACAAAGTCGGTTCCATCAGCAGGAAAGGTTATGACATTGGTGTTTTGGGATGCTAAAGGCATTTTGTTTATTAATTATCTTGAAAAGGGTAAATCGATAACCGGGAAATATTACTCCGATCTTTTAACCAGACTAGACAAAAAATTCGTGAGAAAAGACCCGGTTTGGAGAATAAAAAAAAATCATCTTTCATCAGGACAATGCACCTGTCCACAAAGGTGTTTTGGGAATGGGAAAATTAAGGGATTTGCACTATGAATTGCAGGAACATCCAATCTATTTCTCAGATTTGGCTCCCTCTGACTTCTATCTTTTCCCAAAACTAAAACTCTTCCTCGCTGGTCAGCGTTTTTTTTCCGAATCAAGCGGTGACTGCAGTTATAGAGGGGTATTTTGCAGATCTTACTGAGAACCACTACAGGGACTGCATAATGGCGCTGGAGCATCGCTGGAAAATAAATGTATTAGTCTTAACGGAGATTATGTTGAAAAATAAAAATAAATTTGAAATTATAAATTCGTTTTTTTCATTGTTAAGCCGAGAACGTTTCAGACCACCCTCGTATATATATATATATACGATTGTATAACTACACAACATATGAATTAGGTTATATTGCATAACTTGGCTCAAAATATTATTTGGCAAAGTATCTTCAATCACTTGCATGCACTTTTTTCTGTTTGCAGACAATTTTCGGATCAAGGTACTTCGGCATCTAAATCTAACCTAACACAATGAATGATTGACTCATTCAGTGATTGTTATAATTTATATTAACATATACCCCAACTACTCGAGTTTCCTGACGCTTAATGTCAGGAAATACTGATTCTCCAGGACGTAGCAATTAATGGTGATGACAGTAAAATAATTTCTTTTATTATAGAAATATTTAATCAAAAGTAACTTTCGGTATTCAATATTTCTAAAATGAATGTGATATATATTTTTTGATAATAACAATGAATGTTATCGAAAACTAATTGACGTTAATTTTGTGATAACGTTGTATATTTATCGTGGATGATATTTTGAAAATAGCAAAAATATCGTCTCAAATTTTAATAACGTCCTTTTTTTTTGCAGTATAATAACGTTTCGTAAATAAGTTATCAACCTCTTTGTTTGTTCAAGAAAAGCTCATAACTAAGTTCACGCTAATTCTTGAAAGTGTCACCTGTATGAATTTCCCTTTAATCGCTTCTTGCGGTTCTTTATTAGAAAAATATTAATTTAACTTTTAAAATAACGCGTGTGCTAAAGGTGCTGATATTGAGTAAGACTTTTTATATTTTATTGCATAGTGTTTAGAAACGTTATTTGTCAGGTCGGTAATTAGCGTGAGGTTTTTTCTATTTTGCTCTTACTTTAATGCTGGCGTCCATCTGTAATTAAGTAAGCTTCATAACAAGCGTTCACCTTGATATAAGTTCTTTTCAATAATACGGCATTTTGTATTAAATTTTTCTTCTGCCTTCGACAGTTATCAATTGTGTAATTTTTTGATCACTCAACTCTCTTGTGAATTCTTGTCACACTCACTTTTGCAAGAAATATCTTCGTACGAGTATACACCAATACAAGCATAATTCGTTGTCAATGCAACGCTTTTAATTTTAATCTTTATTGCACGTTCAGCTGAACATATCTGTTTAGGTGAATATCATTAAATGTCTCTGATGGTAGAAATGTAAAATTTAATGAATTCATTCAGCTTTGATGTGTCATTCTATGTACGTGAAGCAACTATAACCATCCGCAAACACGATAGGATCACAGTTTATTTCTATCATAATGCAAATTACTTTTTCACATATTTGAAATCTGATGTATAACCAAAGCGCGAGCAACTGATAACTTCTGTGGCTTGATGGATATCAGTCCCGTGGACTCTGATTCCTTCATCGCTATGAATAATTCCCGGTTTAAAGGAAGAAATTTTTGAGCACTTGGCTCGCCCTAATCAGGGCTGTGTTGAAAGATTTCAATCTGTGATCAGGGTCGCCTCTGGGCGTTTATGTTTCCATCTGTCTTTTTCATCGTAATCTGATGACTCACGAATGAGTAGGCTGGGATGGAGTGATGCCTGAGCAAAGTACTTGGTTGCTATCTGGAGGAGAAATGTAGGCATGTCTTGCAAGTTTCCATCTTGATGGAGAATACTGTTCCTTACAAACCACGGGGCATCGTAGATCATTTGGAGGCATTTGGTTTGGATTAATTGTAATCTTTTGATGTTGCTAGGAGAGGTGTGGCTCCACGCTGGCAAACCATAAGTCAGTATGGGTCTGATGATTGCTTTGTATATTCTTAATTTGTTTTCTGGACTGACTTTGCTTCTACGATTGAGTAGAGAGTACAGCTGAGCTATTGCTGAGTTTGCTTTGTTCCAAGCATGAGAGATGTGGGAGTTGAAGCTGAGATGATTATCTAGTTTGATTCCGAGGTATTTTACTTCTCTTTGCCATAGGATATCAGTATTGAACATCGTGATTGCTCCATGATGGTCTGCTTTCTTCCTTGTAAATAGTATGGCCGTGCTTTTATCTGCATTAACATCAATTCTCCATAACCGAAACCATTTTTCAAGATTCTTTGCTGCATTTTGTAGTCTTTGTGTGGCCAGGTATGGTCTGAGCGATCTGGTCAGTATCGCCATGTCATCCGCATAAAATGCCATGGTGGTTGATGTCATGCTTGGGACGTCTGAGATAAAAATGTTAAAGCGTAACGGCGATAATAGGGAGCCTTGTGGGACACCTGCTGTGATACTTCTTGTAGTTGATCTGAGCCCACGGAGTTTCACTTGAAATTTTCGGTCTTTTAGGTAAGAGTCTATGATTTGGATGAGGTTTAGTGAGTATTTTGCAGTAATTAGTTTGTGGATGAGGCCTTTGTGCTACACTTTATCGAAGGCCTTCGCCACATCTCGGAAGATTGCACCTGTATGCTGTCTTCAGTTAAATCCGATAGTTATATATTCTATAAGTCTGTGGATTTGTTGAGTTGTGCAGTGTCCAGTTCGAAAACCAAATTGTTCTTTTGGGATTAGACCTAGATTGTCCGTTTAACTTTGTAGGCGTTTTAGAATTACTTTTTCAGCTATTTTACCTAGGCCTGACAAGAGGCTGATAGGTCTGTAATTCTGGAGGAACTGAGGCGCTTTCCCTGGTTTGTGGATAAGGATTACATCTGCCTGCTTCCAGCGAGTGGGGAAGTAGTTGAGTCTTAGCATCGCATTAATGATAGCCACTAGATGCATTATTGTTTTGTGAGGGAGTGCTTTTATAATTTTGTTTGAAATCTGATCATGACTTGGTGCTTTCCTGTTATTGAGGTTCTTTATGATTTGGTATATTTCATTTGGCGTGGTATAGTTTGAGTTGTCACGGGTGGTGGAACGATGAAGTGTGCATAGCGTACTTGCTCGTGGATTTTTTCAATGAAGCGCAAGTCCGTATGGGTGTAGTTTGGTTGAAATTGCAGCTCCAGAGAGTCTGCAAAAGCTTCTGCTTTTTCGTCATCTCGGTAGACTATACCTTTTCCTCCATGTATTGGTTTTATGTTGGGGTGATCGCTACGAAGGGCTTTAGTCATTTTCCATAGTGAGTTATCTTCAGTTTTTAAGGAGCTTAGTTTCCTCTCCCATTGCTGATTCTTATGGTATTTGATTGCATATCGGACTAGGTTTGTTGCCCTGTTAAGTTCTTGTTTATCCTGAGGTGATAGTGTTGTATGGTACCGACGTCTAATTCTGCTTTTGTTGCGGATAAGCTTTAGAATCTCTTCTGGGAGCAGGTTAGTTTGAGCTGGAATGGTAACGGTGGGGGCTGTTGCAAGGCCAGTTTGGATTACGCTTTCCAGTTTATTGATCGCTATGTCTACTTCTTTGGATGAGGAGATAGTTGGGACAGGGCCTCTGATGTTGCTGAGAGTTGAGTTGAGCTTCTTGAGATTTATGTAGAATTGTTCGGGGATGGTTTCTGCTTCTCCGCCTAGGCTAAGCAGAACTGGATTGTAGTCGGAGCTAAGATCATTAATAACCTATAACTAACTGGAATTGATGTGGGGTGTTCCTGAAAATGGCGATATCCAGCACGTCAGGTTTGCCGAGTGGTCCATAGTGTGTTGGTTCAACAGGACCTGTAATGGTGATGTTTCTTGTCATAGCGAATTTGTGTAGGCTCTTCCCATTATTATTGGTGTTTCTACTGTTCCACGCAATGTGTTTTGCGTTTAGATCTCCCGCCACTATTGTTGCTTCGTTTGTGTCAAGGAGCTGGGAGAGGTCTGAGGCTAGAAGTGATTTGCCTGGAGGGTTGTAGACTGAATATAGTTTTAGACTGCCTGTGTTTTTTGTATGTATTTCAATTCCAGTTTCTTCCAGGTTTGTGGTTGCTGATTTCTTGATCTCATTGTATCTTATGCTTTTTTTTAACAAATATAGCTGTTCTGCCCCCTCTGGCGTTGAGTCTATCTGATCTTAGCAGTGTGTAGTACCTTATTTTGGGGTTGTCGCAAGGCCGAAGCATCTCATTGACTAGAAGGATGTCTATCTTATATCTTTCAGCAAATTCTTTTAGTTCTAGGAGGTTGTTGTTTAGCCCGTTAGCATTCCAATAAGCAATCTGTAATGAATTAGTTAAGGTGACCGTGTTATCCATTAATCCTGGAAAAGATGACTTGTGTGTTTTTGAGGAATTTGTTGGTGTCAGCCTGATTGGGATTTGTTTTGCTAAAGGCTGTTAACATCTCTCCTAGAGTAGCAGCTAGGATTGCTGCGGTGGTTTGGTTGCAAGATGCGCGGTTTGCTATTAGTAGAGACCGCAGATGCATATGCCTTTTTCAGGAGTAACGACCCGCATTTTGATTTCTGGTGTAATTCACTTCTGATTGGGCAGGGGTAGTGTCTCTCTAGCCTTCTGCAGGTTGAATGAGTGGAGTGAGCATCCTTTGTAATTTGTTGGGTGTGGGCCGCCACAGTTCGCACACTTAGCAGGTGTGGTTCGTGGTTTGACGCAAGTGTGTGAGGGATGGTTGTTACCGCACTTGACATACTTGTAATCCGCTTTGCATAGTTTTTGTGCATGCCCATACTTTTGACAGCGATGGCATTGACCAGCTGAAGCCTTTCTTCTGAGAGGCTCAGTCTTGATGACCAAGCTGCAAACTATTTTAAGGTCGTAAATTTCTCTATGATCTTTACTGATCTCGACCAAGACCAGAGGCATAGGGCGCTTGTCCGCTCGGTACATGCGTGATATCTTAATCGGCTCGAGGCCTTGTGATCTGAGGTCAGTAGCTATTTCTTCTGCTGGCATGGTCTCAGCCAGCCCTCTAATTACTACGTTTAAATTTTTTTCGCTTTTAAGCTGAAATGTGTGATATGGGACTTTTAGTTCATCCATAAGTCTGGTGAGCTGGCGGTAGTCCGAAATTCCTTCTGGTTGAATATCCGGATTCCTTCATCTGTACTCTTGGCTGATGTAAATTTGATGTTTGCGTTCTTCATCGTTGCTGTTATTGAAGACCATTTTTCTTTTATTCTTAAGATTACAGGTGGAATCCTCTCTTTGGGTTGTGCCCTGGAGTCAGTCTCTATTCTTTCATCAGGTTGTGCTGTTAAGTCCATTGGAGTTGTTTTTTCCAAGGGTTGATGTACTATTTCAGGATCTGCTGCTGGCGAGTCCTTCTTACGCTTCTTTCTGCTGACAACCTGATAGTCTGTAGAGTTATCTGAGTCCACTAGGTGCTGGTCGTTAACCGGTGACATAATCTCTCTGGTGTTATCTTGAGAAGTGCTGGGGAGAGGGTCAGGGGATTGACAGTCCTCTGTTTCAACCTCTTCTATTTGGTGGATTACCACCTTTCCTGGCCATTTCCTTTGTAGTAGGCCTCCTATATGCTTAAAGATTGCCAACAGCTGTTTGAAATCAAGCTCATCGTATGGAGAGAGTCCATAGTTTGACCTGAGAGAAAATAGCAGTTTCCCGGGTAATCCTGTAGACTGAGAGTCTACTAGAAAATCCCGTAGACAGCTTAGAGTAAGCGTCTACCAGCGAAAAGTTAGTCTGTTATAGGTGACTATCCTAGAAACGAGGAAAAAGGAGTTTCAGGAGCTTACTTGGACACAGCGCAGCGATCTACCTCCCTAAAAAACCATTCAACCACCACTGGTCCTCATTGCGGGTGGGGTCTGCCGGCCATTAGACCTCTGCATATTTCATACAGAGGGGGAGATAGTAGGTCACGAACTGTGTTAGTTCCAGTGCAATGCGAGCTTCCCGAAAAACCTTATATAAAAATCAACTACGCAGAGTCTAAAGGAATACGTCCGATCACAATGACAGCAAAAACAAAACTGAAAGCGCGAGCAAACGCCATGACGAGAATATTTATTTAAATACAGTATATTTAAATATACTGTATTTAAATAATACAGTATATTATTTAAATTAAGGGGATATTAAATCCCACATTATTTCAAAGTCGAATAAGAAACTCAAAGATCGGAATCAAAGAGTTTAATGCCGAAGATAGTAAACTATAAAAGTTTCGGCGGATTGTAGCGTAAGCTCAAGCACATAGTTCAACATTAGGGTAACTCGTTGCAAAGGTGCGTAAAGTTCTGATCACTATCCTTAGCATTTCCCATAATGTAAAACACATCTCCTAGGAGATCTATGAAGTTATACATTATGGTGGAAGGTCACTACCTAGACCGGTCACTTTTATAGTTTGCTATATTCGGCATGAAACTCTTTGATTCCTATCTTTGAGTTTCTTATTCGGCTTTGAAATAATGTGGGATTTAATATCTCCTTAGTTTAAATAATGTTACATCGCCGAAGGAAAGCCTATTGGCTCTTTATTTAAGTACAGTATATTAGTCTGTGTACAGTCTCCATGAAACGCTTGCGACTGTGATGCTTTTCCAGGACGTCACTTTGGTTAGCTGAATGAACAGCTTCAAATAGGTTCAAATCCAAACATGAATTCTGTGAATGTCCTCGGTGTGAGAGGACACCATCCTCCTGCTTAATTGGAGGCCTGACATATGTTTGGTCTTTATTATTATTATTAATTACGGCATCTCCATGAAGTTCGGAGACTCCTCGCAGGAGACCCAAATCGACCATCATACACAATCCCTATCATACCACTCCTTGCATCCATCTAGAGAGTATCGCATACCTATTCACCCATTTTTGTATTTTACCTTTCACCAACTTTTCCAATGTTTTAACAACCACTCCCGATATATTAAATGGTGTTTAGTTTGCTATCTCTATCTTGGAGCCACCTTTATGCAGTGGTACTATCTTACCTTCTTTCCACTCCCTTAGAACTCTACCAGAACCTTGTCTATAGAATAAGGTTTCCAGATTCTGTTATTCTTACTCCACCTACGGTACTAATAATGTCCCATGGGCTTATAAACTTTTCATTGGGAATGATCCACATGAAAAAATAAAATTCTTGAAGACAATTTTCGAGATTTACTTCCGATCCTTAACTTGTATATGTAGGGAAAAGAGTATGAGTAGTAACTTAAAGTATTTCTGCTGGTTTATTATAAAAAGGATAGGAGACCATCGATAAATATATTTTTATCACTTACCTCTTATCGTTAAATATAACTGCCTGTAGTTTTGTCTGGCTGGTCTATTTTTGTTTAGCTGGTCTATGAAGTGACTTATTAGCCACTTCATAGACCAGTGAAATATAATGAACTGAAAAATACTTAACTTGGATGCATAATTTCTCATGCAACCGAGTAATTTATGCGACTCTCAGTAGATGGCAGTAAAAGCTGGATAATTTCAATTTATATAGCGCGAATTCTACAGGTGTACATTACATAGGTTAATATAGCAATTAGCTGACATTTGGTCTTTATTTGCAGGGATAGATCCCTTTGATTTTACACGGTTATTTTCCGGGAGATCCCTTCAATTTAGACAATTATTTACTCTAATAACTTTAAATAGACAGTGGAATAAGCTATTCTTAGTATCAAACCCACTATGTAGTTACAATGGTGCAATTAGTATTTTTCAGTACTGTCCCAACACCGACATCTTACTTCAACCATTCTCTGCAATGTTCTCTCAAAAAATAAATAAAATAATAATTAAATATAAGAGAGTAGTCATAAGGTGACTATTTTGATTTAGACAAATCTAAATCAAAATAAGATTTTGATTTAGATTAGATTTTGATACGACGACTCAAAACTGTGGAAAGTGTAAACAAATCAATATTGTCAATAGGAAACTTCGGCTTAGCAAAATACGAAATGAATTCCTTCGACTTTGTAAAATTCTTCGCATTCAACTGAATAAATCGTAACAAGTTTAAATTAAGGGGATATTAAATCCCACATTGTTTTAAAGCCGAATAAGAAACTCAAAGATTGGAATCAGAGAGTTTCTTGCCGAATATAGTAAATAGTACACTATAAAGTATCGGCGACCACTAGCGTGAGCTAATGCAAGTGACCGTAATACGTAGTACAATACCGGACAACTCGTAGCAAAGGTGGTGAAGTTCTGATCGCTATTCTTGGTATTTCCCATAATGTAAAAACACATTTCCTAGGAAATGTGCTGTTATTACATTATGGTGGAAGGTCACTACCCAGACCGGTTTCAGCCTTTTTTGAGGCTTCATCAGTGAGTAGCTAGACCAATTAATACCTTGCTACGAGTTGTCCGGTATTGTACTACGTACTAGGGTCACTTGCATTAGCTCATGCTAGTGGTCGCCGATACTTTATAGTGTACTATATTCGGCATGAAACTCTCTGATTCCAATCTTTGAATTTCTTATTCGGTTTTAAAACAATGTGGGATTTAATATCCCCTTCATTTAAATAATGTTTATATCGCCGAAATGAAGCTTATTAGCTCTTTATATTTAAGTAACAAGTTTACTTTATAAAACAGCTTACAGTGCCAAAGAAATTACGATATATCTAAAAATGAAACCGATTCTGGTTTTACTAACACTTATAGGCTTAAACATTTTTAGTCTACGACCTGTTAAAATTATTGAAAATATTCTTTATGGTCAACTCTATGACGAAATGTTCTGTAATATTTTTTTCGCTTAATAAGTTGAATCAATAAGATTAAATACTCCAAGAAGCCAAGTTATTCTGCATTCACAATTGTATTCCTAGCAATAAAGTGGACGCTGTATATATAATATATTATTTAATACATGCGATATACTGTATTTATCCCTTCAGATAATTTTCTTGTGCTGAGCTGACGGATTTTAGAAATCGGGATGTGACTATAATATTCGCACTTAACTGCTGAAGCAAGTTATTCGAATGTGCTTTCATTGTATGTAGTATTTCCTTTACGGCGATCTGCTTCAGCCAAATGCCATTTCCTTCCTGCAGATGCTTTTATTCAGTATAAAAATTCCTCTAATATGACAGTAATGGTTGTTAAACAGTAAAGTAGTTGAGTTTTCTAGTTCGCAATAAAAATGTTTGTCCCTTTACAAATATAAACTCCATTACAACTCAGAGACTTGAAAAAGTAGCATTATTTTTTGAAGTAATGTGCCATCTTGGTTCGTCTATTATTGTATTAAGTTCAGTTTGATTTTAGAAAGAAGGTACAAAGTTTATTCAAAATTTGAAGTGACCTGAATTTGAAATTGAGAATTGCATAAATTCTTCGGTATAAAAATGACTGAAGCATGGTGTGCTTTCGTTATAAATCCTACTTTAAAATGTTTCTCATAAAAATCATGCTAAATGATATTGAAAAGAGAAGGTGGTCGACATTTGTCAACAACTGTGTCCGTTATGTGCTTTGTGTTCATTCAAGTTCTTCCGCTGTGATGCGAAAAGGTTTCTACTACTAGTGTTACTCCAATATGAATTTTTTCAGTGTGATTCTTTATAATTTTTCCAAGTTAAAAACCACTTCTGAAGTTCCCGTCTTCGGCTAACTTTATTGCAATAATATCTGCGTATGTTGTCTCCAAAAGAATGGAACCCTTTTTATTCACTGGGAGGCCTATCCACCTTAGATAACAAAGCCATAACATCAATAAAGTTACAAGAAGGGTCGTTTCCTTATAAAAATGCACAGAGCTTCTCTTCTGTCCCATTTTTACAGCGTGATATCTAGCTAACATTGAGAATTTGGGAATATTAGTTAAATAATGAAACCTTTTGTACGTAAGGGCAAATGTGTTTACCTTTAAGCTAGGCAAATTGCATCTGATTCTCCTCCAGCCACACCAGACTGTTTTATTGCAGACTTTGAGGCAACAAACATCTTATTGTTGAAACTACTTTTATTTATATTTTTTAAATCCATGCATGCTTTCATTTTTACGAACTAGTGCATTTGCGAGCAGAATTCTTTTGATATCAGTCTCACACATGTGTCATACCATGAATTACCAGCAAAGGTGACTTTACAGGTTTTGGAAGGTGGGGGGGGGAGGAGTAAGAAATTAATTGAACAGATCGCTTTATGCTTTTCTTTACTATTTATTGATAATCCAATGTGTTCATTGATATCGAGTCCTGAAACTTCACTGCCTTCATTTCGAACACAACATTTAAAATGGATTCAATTGAAAAAGAAAAGCCACTATCTGTCATATACGTCTGGGCTGTCAGTACAACTATTAGAATATAAGCAAAACACAAAATAGTAAGCCAAACGAAATGCTTTGGGGGTTATTTATCAAAGTAAATTATAAGTTGGCGTAAAAAAATTTTGTTTCCCTTGATACGGCTTGAACGAAATGGTAAAATTTGATGAAACATGAAAAAAAGCTGTTTTGATCGACTAATACAGTGTGTCCCAAAATTCACGTAAGAAGTAATTTTGATAGAAAACACAGGTTTTTAATAAAAATTGTAATTTCTTATTGATTCATAAAGTATACAGTATTGGGTTAAGCATGGAATAGCACATCGGGTAAATGGCCTCCACGGCTTTGCTGGCACATACGCACTCTTTTGTCGAAATTTTCCATGACCGTTTTGCATAAATGTGGCTGAATTTCGTTGGTACAGCGCTCAGTTTCCTCCTTCAAGGCGTGGGTGGTCTTGGGCTTGTTGGCATAAACCTTAGACTTCAAAAAATCCCAAAGAAAAAAGTCCAACGGCGTTAAGTCACATGATCTGGGCGGCCAATTCTGATCACCAAAACGGGAAATTACACGACCAGGAAATAACTCATGCAGTAATTGAATTGCTTCTCGGGCTGTATGGCATGTGGCACCGTCTTGTTGAAACCACATGTCGTCCACATCCATATCTTGCAATTTAGGCACAAAAAACTGGATTATCATGTCGCGATAGCGAGCACCATTAATTGTTATTGCCTTACCAGCCGCATTTTCGAAGAAGAATGAACCGATGATGCCTCCAGCCCAAAATCCGCACCAAACAGCGACACGTTGTGGATGCATTTGTTTCTCAACAATCACTCGTGGATATTCTGAACCCCCAACTGCGACAATTTTGTCGATTAACGAAGCCATCAAGATGAAAATGAGCCTCATCGCTGAAGATGATTTTGTTCGAAAAATAAGCATCCACTTGTTGTTGTCCCATAATCCATTCAACGAACTCTCTTCGCTGTGTGTGTGGTCAGTAGGCTTCAGTTCTTGAGTCATTTGAACTTTGTAAGCATAAAGATGCAAATCTTTCGTGAGAATACGCTGTAGAGAGCTTCTCGAAATGCCCAATTCAAGACCACGGTGCCGAATTGATGTTCCTGGACTCTCAGCAACACTCTCACGAACTGCTTCGATGTTTTCTGTTGAACGACTTGTTGAAGGACGGCCAGAGTGTATAAGATCACTAATTGATCCAGTTTCCTTGAATTTTGTAATTAATCTTTTTACAGTTGATGAAGTTAAATCACTATTCCGACCATATTTTATACGAAAATTGCGAACTGTAGCTGCCAAACCTTCATTATTTTTAAAATAGTGCTCAACAATGAAAATGCGTTGTTCTTTCGTGTAGCGCTCCATTTTTAATAACCCTGAAATGTTAGCTGTCACGCTGTCTTTTTTCCTCGTTGGCAACACTTTACGCACAAATGGCGCTAAATTTAAATCTTGCGTGAATTTTGGGACACTCTATATTTGTTATGTGCCTGGGAAAGCAATAACAGACGAACAGGAGGAGATCGGAGATGTTAAGGAAATGTTAAGCTAACTGGCCATATTTTGAATAATCATATGTGTAACCTAAGAGTAAAAGCTCGTCCAGGTTACGATATGCATAAAGTTATGTAAGGATGATGCATTACAAAACGTTATGTAATGCATCATCATTATATACACTTATGTACATCTATATAATTACATATGATATAATATTATAATATAACATAATAAAATCACAGGAGACACGCTAATGTGTAGAAAAAGTTGCATAACATTAATTAGGTTTTGGAACAAAATAAATGCAATGTAGTTAAATAGTGTTTATATATTTACATTTTATACACGAGACTGGATCTTTGAATACCAATATGCTAAAACCAATCACTTATACAATTATTTTGAACAGAGCTTCCTCATTTCTGTGGGAGAAACAATACAAAACTCATTAGAGTTTTGTATTGTTTCTATGTATGTATGAATGTTTCACTGTCTGCATAAGTAGAAGATTGGTTTCACCCCCCCCCCCCTTACTGAAGACGTGAAATTCCATGTTTGGTTTCTAAAGCAAAATTTTCTGATTAAGTAAAAAATGCATAAATAAAATATATATATATATATACAGTATAAGTGATCAAAACAAAGAAAAAAAGATCTTTAAGCCACCCGCATTCAGAACACCTATAAAACTCCTTTCAATGTATTCAACAATTTCGATAGCTTTTGACATTATCATAAATATTTGACTGGCAACTCAGTACTTATAAAGTATGATTTTAAACATTATATCATAAATTCGATTAATAATATTGTTGCATTTCGTACCATTTGTTAATGATAAAGCTGCTCTATAGGAATTGTTATTATCAATAACAAAATAACGTAATTAAAAGATAAACTAATTCAAATTATTTTAAAAATTAAACAGGACAGTATAATTTTCTAAAAAAAAAAGAGAAACAGTAAAATTCTTATTTCGTTAACAAAAATATATCACATCAACAAATAAATCAAATTAAAAATTCTGTTTGGAGAAAGATTTGATTCATTCAAGAGATAAAATCAATTGGATTTTTGGACCTCATTTGAAAGTTAACGTGTAAAAAATATTACAGGATATGTAGATTTGTGAACGAAACGAGTTGCGCTAATTGATGACATTAAACTTCTACACAGCCCTTCATATATATTAGATGAAAACTAGTAACAGCGACATGCTTGGTTTAACGCATTAGCTGCAACTCTTACTTTTCTTGTGGATACCAAGATGTCGATATCAATTTAAATTAAACACGCAGATGTAAATCAAAAGATGCGTTTTATTGCCTCACATAAAAGTTACATTAAGTCCGAGAAACAGCATTTGCAATGCATTTAAAGAGAGTTAAGATACGTGCTTCTGAACATTTTTATGTAGCATTGAATGATCTAATTTGCATTTCGACAAGGCGTAAAGTGAGATGCACTTATGATAAAAACAGTTCGTTCCAACCACAAAAATACTAATTTATTCTTTTCTGAATGTATTCATATCATGCTGTTATAAATAACTTTCCCTTCATCTCTTTATTATATTTCTATGCAGTTCTATTGTCGCTTAAGTTCTGATGAGCTAGTTGAAAAGAATACTTATTTTTATTATGCATACATGTAGCTCGTTCCTATCTTATTCTAGATTTTTTGGCATAAGATTTCTGTTCAGATTATGCAAGTTACTTTAGACTGAAACATTCCATTGAGCTATCAGGGATAATACACATGTATTCATGTTTGACCTTTCCCAGCGATACAAGTGTGTGTGGGCGGAGAACGAAAACTTAGCGAGCCCAGTAAAAGTGCTTAAAAGGTACTTTTATCATTTGATTCTTAAAGTTTTCTCAAGGAAACAAACAAAAGTTTGTTATTCCTTTGTTATCCCTTAAATAGAATAATTAACAAATAGGCCCAACTAATATAGACTAATGCAGAAAGAGAAATGTCTGAAAAGTACGATGTCTGCAAAAACTTCTTAAGATTGGTTTGCGGTAATAGATGGAGCGGCTATATTATATTATAATATTGCTTCTTAAAGATATCTTAAATAAAAAACACTGTTTGTCAACGTGTATTTTTTTAAACTATTCATAACTTGAAACAACATATAGATCTCCTAATAGTGGAGTCACTGAGTGACTACTTTTCTCAAGTCTTAATCCTTTACCAAAGTGAGGATATTTCTGTGTGATGTGGCGGAGACTGATATGAGAATGGAGGTCAATGAATCCGAGCTATTTGGGATATTACAGAATCTCAATGCACATACCGCAGTGGGGTTTGGATGGGATATCAACCTGCGCATTACGAGAATGTGCAAAGGAATTGTCAGTGCCTCTTACTGAAATATTGAATCTATGAGATTGAGTTTGCATTAAATCTGTAAGAGGAATCATCTAGAATCCTAAGCGTTCTCTGGACAGCGTCGAAGATTTTTAGGCAAATTTAGGTGCACTACCCCAAACACGTAAGCAGTATTCTAAGCAAGGGGAAGATTTGGAATTTGCATATTATTAAGAGTTGGTTGGGTGTAAAATAGCATCTTGAACGAAAGAGAATGCCTAGTTTTTTTGGATGCTGAGGAAGCCATTGATGTAATGTGTTTATAACAGGAGAGACTATAACAGGAGAGTTTATAATAGGAGAGATGGGGGTAAATGCTAGTTCAAGCGGAAAGATCTGATCTTGTCTGCTGATTTGTGTATTACTGAGGGTAAGGATATGTGAGCTAAGATCTCTTTTGAGAGAGAAAAGGTACGATTGTCTTTTGGTGACATTGAACGTGACATTTTCCTCACCCCGTTGAAGGCTAGTTATGTAGATGACAATGTTTAAGGCACTGGTTGTAGATGTTATTGTAGTCTGGAATATCAAACTTGCATGGTTTGTAAAATGAATAGAATTAATGGGGAGTATAGTAAGCAAACACTTTAAAGAGTCGGTGGCAGACTGCTAAGAAGAGTCAATTCATGTTGAAGGGGAGAAAGAAATAAAGCGATGTACGAATTCGTCACCAACACACGAAATCACGTAATTTATACGTAAAATTGTCCAACTATTGTGCAAGGAAAATAGTTACCACTTTAAAACTACAATAATCATAAAATAGAAGTTAATTTTCCAACGTGCAATAATAAACACTCATCCCACAATACAGGTGGATTACCCTCTTTTCCGAATGGATTCTCCATGCGCAGAAGTGTCTAAGGGTCTCGTATCTCTGGGCGTACTATACTATCATCTTTAAAGCTGTGGATAGGATGCTTGGATCCTCATTGTTTAATTTGTGCATGAATAATGTAAGAAATGATTTAAAGGGAGATATTCAGTTGTTTGCTCATGATCCAAAGTTGGTTAATCAAGGCGATGTGGGGAGCTTGCATGATGATTTAATTAGGCTAGCAATATGGGCAAAAGAAAACGGATACTAGTTTAATGTGGAAAAACGTAAGCTATACATTTTGGAATTAATAGATTACAAGTTATGTGTACCACATCGATGGAACTGTATTCCAGAAAAGTGCTAAGCCAGAGCCTTGGGGTGGTTACTGGTAGACAGAGCCGAAGTTCAGAAGACATACTGCTAAGGTATCCAAGGCAGCTCATAGTACGTGGTTATTGAGGAACGCGCTGACGTGCAGAGATGAAGTAATCGTTACTGTTTAAAGGCCGATACGTTGATTACTGTGCTCAGATCTGGTCGCCTGGATTTCGGGATTAAAAAAAAAAGGTAGAGAAGTTTCAGAGGCGAGTGACCAAGTTGTGAGTGGTTTGTGGAGTGCCCCGATGATGACATTGAGCGTTTGTGGGTTGCAAATTTGAAATGAGCGTTTGTGGGATGACAGATTGAGTGTTTGTGGTGATATGATAGAAACATAGGGTGCTAAAAGAGTTTGTGGGATTCATGCAAGGGAAATATTTCAGTACTAGGTTAGAGAGGAGGGTGGAACAAAGGATCATCCCTGAAACTTGGGGTAACAGTATGGTTAACAAGGGTGTTAGGACGAGTTTTTTTTTTTTTTGGTTTTAGAGTAGTGATAGAGTGTAATGTGTTGCCAGAGAATCAGTTGTGAGTGCTTCGGCTGCCAATGAGTACAAGAAGAGTTATGATGGATATTGCGTGGACAGTACGGATCTCCCGCAATGAGTCTTGGACTCCATGGAGGTGCCCGTATAATAATAATTCATAGACATATATGAAATACCTAATAGACAATGGCAGACACAACTAGTGCAAAATTACTAACGGACTAGAGAACTAACAGATATAGTTAAGTTACAGAGGAGTAACAAAATAGCTAAAAGTTAGTTCAGAGGGCATATTGCAAAAGTTTGTAAAATAGCTCAACGAATTACTTGGATGTTGAAAAACACGCTAAAAAGTAAAGATAAGGAAATTATTATCCAAGTCTATGTTTCAGCCATATCTTGATTACTGTACACAGATTTGGTCACCTGGGTTTCTTGGGGACCAGGAGGTGAGCGAAAAGATTCAGAGACGAGTAACCGACTGTGACAGGGCTGTGGAATACTCCCTACGAGGATAAGTTGAAGGTTTGTGGGTTACAAAATTTAGTTGATAAGTGGAAAAGAGGGGACATGATAGAAACTTTTAAAGATATTTTCACGTTTGTATAATTGAGTCTCAGCTCAGAAATGGAAGGAATGTAAGATAGTTCCATTGTACAAGACTGGTGCAAAAACTGATACCTATCAGTATCTCTGGTGTGGTAGTGAAGATTTTAGAGAAGTTGGTAAGAACTCGTATATAGAAATGGGTAGATAAACATGCTATACTCTGCAAAGATCAGCATGCGTTTACTAAAGAAAGGTCATGTTTTAGAAATTTTCTCATATTTTATAACAATGTTACGGCAGAGTTGAATCAAGGGAATGGATACACTATGATAATGTTGGGTTTTTCTAAGGCATTTGATAGGGTACCACACGAAAGGCTGCTGTATAAACGGGAAAATATGAGATTGGAATATAAATTCTTGACTTGGATCGCAGGATGGTCGACAGACAGATATTAAAAGTGGTATACAAGTAGAGTGGGTGTGAATCTGCCAAATTTAAGGTGACCAGTGGTGTACCTCAGTATTCAGTCCTCGAGCCATTGTAGTTTAATCTATACATTAATGACATCAAGCACTATCTATCATCAGATGTGTAATTGTTTACTGATGATGCGAAGATAGGCAGGGCAATCAGGGATGCTACTGATATTCAGCACTCACAAAATGATTTGAATAGGCTAGAAATTTGGGCAAACGAAAATGGCTGAAGTTTAATGTTAGTAAGTGTATACTTATGCACTTTGGTATGATTAAAGTTCCAGCAGCATATTATATTAGCGGGGTTATGCTACAAGAAACGGAGGAGTCAAGGGATCTTGGAGTATTAGTGGACAGGAATTTGGAGTTCAAAGGTCACATAGCAAAAGTTGCAAATACAACTCAGAGGATAATTGCGATGTTGAAGCGAACCTTGCCATTAGGACAAGTCATTTTGCTTCTATATAACACTTTGATAAGACCACACCTGGATTATTATGCAGATTTTGGTCTCCCGGGTTCCAAGGGGAGGATAAGGAAGCTGTGGAAAGAGTACAAAGAAAGGTTACAAAGATTATATAGGGATTATGCGATTTTGGTTATGAGGAAAGAGTGAAAGTATGTGGATTAGATTGGTAAACAGGAGAAAGAGGGGTGATACGATAGAGGTGTATAAACTTTTGAATGGATGTTATAGGATATCGTCTGAAATTTTTCATTACATGGAAGGTGGGGAGAGAATACGGGGACACCATGAAAGTTAAGTTTGTTCACAGCCAAGAAAGGGGTAAGAGCTAGGTTTTCCTCTCACAGATCAGTGTGTAAGTTAAATAGTTTGCCTTTAGGAGTAGTGAATGCATCAAGCGTGAATGAATTTAAGAGAAGGTATGATAAATATTATTATCTCAGATAATAATATTTAGATTCAAGTGACATTTTTCAATATATGACAAATAAAGAACTAGGGGCCACCCGTGGAAGTTGTGTAAGAGTGTGGTTAGTAGGGGTGTGCGGACCAGATTTTTTTGCGTGTAGAGTGGCGATTGATTGGAATGGACTGCCGGATTGGTTGCGAGATCTCTGACAGTGAAGGGATTCAAGGAGAGGTATGATGGGATTCGTCTGTATGATGGTTGATTTGGGTCTTTCGCGATGACTCTCCGAACTCTATGGGGATGCCATAATAATAATAATAATAATAATAATAATAATAATAATAATAATAATAATAATAATAATATACTAAATAAAACATATCACCAACTTTTGAGCGAATCTAAAGGTTTGTAACAGCTAAAAAATTAATTGGAATTACAGCTATCTTCTATATAAGACTTATATAAATATATTTTATTTTGTAATACTCAAATTATACCACAAATTACAAATTTCAACGGGTATATAGTAAACAGATCAAATGCTTTGACAAGGTAAGTTTTGTACCATTCAGATTATGGATTATAAAATTCTAGTAACCTGACTAGAAGAAAAACTATCAACACTGGCATATGAATACGTTTATGTTGTACTTCATAGGAAATATGCAGTATATGATGGCTGTTCAAAATAGTTTAATCCAAATACAGGACTGAATAAAGAGGGGAAAAAAGGATTCAGAGATACGGTAAGTTTGGAGATTCAATGAATTGATAGATGGATTGTCATCCACTTACGAGTGTTGAAATAATGCCAAAACATTGATTGTAACCTAACTTAAAAGCTATTTGTGGGAAAATTTTAGGGTACAGTTAATATTCGATAGAAGATTGCATTTTGTTTCTTAAATGCATGATGTTGTTTACGTGAACGATGTTATATGCCAAGAGGGGTTAAAGATATTTTCAAGCAGACAAATTGGAAGTTTTCTGGAAATATAGATATTTATATTGTATAAAATTTCTAACATTTAACAATTGTTTGGAAGCAATCCTTATTATGTGAATCCCAAAGAAATTGTCAATTAGATTAATTACCCGCACGCTTTAAGTAAAGGTTGTGTCTGGCATGCCTGAAGCGTGTATGCAAGTGTCCGTGTTTGAACCATTCGAAACAGTCGTTTAGGAGGAGGCCTTATTAAGCGATAACAGCAGTGGGAAGGGAAGGACGATCGGCATAATTTAGAAACAAGCGAAAGGAGGAAAGTGATTAACACCAATGACTTCTTGAAGCAACTCATTAAGGCCAGAAGACTAAACGGTAATCAAATAAGAGAACAACTCTGAAGGAAACAAAACAAAATTCTTTTTGACGACTAGAACATTTCGATTATTCAAACATGATATATTTTTACTACAGTATTTGTTTTTAACTCTGTCAAGTGGTAACTCTGTCGCTTTAGCGATTTTCTAACTTTTCTGACTTGCACCATGTTTAATGATCAGTACTTTAACTTCTCGGGAAAGTTTATCCGGTTTCCAATAATTCAAGGGAAGATATTTCCTTGAATTTTCATTTCTTTTCCTTGTCCTAAACATATGGCATAATACAGGAAATGTTTTATGCGAATTCCACCCACGCAACGCTGTAAACCTATTGTACCACTTCAGACCTCCAAATAAACAGATTGATCTCACACAGGGATTAAATTCATCTATAGCCTAAAACATTCGCAAATCAACACGATTCGAAGCCGCAGCAAGCTAGGCGGAGCGTGGAAGCGGTATCCATTCGGTCAAGCCAGCTAGAAGACTTCAGGCTTCTGGGAACATTGCACATCTCTGATTAGATACTAGATGAATTTTTTTTTCCTATTTTTAGATTTTATTTAGCAATTCTTTCGACATTAGCCTTTTTAACTAAGAACCCTTTCGAGGCTGATAAATAGTAAATTTCTGAATTACCCTCAAGGTTTGAATTAAACTGAGCAGTTTTTAAGTCACATAACTTCAAACACTTCATGCAATGTTTGGTGTATTTCGCACTCATGCTTGATGCCTTCTTTCAATAGCTATTTTGATGCAATCTATCAATCTTTTCACGTGCTGCACAAAACGTTTTCGGTGAAAAAAAAACAAAAAAAAAACGTAGGCTTAGTTTAGAGACTGTTGTTCCCTGAAAGATAGTCTCCTTGCGCATTTATGCATCTCCTTGCGCATTTATGCATCTAGTCTGGAGTTTCCAACCTTTACAGATGTGCAATTCGGCTTGGATTTGTGAACCTTTTCAAATCTCTTGAGAACGTTCATAAATCTTGAGTTGCAATTTTATCTTAGGCAACAAAAACAGGTTACAGACGGATCAATGTCTGGAAGAACACGGGGGATGAGTATCGCAGTCATCTTGCAAAGTTTAACGTATACAAGAAATTCCTGATACACAACTCAAACTCAAAGAATATCATCACATCATGCCTCTGATGCTCGACTGGATCTTTATGACTTTCTTTGGAAGCAGTAATAATAAACCTCCCTGATGGGATCTGTTTGCAGCATTTCATAAAATGAATGACAAAAGACTGCTGTACACTCCCAAACACGCCGTGAACCAGTTAATGTGAAAACAAGAGGCGACGCCTTTCTCTCTTGTCCTCCCTCCCCCACTGTGCTGTCCAACTCCAGTAGATAAATATCCTTAGAGAAAACTTCTTTCACACCCTTTACCAAGCTACGATCGTCGCATCGATCTGTGTAGTCCAAATACGGATCTCTAAAATATCGTGTGCGGTGTAATTCCAAGCATCCTTACACAATAAAAAATAACTGCATACCTGTTGAATAGCATACGAATCCAATAATAAAATGATTCAGTTTCTATTTATGTTTCAGTGAATTTCTTCATTTATTTTATAACAAACTTAAAGAATTCGAAGAAATTGGAGCGAAACTAGTCGTGTGAGTAAATAGCAGTGATGATCAACGAAACAGGACACATCCGTTACAGGAAATACATAATATCGATAACTGAAAATTCATATTCAAGACTAAAAAAAATTCTTAATACAACAGTTTTTCAAGCTAAATATCTTTTGATTCCTGAATTTTTATCTTTTTTATTTGTAATCATGAAGAATGTTTAAACTCTTATTTTTCGCATAACATTTATTCATTCGCTGTGTAGGCAAATGCAAAAAATTCTTTTTTTTTTTGGTTTTATTATACTAAAGAATGTAAAAGTTTCAAATCGCTATTTATTAGAAATTCTTTAGCGCTACCGAAACTTGTTTCATAAGATGAAACAGAAAAGCGACGTCACTTTTCGTGTCGCTGTTTTAATGAGGTGACATGAATAGAATCGAATGTCTTTCATTCTGAATTTGTACATGAAAAGGAAAATAACGTAATATCTGTTTTTGTGCAATACTCAGAGATTATAAATTGATGTAGAATTGCGTGCGCTTTTCAAAAATGCTAAGTTATTTTTGACGTGGAACAAATGTTGTTAGTGCCTTAATTCATGTCTCTAGCGTAAGAACCTTTGACACTCTCTACATTAAAATAATCAAGATATCCCGGATTTTGTGATTGCATTTGATTTACGAAATACTAAATCAGAAACTGTGCAACTTCATTTTTTTACTTGTTCTGAAAAAATTAACTTCTAATTTGTATCTAGTTTCCTAAAAAGAAACGCACAGCATAATGACTTGTCTGATTTTATTCATTTTCAATTTTCGGTATCTTTTAAAATCAGTAAATTACAAACGAAAATCACGGTCTACTGCACTATAAAATTGCAAAGTCTCTCATCGTTAATATGAAATCATGAACTGCTTCACTTTGTCAATTACTGATTTCACAAACAGCGATATCTGTTCATTGGCAATTGTAATTCGAGCTATATAAACAAACACGAGTTAAAAGGAATTTTCAATAATGTCGAAACCATTATTAGTCTATATATGAAATAGCACAGGTGAATGCTATTTTCACTCCAGGTACTACTGATGTTCAACAGATCAAATAAGAAATTCAAAATAAATCCAATCACTGAGAAACGTCTTAAAGCCTAAAATGAAATTCGCATCTGTATACGATGGGAATTTTCAATGCTGTACTAACTCTTGGAGGACACAGGCAACTAAACATTTGGTTAGATCGGAACAAAAAAAATTGAGGTTTTATTTTTTATTTCTTTTAATAAAAGTGATTCGACATATTATAAATGTCAGAACTCAAAACGTGTGAAAATGATCGTGTATTATTAATAAATAATAATAAACGATCGTATAATGTGTCATTGATAAAAATGTACAGGTTTTATTGTGTCTTATAGACTGATAAACGCTAATATATAAATAGTTGCCATATATGGCTTCAACATTGGTAGTGAAATAGGCTGAAAATTAGCCATAACATTAGCAAAATCTCTTTCAAGTTGATCAGATCCACGATGGAATACGGAGTCTGGTTGGCATCTGACTAAGTTACATGCAACATTTACCTGACTCCAACTCAGCATAAATGTTTTCTCGAGACCCAACACCCACGCTTTGTCTGTGTATCAAGTATGAAGTAAATAAGAAATCACGACATGATAAATGGGCATTTATAATAGTATTATATTAAAATGTTCATCCATATTGTACCTAATTACGTATGTTAGATGGTTGCTGCTAACTGAAGAGGATGGGATTGTTAGAAGATGGAAAGAACACTTTGATAAAATTCTAAATGCAGACAACAATATAACGGATATGATTAGAAGTTCAAAGCGGAAGAACCTCCTGCAAGCGTAAATTTAAATATAACATCAGAAAGTTCATCTAAAGATGAAATAACGAATGTAATGGAGAAAATGAAAAGTAGAAAGGCTTCAGGAAATGATAATATAACAACAGAATGCATAAGACATACAAAAAACAGAATTAAAAATGAAGTACAGTAGATATTGAGGCATGAACAAGTTGGTTTTAGAACAGCCTGGGAGTACTAATAATCACATTTTTACTTTAAGGAACATCATGGAACAAAACATAGAACTTAGAAGCCCATTATGCCTAAATTTTATAAAGCATTTGAAAGTAATACAGTAATTCAGAACTTCCCAATTTGCGTTCCGTGAGATATTGATGGGTGTATTTTTATAGTGATAAAATATTTAAAACCATTATTTTTTACAATCATTCAAAAATTTACAAAGTTGAAAATATACGTGAACACTTGTGTATGACTTCTTATGGAAACTAGAACTGAAACTAAAGAATACCCACTGGCTTCAATGGACCCCGTCAAAATATAGCTACAATAGTTCACTTTTGATGTTTATTCAGTTAAATAATTTGAATCCTAAAACAGAATCATTAAGACTGTTGAGCAACATCTGTGTATACTGCAGGAAAACCCATCATTATTTTGAAATACTTGAGTCGAAGTTCGACTGGATTTGGAAATCGATTCGCATTATCACCACAAAAAATTCAATGTTGCATTTGTCAATGAAAGAAAATGGAAAGCTTTCAAGGGTTTCAAGAATAATTTGGTCCTTGAAATGCAATTGAAACAAATGGAATTGTCCAATCCCGGTTACTGAAGAGAAAACAGTTATAGTTGCAGTCGGTAAAAAAAAGCAAAGGTTTCTACAAATTTGCTACCACCTACTTGTGCAAACAGAGTTTCTCATCGATGGTGAATATTAAGAATTTGAATCGATCATTTAAAAAAGTCTGTGCCATGACGTGAAAAATGTTCCAAACGATCAGCCCACGGTCTTCATCTTTGTGACTCCACATAGCAGGCCGATGGATTTGTCGTCGGCCATATCGCTATCTTTTCGGCATAAAAACAGAAACCAGGATTCATTACTCGACGCAACCTTTCTTCAGTTCTCTGGTACCCAATGCTGATACTTTGGGCTCTTGGTTTTGTTGAACACCCATCTTACAGTGAGTCTGGTTTTACTCCATCTGTAGCGTACACTATTCCTATATACTCCTTCGTCGATTTAGTTGCACTGCGCAGTCGGTGAATTAATCGCACTACATCCTCCATTCGAAGTCAGAACTGTGCCAATCACCTCACACAAATAAACGCAGAATAGTGGTCCTTAGAGAATCTACGACCTACCTGGCAATAAAGCCGTTGCCTGCTACGTGTTGTTAATCACGTGCTTATAGCGGATTTGATTTAAGTGGAGAATGTCTAATGTTTTGATCACTGGGCTATAATTTAATTAATATGACATACTTGTTCTGAACGTGCTATGCGATAATAAACATTTGCATAAATAATCTATATTACAATAATATATTATGCATATTCTCATTACTTAGGAATAAAAATAAGTCCTCGAATGCCGTTTAGGAAAGTTAAAACACTCAGAGATAAGAAATAAATTGAGTCAAGATCTGAATCAAGAGAGAGCACTTATCAAGAATGATGACGTCATGAGGGTTGGCGAATCATAGGACAAATTAAAATCTATCTTCATAGACAAATGTACCAATATCTTATGTCCTGATAGAGCAGTGAAAGATTGGATCTTCTTTTTCCCTCTTTTAGCTTACGATGTTGACGGTTTTCTATTCATTTAACCTCAACCGTACTCAAGGATAAGGTGGTTGGTCCTACGCCTCCCGGTGTATCCTATGTCTGTAGAAGCGTTGAGGTCTCAAGGCCGGTTTGCCTGCTTGTGGGATGAAAAACCCCAAATAAACCGGGGTGAAAAACCCTGCAGTTCACGCGCAAGGCCAACTAACTTGGATATGTCTGAGAACGACTTTCCCAGGCATATGGGATTAAAAATAAATATCACTAAAACTAAATTCGTGGTCATAAGCAAGAAACCAATTCTTAATTCAGCACTTTCTTTAAATGGGAAACAAATAGAAAGAGTGACAAAGTTTAAATATCTCGGATGCTGATTAAATGAAGAATGCAATCCAGAAATGGAAATAAAAGTTAGAAAATGGCGAGAAAAAATTTTCTCCTGATGAAATCAATACTGTGTAACCTCAGTTTAAATTTAGAGCTTAGAGTATGCATGGTTAAATGCTATGTATGGTCTGTACTGCTGTAAGGTGCAGAAACTTGGACCTTGAAGACAACATCAATAAAAAACAACGTGAAGTCTTTGAGGTGTGATTGCACTGACGAATGTTAAAAATTTCATGGACAGCAAAAACGTCCAATTAGGAAGTACTGGAACAAATGGGGAAATCACGTGAACTTTTAGATACCATAAAAAGAAGGAAAACTGCATATCTTAGTCACCTACTTCGTAATGAAAAATATAAAATACTTCAATTGATTATAAAAGGGAAGATAAATGGAAGAAGAGACCAAGGAAGACAAAGAAAATCTTGGATTGGCAGACAGACAGTGGACTGGCATGGCATATGGGATATAGCATGAGCTGAGGGACTGTTCAGAGTGGCTGAGGATCGCTCAAAATTTGCCAAGGTGGTCGCCGACCTCCGATCGGAGATGGCACTCAAAGAAGAAGAATGCCGTTTTATTAAAGAGATAAGAACTCTTTTAGTCTTAATTAATTGTTGGAAATTAATCGATTGAAAAAGGCCTACGTTCGATTCTCATCGTTATCTTTATATGTTTTTTTTTTCGATTGAGGGTGAGTTAGCCGATCTCATACGAAGATAGCAGGGCTTTTTCTCCCGCATACAACAAATCGGCCTTAAGAACATACGCAATTTACAGACAAAAATACTTGTGGTGGTAGACAATGTGGATGATGGTGGTGGTTCGCTGTAGCTGGTGGATTGAGTGGTGGAGATAAAGAATTGTAGAGCAGGTTCCCTTCCCCGATTAGTCTTTGGACTCCTTGGAGGCGTCTTGTAATAATAAATAATAATAAAAGTATTAATTTCTGTGGGTGGCTAGTATTCAACTTGGCTGTCACCGATATTTAAGCTTATGGCTACCAAAAATTTTACAAGTATCGGGTAGAAAGAGAGAGAGTAAGAGAAATGCCTTCATTTAATGACCCTAAACCAAATATATTATTTTCCGAAATAGCGCGAATTCTACTGTCGATTTTTCTGAATTGTAGTATTAAAAACTCGATTTTCCGCAGGGTGCAATCCGATGTGCCTATCCCAAAGAACCATGCTAATATTAACTGTGAACAGTTAATGGGTGATAAGAAGTAAGCCAATGTTGGTCTTTTCAAGGGAACAGAATTTGAAAAGACCTACTGCGGGGAGAAGGAAGGCATCGAGAGAAGAATTCAATGCTGTTAAGCATAACATGTTACATTTTGGAATGCAGATATGCAAAACTGCATACTTACTGTAGGGGTACTGCAAGGATATCGACGAAGAATCAGTAGTGACAACAGGCAGACAGACGCTTGACGTTTAAGATGCATAGTGCAAAGATCGTAAAGATAGTATGCAATGACGACGACACTGACGAGTAAGGAAAAGGTATTAGATTTTGTTTTTGCAGACATAGCCAAGTTAGCCAAGTCTTGAGCGTGGACCGCAGGGTTTTTCTCCCCAGTTTATCTGGGGTTTTTCCTCCCGCAAGTAGGCAAACCGGCCCCGTTATGTGGGTCTACGACTGAGCGTAAATTAGGATAGGATATGGCAGCAATGTCCAACTTACGTATATTCCAGGTTTTCTTTCATGCCAATTACTGGACCCACACAACATTCTAAATAGGAAAAAATGACACATAGCGACTGGGACAGGTGGAGGGTGGTTGGATTCAAAAGTTTAAATAAACACATTTTATTTATTTCTCTGTTTATTCTCTGTTTATTTTTTAAAATAAATAAATATACACTTAATATTGATATAAATGTTTTTAAAATAAAATAAATAGAGAAAAAACTAAAATAATTATGAATAGATACATAAACCAAAGAACTCTCAAAGTTGAAAACCATGAAATAGAACAAGTTAACTCATATGTATATTCCAATTGTTATCCTTTGAGGATTGCCAAAGAAAAGAGATTGAACGAAGATTTCATCTTGGCTTATGGGAAAATGAGAGACATATTCAGAAGTGGCATCCTTATGAGTCTAAAAAGGAAAGCTTTCGACCAGTGCATACTTCCTGTCCTAG
Organism: Typopeltis vanoorti; assembly: GCF_054136105.1. NCBI lineage: Eukaryota > Metazoa > Arthropoda > Arachnida > Uropygi > Thelyphonidae > Typopeltis > Typopeltis vanoorti. The sequence continues at coordinate 96,105,897 of NC_143567.1, forward strand.
CATACGGAAGAGAAACATGAACTTTAACAGAAGCCCTAAACAAAAAGCTGAGAACAACACAACATTAAGAGATAGGAAGACAAATACCTGGATAAGATCTCAATCAGGTGTCATGGATATTGTAAAATACGTTAAACAGGCTAAGTGGAGATGGGATGGACATATTACCGGATTCAGTGACGGGAGGTGGACTAGAAAAACAACAGAGTGGAGACCAATAGATGGAGCAAGACAAATAGGAAGACCGAGAAGAAGGTGGAGGGATGAATTGGAACAAATTGCAGGAGTGAGATGGACAGGAGAGGCAGAAAACCGAGTGTTCTCGAAAACCATGGGGGAGACCCTCGTCCAGCAGTGGACAGAACAAAAAAGATTGAAGAAGAAGACAACACATTTTATAAAAAATTATAAGGAAAACTATTAAATCTACAATATTTGTTTTCCTGTGTATTTCAATAAATCATTGACAAAAACATGAATTTTTGAATTCATGTTTTTGTCATGTTATCCTGCAAGAATTCCTGATAAACTGCAGGAATGTGAACAATCTGATTCGACAGGAGGAATATGAGAAGTGATGTAATTTAGATCTGCAATTTGAAAGAGTTTAATGAATTGACTGGGAAAAGGATTGTAAGTAGGAGGTTTGGATGTTTTGGATTCGACAGAAGCGACTCAGGTTATGAGGCCAGCGTATTATGTCTATTAATTGCGTGTACTCTTATGGTGGATTCGTCTGTTTTTCTAATAAAAAATCCAACTCAAGGGGAGGAAAAAGCACCTCAGTATAAGAATGGCAAACTCACAAGGGTATCGTGAGCAGGTGTTTTGACTGAAGTGTAGCTTTTAAGAGGAATGTCTTGCGAATGTAGCGAACACAGTCTGAAAGAATTTAAGTCACGATATATGATATAGGTACAGTGATAATAGATGAAGATGCCTGAATTGGTAGATTGTAGTCAATCTTTCACAATGAAACTTGTGAATCACGCCGTAGAGGTCTCTTTTAATAATATTTGGCAAGAAATTTGTTGTGAAAGTTTGTCATATTCGAATTTTGTGATTCATTTGCCATGCGTTACGTAACAACCCAAAATTTTACTTATTAGATTCATTAGTTGAATTTGTATTGGTTTGAACGTTTCTCTTCAATGGTGTGTGATAATCTCTTAAAGAGAAAACGAATACATCAAAATGCATATTTGCTGTTTTAATCAATTATAGCAGAGAATATCAGTGACTTCATAACCATCTGGATTTCACATCATTAGAAAAAGACCTGAAATAGGTTCTCTTTTAAAAATATCAACGTAGCAATTCAAATCAAGTGATACATGATATTCATCCCTCGGTGAAAGATCACGATCCTGTTTAATAGCTGCCTGAAGTGATTTGAAAAAGGTTTATGATTGATCTTTAGATTTCACCATTCAACTCAACATCGGTCTACTAAAGAAATGCTGTTAAAAAAAATTTGTTCCATAAGCTAGTAAATCGCCGAGAAAACAGTGAGTTAGTATTTATTCTATAAGCTAGCAAATTCGAAATGTCTTGACAAGAAAAGTTTAAATTCAGAAACTCCATTTTCAGAAAACAATAACAAATATTTGACGTTGTTTCGAATTTTGTTACGACACCATTCAGTGTCTATGGAGCTAATATTGAAAAATATTTATCCTATTGGTCTGGCAAATATAATATGGTATTCACACGGCAGCAGCGCACATTTTTCCTTTCTGAATTATCTTCCCTATATAACCTTCGAAGCAATTCAACAATTTCCAAATCATCATTCTAAAAAATATCGTCCATGCTTCGAATACCAAACCTACCTTTCATATGATGCATACGAGCGAAATGTCAAAAGTTATTTGTAGCAAGAAGGGCAGAAAAGTATCATAAAATGCAATAAATTACCAAAGCTGATAGAAAAGACAAGCGAAATAAATCCAATTACTTTTGCTCGACCTACGATGACCTTGTAATAAGGTCACTGTAGTAATATGTTCTCTTGATATATCAATTCTATCTAAACCATCTCGAGCATTTTTCACATGCTTTTTTTTGTTCTCCATTAGAAAATAGCGCTGTTTGCAATCCGGCATGACAAGATGCGTCGACCAATACATACGGACCATCGCTACTATAACAGCAATTCGTCAAAAAACGCGTGCAATTCTTTGCAGTCCTCATAACGCTAAACGAAGAGAAGTACAAACACATTCTCGTGTAACTAATATCGAAATATTTGCTACTCTCTCATATTTCTACCTTTTAGGGGACACATGAACTGTTCGGCTCAGAGCAAAAACGAATAAAACAAAGTTAAATTCAACATTAGTCTCTCTGAAAAAAAGCTTTGCAATACTATATTTTAAATTTTTCATAAAAAGTTCAAAAATTAAAAAAAAAAAACGATCGTAAATAGTTCCAATGATCTAGATCTGTTACCTACTAGATCGCTTTAAAGGTGCTGCCTCAAACCAACAGTATATTTCTAGCAAGGCTTATTTAAATTTTAAAAGTTTCATTATACTTTTTATAAGATACCCTCTTTCTTTTATTCTAGAAGCGGAAAAGACGCTCAAAGAATAAAAAAAAAAGAATCAATAATAAAATGTTGCTACCAAAAAAGAAGTGATATGAATCCTATTCAGTCAACCTCTAGGTCTCAATGCATTTTACTTTCATGACCAGAATATAATACTCTCAGGCAGTGTCCCATTGAATTTCAGGCCAAAGGGGAAATCAAAGCGAAGTTTTATTTTATTTTATTTTTTTTTTTGTCGGGAAAGAAATAATAAATTTTCGGCTACACACCAAAAATTTATTATTTTATTATTTATGGGGAAACTGAGCCACGTCACCCATGTTTTGGTGACTTGGTGGTAACCCTCGTATAAGATTGTTAACAGACCTAGAAAATTCCATCCTTCTCATCCTTGAGCAGTTGTAGATGATTGTTTGCCATTGATGAGATAGATTATCTCGGTAACTACTTTTGAAAAGCGTCAAACAAACCCTTGCAACATTTAGTTCACAGATATTAACAGAATTGAAAAAAAAAAAAAAAATCAAGAAGAAACTTGAATTTAAGAACCTGCTTTTTGGAAACTTCTCTGGATAGGTCGAAAGTTTCGAAGTGCTACATGAGCAAATTAAGCTTCAATCTCAGTTAGTTTCGCGTACATTAGATTTTACAAGAGTGGTATCAGTAATACAAACTATTTAAGGTGAATTAACAACACTGCGCGCGCACGCTTAATGTTGTATTATGATGAACTAGTAATATTATGAGTATACCCGAGATATGCATGCACAAGATTTTTGATGAAAGATGATGAAACATGGTTAAGATCCTACGCTGTGGATTGTAACCATTTTGATTATTCTTTGAATTCTCTGATGAAGAAATTGTAATCAATATAGTCCATTTCTGTACTCTACCATAGTACTTGACGATATGTCTCTGCTGTATGTGCTGCTAGTCCTGATTTGTTTTCTTTTATTCTCCACGTGTTCTAACAAATGTATCTCCTGGCAGGCCTGTTTGTTCCACAGAGCAACCAATGAGCAACGGGAATAACGTTTTATTTTTTGCTGAAGCAATTGAGATCTTGTCTATGAAATATCAGATGTAAAGAAGCGATACGGTTATTGTGCATTGCTGATGTTCTCTACGTTTTCTTTATTATAACTTTTTTTTTCTGAAGGACAGGAACACAAGAACTGTTCTACCATACCGTACACTGTAGAACAGTACTCCGTTTTTAGCCAACCAGTTTATGGAACCGTTCGAAAAACAGCCTTGAAAGAATATGAATTACGACCAAACCTTTGGCTTAGGTATGTGCATACTGCGTTAACAAGTAATCAGTAGATTTCTCCAAGGTAAACAAGATCTCTCACGTCTCCTGTACTCTCCAAAACCTACCCACTCACCCTCGATCACGATCAAGTGTTCGTATGGAATTTACATTGTGGAGAACAGACAAATATATACTACAGGGTGTCCCAAAATTCACGCAAGATTTAAATTTAGCGCCATTTGTGCGGTAAAGTGTTGCCAACGAGAAAAAAAAAAGACAGCGTGACAGCTGACAGTTCAGGGTTATTAAAAATGACCACACACAGCGAAGAGAGTTCGTTGAATGGATTATGGAACAACAACAAGTGGATGCTTATTTTTCGAACAAAATCATCTTCAGCGATGAGGCTCATTTTCATCTTGATGGCTTCGTTAATCGACAAAATTGTCGCAGTTGGGGTTCAGAATATCCACGAGTGATTGTTGAGAAACAAATGCATCCACAACGTGTCACTGTTCGGTGCGGATTTTGGGCTGGAGGCATCATCGGTTCATTCTTCTTCGAAAATGCGGCTGGTAAGGCAATAACAGTTAATGGTGCTCGCTATCGCGACATGAGAATCCAGTTTTTTGTGCCAAAATTGCAAGATATGGATGTGGACGACATGTGGTTTCAACAAGACGGTGCCACATGCCATACAGCCCGAGAGACAATTCAATTACTGCATGAGTCGTTTCCTGGTCGTGTAATTTCCCGTTTTGGTGATCAGAATTGGCCGCCCAGATCATGTGACTTAACGCCGTTGGACTTTTTTCTTTGGGGTTTTTTGAAGTCTAAGGTTTATGCAAACAAACCTAAGACCACCCACGCCTTGAAGGAGGAAATTGAGCGCTGTATCAACGAAATTCAGCCACATTTATGCAAAACGGTCATGGAAAATGTCGACAAAAGAGTGCGTATGTGCCAGCAAAGCCGTGGAGGTCATTTACCCGATATGCTATTCCTTGCTGAACCCTATACTGTATACTTTATGAATCAATAAGAAATTACAATTTTTAATTAAAAACCTGTGTTTTCTATCAAAATTACTTCTTGCGTGAATTTTTAGCACTTGATTGTTTGTGTCTGTTCTTGTATAAATCGGGACTAGCAACACAAGAACAGACACAAACAATCAAGTGCTATGGCAGCGTACAGAATGGCCGATTGATTATTATCTCTTCGTCGAAGCATTCAATCATCGGAAAAAGTCTTTCAAATATTCTGTATTACTAGAATATGGTGCTAACTCGCTTGGTGCAACACGGCATTAGTTTAGATTTTTATTCCGCTTTCCTGAGGAAGTGTACTATAATACATATGAAACTAGCTGAGATTAAAATTTAAATTATTCAACAGGCTCCATATCCAATAGCGTATATCCTGGGCATAAACTATCAACGAAATTGGGAACAGCAAATTAAATAATTCTGAATACCATGCGACAAACTGACCTCTTTGTCTTAATTGCCAAAAATAACAAATTGAAATTTACAATGATTATAGAGCTCTGAGAATATCGACTTGCATATTCATTTTTTTTTCAAACTAAAGAATGAGATAAACAATTCGAGAAATGATCGTAATCAATAATCAACCATAAAATGACAATTCCTGTGTATTCTTGTGTAAAGACTCCATTCATAATTACAATTGGAGCCAGAGCATTTTTCCTTGACAATATGTACCATAAAAGCAAGTTGGTTTTGCCCTAATTTGACCATTAAAATGATCCTACTGAAACCAGTATCATGACTCGATACATTTTAACAGATCCTAAATATTAAATTTTATCCAATTCCAGCCAACTTGAGAAGAATTATTATGATCATTTAGAAATGGTGTTCTAACATACGTGGTCCAATTATAGGACGGTATAAAAAAAGATTTATAAAGTCTTGAACAAAAACAGAAACTGTAAAATGTTCGTTACTGAGCAGTGAGTTAAATGTAAATTGCTAGTGCACTGCACAGTAACAGTATGTATTACTGAGCAGTGAATATATGTGTTACTGTGCACTGCACAGTAACACATATATGCACACATATGTTACTACACAGTAACAATGCATATTACTGAGCAGTGCATATATGTGTTACTGTGCACTACACAGTAACACATATACGCACACATGTTACTACACAGTAACAATGCGTATTACTGAGCAGTGCATATATGTGTTACTGTGCACTGCACAGTAACTGCGTATTACCGAGCAGTGCATATATGTGTTACTGTGCAGTGCACAGTAACAATATGTATTATTGAGCAGTGCATATGTGTTACTGTGTATTGCACAGTAACACATGCACTGTTCAGAAAAAAAAATAGAAGTTATCTAATATTTTAATGTACAGTAGATGAGGAATGCAAAAACGTAAAAAGAAATGACAAACATGTTGAAGATCAATTTACCACATACAGTATATGACCACGAAGATAGAGTAAAATTAGTCAACGAAAGATGATCATATTATGTATTTATAAATCAGGATTATAGAGAAACAATCAATTGAATGTAAAAAAAAACGAGGAAATTAATGAGATGATAAGGCAGCATGTGAAGGAAGATAACATTAATGAGACAAGAAGATGGATGAATAATTATACAAAATCAATATTAAGCTTCTTTCATTATTATGACATGTACTCTACATATGATAAATGAAAATCTTTATTCAATAGCTTAGGCAAAAAAAAATATCTAGAAAGGAAATCGATTAGTCTAGAGAAGCATTGAAAGAAATATCCTCAAAAATAAAAGTGAAAAAAATAGGAGCGAAATGATGGGTGATGAGAAGTGAAATGATGGGTGATGATGAACATTATATGGAACTTGCAGAAGGAATAGTCAAGGACAAACAGGAACATTTCATAAAGAAATTAAAGTTTTTATGGTAGATGGGCAAAATACGAAATGAGGATATGCAATAACACGAAAAGAGAAAAACGGTGATTGAGTTGCGCGTAAGAAATAGAAGTACATGTAACTAGATAAATGAGAGAAATCAGACAGTCCGGGGGAAAGAGGTTGGGGAGACAATAATTGAAAACCTAGTAGTATTATTCTTGAACTCCTATTCGAGCAGTATTTTAGTTCAATTTTTGACTCCTGAAATCTATTAGGTAGTTCTACCGAATTAAAATTTTAGAAAATAGCGCTTGAAGTGAAATGCGATTCAAGCGAAGTCGCATGCTATTCGGAATATGAATTGAAGTAATGAAGTCAAGATGTTGATTTACTGCATAAACAGAAATAAATACGTACAGCTTACCATTAATATAATATTACATAATACCGCATCGGCGGTTATGATCATTTATTTATTTTTAATGACAGATTTACAAACATATCTATTCCGATACAGCTTTTGGAATATTGTACTTTATGAGATTGCCTTCATTTCCATATTTGGTAGCATGCACAGCACGTTGTATAAATAATGCCTAACTTTAACTAAAATCATCACACTGAAAACAAATTTATTTTTAGTAGAAATAATATCAAATTTCATCAAATGAAATCCTATCCAACCAGGACGAAATTACTGAAATTTCGAATATTTTTTTTTCATATTTTTCCCGTTAAAATAGTGCAAACTGAAAGGAAAAACAGAACAGTGAATCTAGACAGAGATGATAATTTCGCAAGTTTTTGTCATATTTTGTCCCTGTAAATGATCAAATTGATAAATCTGAGGTGGATCGACGAATGTATTGTATATCACATTCGTTGGAGTGCATAGATTCACGGACGAACAAATATTGGGGAGAAATGCACCTAGATATGAGATGTGTATGTGTGAGTGAGTGTTATTTATGCGTGGTTGACGCATAAATAACACTCACTCACTCACACAAATCTGAACAATCAAAGTTTCCCAATCAGGTAAATGAAAAAATGTAGATAAACATCAGTGAAAACACTAGCACATCAAGGGTGAGTCCTTGGAAGTGCTATATAATAATTATGATAACGTATTAAAGTGAAAGTTGGGCTAAGAAATTATATGTAATTAGCATTGCTAACCATGAGCATTACTAATAGTTCTTCAGCCAATATTTAAGTTACTCGTGGCACGCTTAGTATTTTTTGTTATTTAGTTAATTGAGAAATTATATTACCAAACAAAAGAATGACAAAGAATGTTACGAGTTGTACATATCTGAACATAAGTGCTTATCACCTTCATAAAGCTCCAAAACGAGTCCGAAACTTGGTGACTCCCCCCAGTTATTATTCACGGAAAATTGTTTACTGAACGGACGCTAACTCTCTGAACTTACACACTAGCACACGCATATATTAATCTCGCTTTCATGAAGATTATGCTATTTCTTTTTACTCAGTGGCCGTCAAAAATGACGTTTCTTAATTTAAGACAAGATAAAAAAATGAAAAGCACTGCTCTAAACAACCTGTTGTAACCTGCTCACCTGTTGTAAGCAATTCATTTTCCATGCGAAAATTTTGCATTGAGAAGCTCTTTGTTTGTGTTTTATAAAACAGTCATACAACAAACTGGAAGAAGGTAGATGTCGATCATAAAACTTTTATATTATTCATTCTTCATTTGGGACGCAAATCCTTAACGATAAATAAATAAATTATCCTCTATTATGTTTAAACACCCAGAAGTGCATACAAAATCAATGCATTGCTATTTAATTAGTTGTAAGTTCATCCTTCAGCATTTATCTATATAACAAACATTCTCTGTTCTTCATGCAAGACTATGTTGAGTTTTGCCCAGTGATATTGACCTCTAGGGACTCACACGTCGATCGATTTTATTAAGCAAGTATTTAATCAAGTTTGAATCAGGCTTTGAACAGGACAGGCCATCAGAGGCGCTGTTGTCAAATCAAGCCACAGAAGACTTTGCTTTGTTACAATGGACATTATTTTGCTAGCCAATGCATAGCTAATCAGCCCAGAATGTTCTGTGGGAAGGATGCATGTATAGCTACATTATCCGGAATGTAGAGGAAACATGCGCCTCCATTCATGGTAATAGGTATAAAAGCCAGTGGATTCATTGCGTTTCAGGGAAGGAAGACTCACGTGCGTGAACAGTAGGGTTTTTTCCCAGTTTATTCTGGGGGTTTTCATTCCGCAAAGCAAGCAAACCGGACTTGAGAACTCAACACTACGGACATAGGATACACCGGGACGTAGGGCTGGCCACCTTATTCTGTGAACGGTGTGAGGTCCGATGATTAATAAGTGTGGTGAGTGTGCGCAGAAAGGCCACCACCTGTGGCACATTTAAGAAGAAATGGAGAACACAGAAACCGGAGAACCTATTCTTTAGACGAAACACGACAATAAGTACTCCTCTCCACCTCCAATAAGCAGGGCGGTGTTTAGCTGGGTGCCAACTAAGACATCTACCATCTAGATGTCTTAGTTGGCATTTCCTCCAATAGGATAGACATGCTATTAAAGATATATGTCGGAAGAAAAAAAAGGCGTCAACTCTTTATTTCTCCCTTTAGTTAAATAAACAACCAGAAAACACAAGCTTGTATCCGGAATGGATACAAGTGATGATCGATCAAGTACTGTTTCTGGATCACCCTTACGGCAAACTGACCTTATGTGGTAAAGGCAAGGTAAGCTGTTTAAAGTAGAAGTAGCTGGAATATAATAATTCTGTAATGGATAGTGTACATCAACTTTCCAAAAAAAATAATAATAAAATAAATATGTCGTCTTAAATTTCTCGCTCCAACATTAAAAACTATAGCATGAAGCTGTCAAACTTCCGTATGGCTATAATATGTAATACGTGCTCATGCTAACAGAACTAAATCAACACGCTTACCTTTTTCTTCTCTTTCACAAGTCGTATTCAAACCCGTTCGTTAGCAAAAGTAAAATTCTTCGTGCTGCTGATTGGTTTCGAAGTCGGTCAAGTCTTTGCCTCGTGCCATTTTAGTTTCAAATGAACGTGGTGCTTACTGTCATCTCTCACGTGTACTTGGATTCCCAGAACGCCAGTTACATGACGTGCATGTCCTTTGCATCACGTGCGCTTCTGATGGAGTGTTCCGAAAGTTTTAGCAAAATTCGAATGCGCAGTTTTGATTCAAAATAAAACCCATTCAACGAAGTTCAAATGACCTAAATGCTAAATCACCCTATTTTCATCAGATCGAATCTTGTCAATGAACATAATGAAAACAAATATGTGCACTGTTTGCATTGTGTAAACTTCGATACTTTTCTAAACAAAAGCATTGTAAATTATTTTGATCTTTCGAAAATATTAATCAGAATAAATTATTAGAAGCCATCCTTTTTCGATCTAAGACCTAATGTAAATGAAATGTGTCAGCATAACGGCTTCCATCGTCTGGCATGTGTTGTTAAATAGCACGTACTCATGATGCGGAACTACCCTCGTTCTGCTTCAGTAATTACACGCCAATTTGCAGCTCTCAGAGAAGAGAAAAGAAGATTTATGCTCACCTTACGACGCGTTTCCTTTGAAGATTACGCAACTACTTTTTTTCCATGTTCGTATTCTAATTAACTAATTACTGAGAAAATATTTTTTTTAAGAAACCTAATCACAGAGTATAACACAATGATGAATATACTGATAAGAATTAAATAAATAAAACTGTTCCTGTTTTCTTGATTTCAAAATTTTAGCTTTAAATTTTCAAAAAACTCATATACAGGGTGTCCCAAAATTCACGCAAGAAGTAATTTTGATAGAAAACACAGGTTTTTAATTAAAAATTGTAATTTCTTATTGATTCATAAAGTATACAGTATAGGGTTCAGCATGGAATAGCATATCGGGTAAATGACCTCCACGGCTTTGCTGGCACATACGCACTCTTTTGTCGACATTTTCCATGACCGTTTTGCATAAATGTGGCTGAATTTCGTTGATACAGCGCTCAATTTCCTCCTTCAAGGCGTGGGTGGTCTTGGGCTTGTTGGCATAAACCTTAGACTTCAAAAATCCCCAAAGAAAAAAGTCCAACGAAGTTAAGTCACATGATCTGGGCGGCCAATTCTGATCACCAAAACGGGAAATTACACGACCAGGAAATGACTCATGCAATAATTGAATTGTTTCTCGGGCTGTATGGCATGTGGCACCGTCTTGTTGAAACCACATGTCGTCCACATCCATATCTTGCAATTTAGGCACAAAAAACTGGATTCTCATATCGCGATAGCGAGCATCATTAACTGTTATTGCCTTACCAGCCGCATTTTCGAAGAATGGACCGATGATGCCTCCAGCCCAAAATCCGCACCAAACAGCGACACGTTGTGGATGCGTTTGTTTCTCAACAATCACTTGTGGATTTTCTGAACCCCAAATGCGACAATTTTGTCGATTAACGAAGCCATCAAGATGAAAATGAGCCTCATCGTTGAAGATGATTTTGTTCGAAAAATAAGCATTCACTTGTTGTTGTTCCATAATCCATTCAACGAACTCTCTTCTCTGTGTGTGGTCAGTAGGCTTCAGTTCTTGAGTCAATTGAACTTTGTAAGCATAAAGATGCAAATCTTTCGTGAGAATACGCTGTAGAGAGCTTCTCGAAATGCCCAATTCAAGACCACGGTGCCGAATTGATGTTCCTGGACTCTCATCAACACTCTCACGAACTGCTTCGATGTTTTCTGTTGAACGACTTGTTGAAGGACGGCCAGAGTGTATAAGATCACTAATTGATCCAGTTTCCTTGAATTTTGTAATTAATCTTTTCACAGTTGATGAAGTTAAATCACTATTCCGACCATATTTTGTACGAAAATTGCGAACTGTAGCTACCAAACCTTCATTATTTTTAAAATATTGCTCAACGATGAAAATGCGTTGTTCTTTCGTGTTGCGCTCCATTTTTAATAACCCTGAACTGTCAGCTGTCACGCACGCTGTCTTTTTTTCCTCGTTGGCAACACTTTACCGCACAAATGGCGCTAAATTTAAATCCTGCGTGAATTTTGGGACATCATGTATATATATATTGTTGAGCCGCGATCTACACAATAAACTGATAAATTTGGGAATTTATCAGTTTATTGTGTAGATCGCGGCTACACACACACACACACACATGTGTGTGTGTGTGTGTGTGTGTGTGTGTGTGTGTGTAAATACTGCTTCGCTGATTTAAAAAGTTATTTACTTTATAAAACCAATAAATGAATGGATAGCAAACAGGAAAAATGGCAAAATCATGTTAATAGAATGTAAAAAAGAAGAAGAATAATCAGACAAATAGAAATTGTCTGCAATATGATGGGTTAATAAACATTATCGCAACAGGTCTTAGACCTACGATTAGGCGTTGAAATCGGGGAAATACGCTAATGTGTTATACAGATGAAATCTTAAATGGGGAAAAAGTTGTAGTTTGCATTCAATTTTGTTCAAGCATTTTCAGAGAAGCGTTTTAGCATAATCCTGATGGGAATGGCAGAAGGTAAACTATAAAAATGATTCGATCAAAAGAGAAAGGATAAACAGACATCTGGGAGAGGTTCTTTGGTAGAAGATGAATGTTCTTGCAACATGAATAACTGGGAACGAGTGACAACAGCATTCAAAGAGTAACGAGATGAGGAATGGAACAGAATAATATTTATTATTATATTTTTATAAGTGTGTGATCATATCGAGGGGGATGAATTAGGAAAGTTTAGACAGGCTGGGTATAATTGTATAATTAGACTCACTTCAATAATGGAGATACTTCGACTACAGATAGGAACGTAAAGGAGTAAAGATGTTGGACTGTCTGTGGTTAGAATTACTTGCATATTCTCTGGTAAATTGTTCCGGTAAAACAGAACAATTTGCCTCTTCTGTAACATCAACTAATTCATCCTTAGTTTAAAAGCACTGTCACGTTCTAAATGGAAAGAACTTGTGTTTTCAACCTAAAGGCACTGTCCAATAATTGGCCTGCACTAGTGAGAGTAAAGAAGACTTTCTTGAATTGCTTAATATATGTTTAGGTAGAGCAGGGCGGCTCGTGCATAGGCACTGCGGAACTGCAGCACCCCCAATTTTTCTCGATATATAAATCTATTTATTAATTTATTTATATTTGCTTGTAATATTTAATTTTATCATCAACAATCCTATACAATTCTCTTATTTTGTATAAAAAATCCATCTTGTAGCGCTTAAGAGGGCGAAGGACGCTAGCAGCACTGTGTTTACCACACTGTTATATTGCTACGCGCGCAAGCATATGCACGTCATAGTGTGATGTGAGCTATTAGCGTAATGCGGCACTGTTGTTTACATGCAGTTTGCGCCAGTAGTAGAGTGTTCGTAGTGCATATCGTGTTTACTCTTTAAATATTTGGACAATACAATTAAAGACATAACATTTGTTATAGTAATTGTTAAGTAATTTTGAATTATACTAAACTCTATAATTTTATCGATGATAAACAATATTTTTTCATGAAACAAAACAAGAAGAATATATTTTATTTTTAAGTAATTTTGAATTATACCAAACTGTATAATTTTATCGATAATAAACAATATTTTTTCATGTTTAATTTTTTTTATAATTTTATCATAATTTTGATATTTTGTCCAAACACGTATACACTGTACTTACAGTGTGTATGTATATTTGGAAAGTTGCAGCACCCCCACGATTTCAAGCCACGAGCCGTCACTGAATATGAGTCAGAAGAACTACATTTGAGTGTAAGATATTATACTAAATAGGTACCAGTACACACCTCAATTAAGGAGATCAAACGCATGACCTTGTTTTAGTAGCACTAAGTCTGTGGGCACTTTCAAGCAGATCCCATCATCAGGAAAAGGTTAGCAAACATGTGCCAAAACAGTTTTAGTCCTGGATTATTTAATACCGTAAGAAACAGGAGATGAAGTGGTTAGTCCAGTTTCGTTGTTACTAAATTTTCGAAGCAAAATTTTAGTTTGTTAATGTCACTTCAAAAGTACTACCAAGATCCTAGAGAAGACCCAGATACTGAACATTGATGAGACCAACTAATAAAGATGAAATATATCATCTTTAGAAAAAAAAATCAATTTTAAATAAGCAAATTAGTTCACATACTAGTCATACTTCCCAAGAAGTATTGTGTGTCTGGAGCGACTGATCTTCAGAGAGTTGAAGCTTCCAGAAAAGCACACAACAGGACAATCTGGTGAGACATATGTACTACATCACCGAGCAACAACTGAGTGAACATACGGCATCTGATGTCCAATGAACAGATGCATGCATGGATAAATTTGAAAAACATGTTTATTGTTAGGAAAGCTTTTCATTTCTGAATCTTTACACTCCAATTAAATTTATGAAATTGATAGTAAGCTGAATCATTGCAGATCTAATTTATCAGCATATTTCAAAATATACTGGATTTTTAACCATAACGACAGCAATGTGCAAAACGGTACTTTCAAAGTTAATGGGAACTCGTCACTTTTCATAGCATTTGGGATTCTATTTTGGGGCAGAAACAGTAGGAACAAATTTCTAGAAGATAAATATCGTCTATGGAGCTCTCATTCATCACCTACGTTAAGAATTATACCAAATATCAATGTTTATATTTCTATGATCGCAAGAGTGTTAAATGTGTGGTTATGAATCGACGTTTGTTGACAAGACAACTAAGATAAACTTGGGTTTAGATGTGCAGGATGTCATTAAAATGACAGTTTTACGTGCAGGTATCTGTGACTGCTTAAGTGTAACGACAAGGATATATCAAGTTGCTACTTCAATAAACAAAAGAAAAAAAAAACGACCTAATGGAATGTGCGAAGCTGATTATTACAAAACAAGGAAGTTAAATCAATCAATTCCTTTGTATGGGGGGAACAGTGTCTGTCAGAGAGAGAGAGAGAGAGACTTTTGCAACTTTAAAAGAGCAAATATGATTAATTAGGCTTGTCAAGAGCAAGATCTATCATGAAGGATATATTAATATGTTTATCGCACTTTCGTCAATCAAGGTAGTTGGACGGATTCGCGCTTACAGAGTTCGTCATGATATCCCTAGGAAAGCCTTGCGTTTTTTTGTTTTTTTTTTGCGAAGACTTCCCAAGCTAAGACATAAATTTTCTAGAACATAAATGACTCTTCTTCAAGCTACTTTCAAGCTTCAGCCACAAGCTGTGAGGTACTCGCTTGGTTGGGGTGTTTGAAATTTTTGTTTTCTTTGTAAGACAAACCTTATCAAGTCAAGGAGGTATACCAGTTCGTCTAGAGCAGGCGTTTAAAAACATCCATGACCACGGCGGGAATCAAACCTACACTGGGTTGGAGACCAAGCATGCTACTCACACGGGTTCAACCAGGCTGGCTAACTACTGTCGAATGCTACGACTAGATTATGAGAAAGGGATATTGTCTGTTAATTGCGATTTGCTGTCTTGCATTGATGAAAAATGCAAGTTTCCAGAAGGAAAAAATTCTATCTCCGTATGGACAGACAAATTCACCTTTAGTTGATAAGTCCTTATTAAAGATTCTTCGCATCTTAAGTGGATTTGAACAAGTCATCATGGCAAAAGGCATCGTTTACCAATGCGCTACGGAAACTCCTAAGCTATTGGCGATGTACAGCACTGAGCATTCTTATTTAGGAATTTTTCTTTATACGGATGGTGGTAATATTAGGAGATGCTATGTACGTGCTCAAACTCTGTCAGAAGTTATAATTGCACTTTTTTAAAGAAAAATGAAGATGAAATAAATGATATTGAGCACAGTGAGTGCCCGATTAAAAAATGACACGTAAACGATTGAAATAGATTAGCTAGATGGTAATCCCTTTATTCTATATGAGCCCATATAAGGCAAACTAGGCAAAAAATTTATAAATGCTGTTTTGCAGAACCAACTATTTATTCCAATATGCACATTATTAAATCATCGGACTCTCTCTTCTATTTAGAATTCAAAGGTTCGCAATTTCCTCTTAAACTGTGATTTGACAATTAAAGCACAGGAGACTAGAATTAACTCATGTTTGTTATGCACCATGATCGTTTCTCTAGCGGCAGTTATACATCTCCGCGTGCTCGAGAATTAGCAATGTAGAAAAAATTTTAAACTTAACCAAAGGGAAATAAAGGTTACATTAGTTATTTAGTATCAGCAACTAGTATTTTGTCCTCCTGCATAACAAATAAACCAACCCGTGGTAGAGTACGTATTGAAAACAGATATTGGCTTCATAACCACAGTTGCCTCGGTCGTAAAGCATCAAAAATGAAGATTTATCACATAACATTGTGAAGAGACATGTTGATTATTTAGGAGAGAATTTAATTCTTGCAACGAAATCATGGAGTGCAGGAAAATAGTTTAATAAAATTTCCAGAAGAGATTTCTTAAATTGTTTGATAAAACATCATTACGGTAGAACAAATTCTTTCTTAGCTTGTTAGCTAAAAAACGCAAGACATGTCAATTAAAGTGTCTTCCAAACAGAGCATTAAAAATACGTTTATCTGAAAATGCAATTTATAAGGTTTAACAAATTTGAAGGGCTTATTTCGAAGAAAGATAACAACAAACATCTGACGAATAACGACGATATATAAAGCAACTAGTCCCACTTTGCTTTGCACACGGCAACAAGATTTTTAACATAACAGCGAACTTTGATAATTAGTACCTCCAATTATGAGACCGCTTTGCAAAATAAAGATGATGATGGCGGACTTGGAAACGTAGGCCAATCAGGAATAAAATAGTTGAGTAGAATATAAAAGCTTTTAGAGTATTAAGGGAACGAGGCTATATGCTAAGGAGTAATAAAATAAAAGATATGATAGAGGCATGGAAAGCTGATCTGATAAAGGGAGATATTTCACGTAAGGGGGTGAGGAGAGATGTTGATGGAGTTAGTGCTAAAGTAACCAAATTTGTTATGTCTGTTATTTGTGTCCTTCTGATCAGCCTGTCTGTTTTGCGGGATAAAAAACCATGCTATCTCCTCAAAACTGGCTAACCTACCTTGCGATCTAAAGTTTTCATTTTTCGATATGCAGCAGAAGATGGAAACAACAAGGGTTATCCACAGAACTAAGAGTGTGATTACCAAGGTATGAGCAGTGAGTGCGTGCGATGGTTTTTCGGCCGAAGTGTATCTTATCTCAGTAACGCAGTTGCTCTATTCGCACTTTAGAAAGTAACATAGAAAGAACACAGACATTCTAAACTGAGCTTCGTAACCTTAGTCGTCTCTATCGTAATCCTAGTTACTCCAAAGGCCAGTGGACTGTAAATGTATCACTCATTAGTGAGTTTAATGGTATAACAGTTGATGTGCGAGATGAGTAAGTCTTCCGCGATGAATCCTTGAACTCCGTGGAAGTTAAACTCCATGCAATCATATCTGAATCAGCACTCTAGAATTGTTTTAATGAAAAAAAGTCACAAATGCTTTAGCTTGGCATCAGAACCTTAAATGAACTGAATTAAGTCGATAATAAATATTCATTATTATTGGATACTAAAAGAGAGAAAAAAATTACCTTGAAATTTAGAAACTTTCGAAAGTAAGTATAAACTAATGAGGTTACAATATCTTTGGCATGAGTTGTGTTCATGTGGGAGTAGTTAAAAGACGAACTTCTCCCACAAGAAGACTTATATTCGATTTTTATTAGTGCTTTACTTTTTGTTAAGTGTTTCTTTTAAAATGCTAATGATGTTTGCCTGCTTTGGTATGAAATAAAGGACATTTATCCCTTCCTTGAATAAAAACTTTTTTTTTTCATGTGGCACTTTATATTCGGAATATCTAAAGTCAAATCTAAAGTAAAGGTCACGTTGTAATCGCATGACATGCAAACTTGTAAACTATTAATACATGCTAGCGTACGAAATGTTTCGTATTAACTGAAGATTTCATGGAATAGTGTGAATAAATTACATTCCAAAATAACAGTTATACCAGAAATCAATGTTTTTGTTCTGAAATTAATTCAAGCAATAAAAATTTAATGAATTAAAAGTAGCTTAAAGAGAAAGAAAAACAATTATCTGCGTGCGAATCTGTACATATTATCTACGGTGTTACTTTCAAAGTTACGGTGTTTGTGCAAGAGAGAAAAAGTTGTTGCTATACAAAAGCGAGAATAAAGTAATGCAAATAACTATCTCGTATTTTTCTTCTCGAGATTAAAGCGAACAGCGACTAGCTTTCTTTAATTACGACAGTTTCCAGGGAATTTTTTTTTTCCGTATAATTTATCTACTTGCAAGAGACACATTTTAAGAAGTAATCGCAGGTGACATGTTCAAAGTATTTTTATTCTTAAAATCAGAGTACGCGAATGTTGATCTGTTTGCGTGATGTTGCAACAGCCTTTCTGGAAATAAAACTGGTATAGTCCACATTAGGGAATTAATGGATTCTCGTGACATGAGGCGAATAACGCCCGTCTAAAAAGAACTCGCAGGGCTTTTGTTTTGTCTATGAAACCAGGGTGAAAAACGTGGGCTAATTTCAGTGTTACAGTTTGCCTATTTTGCGAATGAAACATCCTATTACCCCATATAAGACTGACCAACTCATCTTCTAAGAAAAACCCCGAAAAAAGGTTTTTCGTGTCATAGACGGGATTTGAACTCGGGTCTTTCCAACTTATATATAATATTCATCAAAGCTTGATTTGTTGCTTCCTCAGTCTTAAGAAAAGGCTGGTTATATTCCACTAATTCGGGCCCTACCCAAGGGCCTATGAGTTGTGGAAATACTTTCCGAAAATGAAAGCTGTGCCGAACAAAGTGGCGTTTTGCAGCTGCCCAACTTTTAATCCATCTAACTCGAGTGCTTCTAGATGTTTTTTCAATGTTTTGGGGATGGCGCCTAAAGCACCTATTATTATGGGAACAACTTTCGTTTTCTTTTGCCAGATTCGTTCAACTTCGATTTGCAAATCGCGATATTTTGTAATTTTTTCATTTTCTTTATCGTCAATCCGACTATCTCCTGGTACTGATATTTCGATAAACTTAACACCCTTGTTTTCACTTTTTTCAACCACTGTGATATCGGGTGGATTACATTCCAAGCTTTTGTCAGTCTGGATTTTGAAATCCCAGAATATTTTCGCTTTTTTATTCTCAACCACTTTCTGGTGAACCTTTATGCTTCCAATAGTCTTTAGATACTTCAAACCAATATTTTTTACATATGTGTCAGTGGATTATCTTAGCTATCTTATCATTATCATGCCTTTTACGGTACTCAATTTGTGCGATTTTGCTGCATCCACTTATAATGTGGCCTACCGTTTCTTCCTTTTCTTTGCACAATCTACATTTACTGTCTTCTTGAATTTTTTGTATTTTTGCCTTCATAACGTTGGTTTTAATGGCCTGTTCTTGTGCTGCAAAAATTACCGATTCTGTTTCTTTCTTTAGTGCTCCATTTCTCAACCATTGCCAGGTCAAGTTGCTGTCAGCGCTGTCCTCTATGCTGTGAAGGTATTTTCCATGCAATGCCTTATTTTTCCATCTTTCGATTCTCACTTTTACTTGGTTGGTTTTGTATTCCAATTTTGTCTCCATGGGTTTAAATAAACCCTCTTTCCTTACCTCAATTAGAAAATTTTCCGTTGTTTGCTGCAGATAATCATTTAAATTTCGTTTTTCTTCTTATATATATATATATATATATATACACACACGTGCGCGCCACCTACATAATAGGGTTGCGGTCCGGGACAAAAAACAAATGATTTATTTGCTTAAACGCATTGCAATTATACATATCTTAATAAATAAGCAAATTACTTTACTAAAATGAACTTAATTAGCTGAAAGGAATGAAATAAGGCCCACTCAGTTAGCTTTCCTGTTTACGACACTAGAAAATTATTCCTTAATAGGATTAATATTGCATACTGCGCCCTCAGAAAATCTTTAAGTCAGAAGACACTCATTTTGCTACTAAGGTCAAAGTAATCTAAACGTTTAGGACGTTTAGTGCTACTTCTTCATCTTATAAGAACAAAATACAAACATTGTGCGTCGAGCTTTCCACTGCAAATATTTTTTTACATCAGAAATCGAAAATATTGTTCTAGCTTTCATTAAATGCACCTTACATTCTGTGTTTTAGACTGCTCACCGAAAAACACTGATACCTTTCTTCGATATTTTTATGTGCCTGCATTATAAAAATATTCTTTTCTCAATACTTCAAATACATTTTACTGCTTTGAGGTCCCTCGACACTTCTGCGCATGTCAGAAAAAGGAGAATCCATTCCGATAATAGGGTAATCAGTCTGTCTTCTGGGATGTAATAATAAACAAACTGAGTTTGTTTATTATTACAGGTCGGAAAATTTAGCTTTTCTTTTACGAACATTGCTGTTTTTAAAGTGTAACTATTTTGTTTGTATAACAGTTGGAAAAATGTACGTAGAGTGTTAATACGTGCAAATACTGCGTTCTACATAAAACAATGTCACTTCGCTCCATGATAAGTTTCCTTTTATTCTGGGACTTTTTAAAACAAAATCCGATTTCATGAAGTATTTTCCTTAGAGTTTTTCATTTCCAAGGAAAATTAATTTTTTCTTTAAGCACAGGAATCAATTTCGGAACAGTTGGCACTCTTTTCTCGACCACGTAAAATTCGTGAATAGTTCTTCTTATAACGTCTACATCAAAATCATTCAAAGCTACGGTTTCGATGGTTTTCTTTCTCTGGCGCTTTTTTTTTAAGGAGATTTAAATTTTGGCTTACCTTCACCTTTTGATTCCCTACGAATTCTTTTAACAGTCGACCCCGATACGCCCGCAATTGCACTTGCATTTTATGACTTGAGAAATGGGAACAAGAAGACGGCCTTCTGACGATTCTTTTTCGCAGAATGTCAGCACATTATTCAATATTCTTTTGCAAGAGCTACTGAAACGTGTAACAATAGAACTTGTTGACTGTACTGGATCCATCATACAAATTAATAATAAAAAAATAATGCAAAAAGAGAACAACAAAAATCAAGCTAGTACTAGTACAGCGACAGACAAGAAAGCACGTGATTTTGCATGTTGGCGACCAATTCGTACATCCTTCATTTCTTTCTCCCCTTCAGCATGAATCGACTATTCTTGGCACCAAGCCAAGAAGGGATCTAGAAATGGTGGGCGAACTATACTAGCCCTTTAAATCATAATCAACGCAGAAAGTCAAGTCATTATTTTAAGAAAAAAACTGATGAATTAAATATCATTCGCTTATGTAATAGAAATTTGCTGCTAATTTAAATTTATCCGTTAGTTCTCGTGAAAATGATTTATCTCCACTATGAAACAAACATGAGCTAGAATTTAGCATTACACACGAAATTATTCAAATCCTTTACCACACAACTAAATTTATGTATGAAATTTATCACATACTGAGGAAATCAAGTCATAACTCTGTCTTTCAAAAGATACCTCATCACTGAAGGCAGAAGAAATTACTATAAAACTTGTTACATTTTCGTTTCTCCTCTCACCCTTTTCAACCTTTTTGTAAACGCATAGAGGTTTTCAACAAGGTATAGAAATTTTGAAATCTTAGCCTAAATAGTGCTCAGCTTAGGATACAGGTCTCAAAATTACGAACTAACTTATAAAGGATTATACTGAAGTGGCTTAAAAGATCCGTTTGCTTCTAGAGCCGGATTCCTTCTCGAATTATTTAATCCTTAGCTACGCTACTGTAGTAAATGCATTATTACCGATCTTTAATGGTGTGAATTGATATAAAAAAACTGCGATGAAAAAGAATCTGAACGAAAACGAAATGAACCGAAAACAAAGTAACTTTACTTTCTTTTCGTTATCTTGGAGTACTCGATTACGGTGGAAGTATCATGTTATTAATACATGGCACCTTCATGGAGCCATAGGTCTCATCGCAGGAATCCACTCTATACCACATAAATTAAAAAAAAAAAAATGCGCAGACGAACAAGTATGAAAATCACACAATATCACAGAAAAGGCATTTCGTAGTTGTATTCTTATATCAGGAAGTAATTATTATCACAGCAATGAACCAAGAGCCATTTTTCACTTACGCACAGTCGGTAGTTTTATTATCAATTACATTTTATATTGCTTTTTGCATAATTTTTCTATTAAAATGGTAAAAATGAAATCAGAATTGAGATGATGTAGCCAAAGTTTCTGTCAAGATACTAAAATAACAAATTTCATTAAAATACATTCAGCGACAGCGAAATTGCTACGAGTATAACAACAGAGCGAATCTAGCAGGTGCTTACACATCTTGAAATACATAAATACGACTTAAAATGATTACCATTTTAACAAAAAACAGAATGAGTCTCAAAACAAATCAATCTCCTGTATAAAAGAACACAAGCCTTTAAAGATTCTGCTTTGAGAAAAAAAGCTGGCTAACTTATTATTTTTCTAACAAAACTGTGAGACCATTATCATCATTATCATCATCAAATTCCTGATATGTTACCCTCAAGAGGTGTACAGGATATGATAGTGCTACATGAAAAATGTACATCATTACTAACTTCCTATCTACAATTTTCCTCCAAAATCAGTCTGTTACTTTCTAAGACTCAAACATTATCAAATCTTATATTTCTATCTTAGGCACTTTTTACCGCCTTAATCCACCTATATCTTGGTCTTCCTCTGGATCGTTTTGCTGCCAACCTTGCAGAGAACACTTCTTTTGCTAATCATCCTTTAAGTGACCATATTTGAGATTAGCTCTGCTAAGGCATTCCTGGATGCTGACAATTTCAAGTTCTTTCCTAATATCCTCGTTTTTAATGTGATATTGCCATTGATGCCATCTTTTCACATCTCTAATCTTTCTCAGGACTCTCGTATCTGCGGTCTCTAGTCTTTGGTTAAGTGTTTTACATCTGACCCAGCTCTCAGATCCATAAGTTAAAACTGGTTTGAACACTATCTTGTACACAGCTAATTTAGTGTTTTGACTAATTTCTCTCTTATTCCATATAAATGTATTCAATTGGCTTCTTACCACACCAGATTTCATGATTCTGTTGTCTATTTCGATATTTAATTTACCATCTTCACTAAAAAGCGTGCCTAGGTAGCTGAAATGTTTTACTTGTTCTATGGGTTCTAAATTCACAACACAGTTGATATTTTCTTTCTGCCTATTTTCATTGTCGTTGTCTTTTTAATGCTGACCTTCATACCATATCTATTACAACAGTTATTCACTTTAGTGAGGGAATCTTGCAGATTTGTAGCGGATTTATTTAGAAGTATAACATCATCCGCATAAAGTAGAGCTCACATTAACATCTCCAATTTTGATATCATGTTTAATACCACTTTCCTTCATAATGTGATCCATATAGATAATGAATAACAGAGGGGATAATGCGCATCCTTGTCTGACACGATTTAACATTAAACCATCGTCCTGTACTTCCTTCAATTCTAACTGCTGACTTACAACTCAAATAAAGACTAAGTATTGCTTGATATAATGCCCCATTGACAGCATATAACTGCAGCGTATTGAATAGCTTCTCTCTTGGCACTTTGTCATATGCCTTTTCCAGATCTACAAAACTTGTAGATCTGGAAAAGATCGTTGTTATACAGATCGTTGTTATATTCCTATGCTTTCACAACTAACAACTATTTGTTGTAAAGTGACAAATAGTTGTAAAAGCTTCTATTTGGCCTGAATCCAGCTTGATCTTCACCAAGCTTATCTTCCACAATCCTTCTCAACCGTTTCTCAAGTATACTTGTATAAATCTTACCATGAACACTCAGTAGAGAAACACGTCTGTAATTCTCATATTCACTTTTATTTCCTTTTTATACATGGGTACTATGAGAGCTCTACTCCAGTCATTCGGATTTCGCCTCTCTGTCCAGGCCCTCTGAACTATGCAGTGCAGCCACTGTAAAACTTTTATACCACCATACTTCAGCATTTCTGGTCGAATATCATCTAGTCCTGCTGCCTTTCCACATTTCAAGCCGTTGATGGCTTTTTCTACTTCAAGTATGGATATGTATTCCTGACTGCATGCCTGGTCAGTGTTTTTTACCGCTGTGCTATCATTTCTTGTTTATTTAGCAATTTTTCGAAGTAATTACTCCATACTTCAAGGATATCCTTTTCTTCTGTTTTCATGTCACCTTTATCATCTCTAATTCCTTTTACAGCACTCTTTCCTGCATTCCTAAGCTTCTTCAACAACCTCCAGAATATTTTACCACCTTCTTGATATTTATTTTGTATGTTCTTGCCAAAGTCCTCCCATGACTTTTGTTTAGCTAGTTTTACACAGTGTTTAGCATTTTTGCATTTGTCTCTATATTCTCTAAGAGCACAAGCTGACTTATTTGCCAGGAACTTTTGACATGCTTTCTTCTTTTCCTTCACTGCCTCTTTAACTTCCTGTGTCCACCAGGGAGTTCTGATTTTTTTATCCTTACAGACAACCTCACCACATGCCTCTCTGGCAGAATCGATCAATGTTTTCTTCAGAGTTTGCCACTGAATCTCCAAGGTTTGATTCCTCTGCTCAAACTCTTTCATTTTTTCTTCAATAATCTTTGGGTATTTTAGTCTACAGTTCACATCTGAGAGCTGCTCAACTTTTATTCGCTTTAAAACTTTCTTGCATGTTATTCTTTTCAATACGAAATTCAATTTTATCCTGCTCAAGACTAAATAGTGATCACTTCCAATTTCAAATCCTCTGTACACTCTTGTGTCCTTTTCTTCTTTTCTTTGCACCAGGGAAAAAAACATCACTATCAACAATAACACAGTCAATGAGACTTTTCTTATTCCTAGCCTCTTCTCTCCATGTGAATTTGTGCACATTTTTATGTTGGAACATGGTATTAGTAATAACCAGTCCATGTCCTGAGCAGAAACCCAACAGATATTTGCGATTATTATTAGCTTTGCTCTTTTCTCCAAATTTTCCCAAAACATTTCCTTGACAGTCATTTCCTACTCTGCTATTTAGATCCCCAACAAGGACCAACTTTTCCTTTTTCATTGTGTCAGTTATTTTCTCTAAAGCCACAAAAAATTCCCCCACTTCTAGCTTAGTAAAACCTTCTGTGGGACCATAGGCACAAATAAGTGTCATTGTCCAATTCCCCATTTGATATTTGCCCACATCACTCTACTTGAGACTGTCTGCCATTCAAGAAGATTAGCTTCGTATTTAGTGTTGAATACTATGGCTACTGCTTTTCCTTAATTGTCATTGCTTGAATATAACATTTTGTATTTATTGCTCAGAAAAATCTCACCAGTTTTTGTCTTTTTTGTTTCTGTCACGTCACCCTATTATGTCGACCTGGAACTTATCCAGTTCCTCAGCTAGTTCCATTTCTTTGCCATTCAGACTTCTTATGTTGATAGTACCGATCTTGAACTCTGATGTTGAGTTGGAGTGTATTTTAGGATTTGTTACAGTAGCTGACTTTTAGCTGTTCATCCTGGTTCCGTGGAGAAAACAACGGGGGCCTTGTTTAACCTGGTGACACCCCAGCCAGCATGCAATTCTGTCATGTTGTGAGATCTTTGTCCCTGTGAGTCCTTTAGTATAAAATTATTAATATCTATGACTGAAAAAAAAAAAGAAAAAGAAAAACGGAAGTAATATTCATTCGTTCTTATGGTTACTTTAATACCTAGATCAGCACATATGAAATTTCTGGTAGGAAAGAAAAAACTATGTAAACAAACTCAACGGCTAGAATCGTAGTTGGTTGCCTGCTGACGACTGATCGATGCAACCCTAGGCACTGTTAATTACGGCATAAATGTACGTTACCAAGATAAACATTTACCTTCTCTCTCAGCACCTTCAACAAGTGGCTGTTGTTAGTAACAAAAAAATCGCCGCAGATTTTAATGTTTTTGCATATTCATTTGAACAGCAATGCCTTAAAATATTAAGTTTCATCGCCTGAATTTATCCATGCTGATATCGCTAAAACAATTTCGCAAAATGTCTCTTCTCGGTAAACACACTGCATCGATCCAACGTAGCAAATCTTTCAAGTGCTTAATCAAAATTATGAAACAATACGAAACTTGATTTAGGAATTGGCCTCAATTTATGGAAAGCAATATTGCATATAATCTGACTTTTTATTTTATATTACTAAAATTTAATTACTTTACGATTAAAGTAAAAATACGAATTTAAAAATATAAATATATATTTAAAAACCAAAATCACACTAATAATACGTACGCCAGTCACACAGCATAGCTTAAGAATAAAATTAACTGCAAATGACGCAGATTAAATATTAACAACCATTAGCAACAAACGATATATCGAGAAAAATGATTAACTAAGGCTTTTTCTTTGCTATATACAAAGGTTTCTAAAGATCTGTAATCTAGTTCAAGGTTGACCCAATGCCTGAGGGATGTGTTGCTGACGGTCTGTACTTTATCTATGTTGACAATGGGGACGCATGAGCCTCTCGGTCAATGCATACATTTACAATGATGCATTAGATGAAAGATCTACATTGAGATGAGAGCAATAAGAAACCCACCTACTTCGAAGATAGTTTCTGTCGTTCAGACGATGTCTGGAGGTCATAAATGTCCTTGGTAGTCGATGTAGTGATGCGTTGACGTATTATTTGGTTATCGGGTAGTTTTACATGCATCGCGGTTAATGTCTTTCTGTAAATAAATATAAAATTGGCTTGAAATTGCACATATTACATGGTTTTAAAGGGTGGTAATACTTTGTTTTTTTATTTCTTTTCCTCCCTTAATTTCCTTAATTCTTTTGAGATGACAAAGGAGGTTTCATTTGCTAAATTTATTTGTTTATTGTGGCGATATCAGTGATTCGGATGCTCATTACATAAATTAAACCAACTAGTTGTCAGTTGATTACTAGATAATAGCATTTGAAAATAAATAACTGAAAATAGGAATGTAAACTGACTTCAGCGGAAATGTTCAGCGTAAAAATACGTGTGTGTATATGTGTGTGTGTGAGAGAGACAGAGAGAGAGAGAGAGAGAGAGAGAGAAATTAATAGCAACAGAACTCTTTAAATATTGTAATAATTTTCAACAGCACATAGTTCGTTTCAAAAATGGATCCATCTTAATAGTTTTCGGATGAACTTATTTTCTTTGTAGAATATATATTCTCCAAAAATATGATGAAAATATCCTTCATATTATATGTCGTGTTATGATTATAACCTCTGAAAGTCGAGTCTTCTACTTCTACACCCTCAGTCCAAAAAGAAACTGAACTTTTCGAAAATAGAAGAAACTAATGGCGCTACTTGTTGTATCTTTTTGTTACAAAGCAGCAACCTTCATTAGTATTGATTCAACTGTTTATGACATTTGTTTCAATAGAAGCCGAGTTATAGTGCCAAGAGTGACTTTGTTTTGACGAGCGGTCGGAAAATGAGTTTCAAACAGAGAGCTGCGATTGACTTTTGTGTTAAACTTGGTAAACGTTTTACCGAAACGCATGAAATGCTTCAAAAAGCATACGGTGATGAATGCGTATCCCTCTCAAAATCGCTGAAACCACTCGTCAACTCAAGTTTACGAGTGGTTTCAGCGATTTCAAAATGGTGGTGAGACGCTTGAGGACGAAGAAAAGCCGGGTCGTCCAAAAACTGGACTAAGCGAAGTTAACATCCAAAAAGTGCGTGATTTCATCAAAGAAAACCTGAAATCATTTCTGAGATTGATTGAATATGAATTGGAGATTCCAAAATCAACTGCACGCAACATTTTGACCGAGAGCTTGGGCCTTCGTAAATTGAATTCGCAATTTGTTCCCACAAGTCGACCGACGACCAAAAAATGTATCGAATTGAGCACTGCAAGGACGTCATCAAAACAGCTCGTAAGGACTAAAACTTCCTTGAAACGATCGTTACTGGTGTTTTGAGTATGAGGCCGAAACAAAACGCCAGAGTGCTGAGTAGAAACCACCAGAAGAGGGGCATCCGAAAAAAAGTCGCTTGGAGAAGTCAAAAGTAAAGAAAATGCTGATTTGTTTCTACGATTCCAAGGACATTATCTACAAAGAATTAAATCCGCCTGGCCGAACGATCAATGGTGAGTTTTATCTTGAAGTGTTGAAGCGATTGATAGCGAGAATTCGTCGCGAATTCTCGCTATCAATCGCTATCATCGCTATCTCGCTATCAATACGGCATGAATATCGTGATGCAGGCAGCTGGTCACTTTTGCACGATGCACCATCTCATCGTTCGAACATTGTGATGCAATTTTTGAGCAAAAACCAAGTTTGTGTGTTGGATCACTCGCCGTATTCACCTGATTTAGCACCGTGTGACTTCTTTCTCTTTCCTCCGACTTCATTTGCCGATGAAAGAAAGCGATATGACAACATCGAAAAGTTCAAGCGGCAGTAACCACGACCCTCAACAGTATCCCAAAAACCGATATAAAAAACTCATTTAACGAATGAATTGATCGTGCCAAAACTAAAGAAGCTGAGCGAGAGTATATTGATTGAGATAAATGATTTAAATAATTATAGTTGGCCTGTGTTTTATTTTCGGTTTCTTTTTGGACAGAGGGTGTATGTGTATCCATAAGCGAATAAAATATTTTTTATGCTTCGGTCTATCCAGAACTGCAAATCCAAATTTACTTTTCAGTATTTTTAAGTCTTTCCATGAAATCTTCATACTATCTTCATGTGTGTGTGTGTGTGTTTGCGTTTTCCTCCCAATAGTAATCCTACCATGTAGGATAATTTATATCCTACATGCTCCATTGCATACAATGCATATATTACATGCAGCATCCAAGTACTGATTAACATTTGCTGTACATTTTTGTCTCAATATTCATATTTACATTTATAGTTTTAAATCTATATGTATATATTTCGACCTTCACATCCATATTTATATTTTTATATACATATATTTAAACTATATAATTCACACAATATTAGTAATTTATGTTACATTACAAATAATAAAAGTTGATCTTCTTGGCAAAATTAATTAATTCTGAATAATAGTTTTGAAACTGGCCACTTGTCTCCAGAAGCGATGACGTGTTGCATTAGGGGCATCCGGATGGAGTCCAATAGCTCACAGTCATAAAGTATGTGGTGAACAGTCTGTTGAAGGTGTGGACTATAAACGCATGATGGTGATTCCAGGATATGGAATCTCTGTAAGTAGCGTCTTAGTTTTCCACGTCCCGCTAGTAGCGTGGTTAAACCTGGAGAGAGAGAGAGAGAGAGAGAGAGAGAGAGAGAGAGAGAGAGAGAGAGAGAGAGAGAGAGAGAGAGAGAGAGAGAGAGAGAGAGAGAGAGAGAGAGATGGCGTGTTTTTTCAACCGGAGTTTGCTTCTGATACTTGGCAAGAATTCTTTTGTTGTTTATCCGTTTTTTTTTTTTTTTGATGTTTTCCATTCTTCTTCTTCCCACAAATTTAGGCTTATTTCTTCTGCAAGCTTTTATAGCAGATTTCGAGTACTTTTGGTAACTTGTTTCTAGCCGTTCGTTCGTTCATAGCCGCTTCTTTAGCCAGCTGATCCGCTCTCTCGTTTCTTGCTATCCCAGTACGCCTTCATCCAGCATAACTTGATTTCCCATCCTTCTAGAATGAGATTCCAAACCAGATTTCTTGTCAGTCTATTAACGCTATATGGTTATTCTGGTTTTGTATGCCGCCTATAGTGCTTCTACTATCACTGTAATTTGTTGCTGTCTTTTGATGAGAGGTGTTGACTTCTAATTCCCGGAGATATGTAAGTGACTGAACTATAGCAAGTTGTTCTGCTTGGTTGTTGGAACAGAGGGGATGCATCTAGAGCAGCGTTCTTGTATAATGGACTGCCTGTTATATGCAACGAAAGAATAACCGACGTTCGCTTCGGTTTTGCTTCCGTCAGTGTATATATCGTCACTTTCAGAGCTTTCCTTCTCCCTAATATTTGTTTTCTTTGTTGGGTGAGGCCATTTACTGTAGTGAAGCGGATGTTCATACCGATTTGGATCAATGATGGTATTCGTATGGCTATAAGGTGTTGAACTCTGTTTAGCTTTTGTCAGTTTTTCTTTGATTTTAGTGCATGTTCCAGGCAGGTACAGCATAAGATATCAATGGTAGTATATAGCTCTAGTATATATTGTTTTCAGCGCTCGTTGGCCTAATCCCCACTTTATCTTTGCCACTTAAAAGGTTAACTATTTGTAAGCTTTTTGGGGGGCAACATATTAGATGTGCTTGTGGAAGGTAAATTTTTCATCTATTGTTACTCCTAAGTTTAGCTCACTGGCTACATCGAGAACTTCTTCGTTTAGGAAGACCGTTACATTTTTTACGTTAAATGTGGAGCACTTTAGACCAGTGCTTCCCAAACTTCAGGATATCAGCGCCCCCTTTGGAAAAATTAAAATATTTCATGGCCCCCTCGTAAACAAATCGTAATATAGACATATATTATTATAATATTTATTGTCTTTATATTCAATACAAAACATACACAGAAAATATTGCAAAACTGAAATGCAAATAGTGCATTTTTAGCATCTTACATACACATTTGACGTGGCACACTTCGTCTTAAAACATTTTAAATTTGTTTTCATTATATCACCCCCCCCTCAACAAAACTAACGGCTCCCAAAGGGGGCCGCGGCACACAGTTTCGGAAGCGCTGCTTTAGACGGTGCTATTGAAGGTAACTTTCTTCTCGCGTGTCCCCCCCTCTGCAATTTTAAAGAGTTCTTCATTGGCCGTTACTTCTAACTGCATACCCTTCCCGAATCATCGGCGAAAGCTATGACTTTTGTTTCAGTAGTGAAAGGAAGCGAGTTGGACTGGATGTTCCTTGTGGACAGCCTCGTTTGACTTCTTTAATTTATAGTTGTTGTTTTAAACGTCAGGGTTGCTCTTCTGTCTGTAAAATAATTTTTGTAAGGTAGAGTAGGTTTTTTGGACATTTGAAATCTCTTAATGGATTAATTATGGCTGGCCACCACGCACCATCGAAGGCTCAGTGAACATCGAGTGAGAGCGGTAGTATGATTTTTTTTTTTGCTGTAGACCTCCATAATTGCGTCTGCCGTGCTTGATTGAGGTCTAAATGCAAACCGATTGCTGCTTAATTGGTCTCTTGAGTACACAAAGTGCATTATTCGCTTTATCAGAAGTTTTTCTAGTACTTTACCAGCAACATTTATGTGACTGATTGGCCTTTCTTTGCTATTTTCGTCAGATGTTTCTTTCCTGTTTTCATTATGGGTATAATTTTAGAGCGTTTCCATAATAAAGGAAATCGTCCTCTTTTTAGGCATTCGTTGTGAATTGTCGTTATGAATTCGGAGAATTCGACAAACGCTCTCAGAAGTATATTGCTGGTTATTCCGTCATCTCCAGGAGTTCTTGAATCCATCGATCTTAATGTCGACTCAATTTCATTAGTTGTACATAAATCGTCGTCAGGAGTATTTATGTCTGTTTCGATTCTTTGTTTGTAAGTTTGTGGATTTCTTCATCTGTTGATTCGTCGTCCTCAGGAATAAACTTGTTTATCATAATAACTGCAGTTTCTGCTAAATTTTTAGTGTAAGACCAGTCTGTTTTCTTGATAGTTGGTAATATATGTGTTGCCGTATTCTTGCTTTCTTACAATTTATATATACATTTCTAAGAATTAGATACGATTGAAACAGTACAGAATGTTTTGCATGATTCTGTTTTCGCGTATGGAATTTTGGACTGATAGCTGTATTTGGTTTCATAGCTAGAAGAGCCTCGATATCTTAGTCGGTATAGACGAAACCCTTTGGTAAGAAAGACCTGGGTTAGATTCCCGTCCATGACGTGAGGAACCTTTGTCTGGTCTCTTTCGAGTAAAGGTGAGTTAGTCGAAATTAAAAATCCTCTACCTGCGTATTTCATACGGAGGTAGAGGGTTTTTTCACCCGGAAACTCGGGTTTTTCGTCCCTCAGAACAGGCAAACCGACCGGTGAACACACGCGGATCTACAGTCATAAAATACATACTTAATCCCTCATCAGGAGGGCTCAACCCGTCTTGGGCAATGCAAATATTCAATGAGGAAGGTCCCAGAGAACAGACATAGGTCGAAAGAAAGTGCAGGAAAAAAACCGATTTAATGGGTTTGTAGTTGCGTTTTGAGGGGATTTTAACCAGCTGTTTCGAGTATTTTCTAGGCTTAAAAGAAGAGAAAGGATAATAAATTCATAGAACTTATTATCCTCTCCTATTGAATACCTATAGAATAGATATAGGATAGAAGGAGATCGTTTTCTGAAATAATAGGATGAGTGTGTTGTGTAGGAGAGGTCATCAGTTAACTTATCTTTGTCTCTGCATCGCAAAATTTTATTGAAATTTTGGGTACATTGCGAGAAAGGTCTAAGGCTGGGGAGGAAATTTGGAATTTGTATGCAGTGTTAGCAATAGAGAACATGTGATAAAATATCAGTTTATACATGTCATTTCATGATATTTTTTAACGTATACTGTATAAAATATAATTTCATTTCATTGATAAAGAATTTTATCAATTTATAAAATTACGCACATTTTATAAAATACACGAAAAAATTAAACATACCATTACGAGTAGCCACACTTATAAAATCATTCAGAAACAAGTACAGTGAAAAGTGCCTGCCAAGCTGTCACCCGTAAATCTTCTTTGCCTTAAAAGCATTTTAGATGCTTTTCTTGAGGTATCTGAATGAAATGCTAAACATGGCTTAGCATTTCAATCACTTCGGAATCATTTCCAAGAGTTTGATGGACCACAGCCTATCAATACTCATTTGTATGACAAACATGTCAAACACTACCTCAATAAAAGCAACTTTGTTCCCGACGAATCTTCAGAACAATGTTACTACTGAAAAAGTTCAGTCACGTATCTCAACAGTCATCATCGATCTAGTGCTTGTACTCAGTAATCAAAGCAGTCTTGTCCCTCTATTGTAGGGCTTCATGTAGGATATATATATATATATATATACACACTTATGAAACTAGACTTCGTACATAAAGAGGCCAAGTACATTTGGCTTCTTACCAAAGAAGCCAAAAGTATGTACAGAGAAACAATTAGTGACATCCTACTTTGAATAACGCAGACCACAATCTGAAAACATTCAAATTACCGCGCTGTCAGTCTGAGCACCAGAATTTCACTAGAAAAACAAAGTAAAACTATACTAGTGAGCAATCTTTAAATCACCAATGAAAACAATTCGTAAACAATTGACGTAAACAATTTGCAAACAATTCTTCCAATTAACTTCCTGCAAAAGAAATACGTATCCTTCCCTCCTAATATCCGGATGGTATTCTACACTGAGCTGATATCGCTTGACATTTAAGGTGGATAATAAAAATGTTCATATTAAACTTTTGTTAGAATAAATACAGCAAACTGCTTCATAGCCTACTTTTAATTCAATGGTACTTCTTTTTCTCCACACACACACACACACACACACACACACACACACACACACACACACACACACACACACACACACACACACACACACACACACACACACACACACACACAAACACATTAATTGGTCATTCACTTTATACTAATTGATTTAACAAAATAATCTAAACCGACTAAAAAGAAGTAATAACTTTAAAAATGAAATCTATAAACATTTATTGCAACCTAGCTAGAAATAAGTAAACAGAAACAACTTCCATCCCACCGCCACGACTCCAAAAATAATTGAGACACGGTTCAGAGCTATTCCGCGCTGGATTTTAGAACACCATTTATATTGTAACATATTGTATGTAATGCGCGAAAGCAGTTTCTTCTATTTAAACTGAAGTCTGTGAAAACAAAGCATCACATAATAATCAACACGGTAGTAATTAATTGGCCAAAATGCTGAAAAATTTCGCCAAAAAAAGTTGAAAACAAGAAATTTGTTATCAATAAGAAAACGATCGGGATGTTCCTGTTGTTATTATTATTATTATTATTATTATTATTATTATTATTATTATTATTATTATTATTATTAAGAGACTCCAGGTAGTCAGGAACTCATCACGGGAGGACACACACACACACACACACACCAGCTATCTTACTTATTCTTGAATTCATTCACACTGCTTGCACTCACAACATCCAATGGCAATCCATTCCAATCACACACTGCTGTATGGGAGAAAAAAAAAAAACTAGCTCTCATCCCCTTCTTGACGGCATTCATTCTCAACTTCCAAGGATGTCCTCGTGTCTTTTCCCCACCCTCCATAAAATAAAAAATCCCATCTACTGAAATTCTGCATGACCCTTTCAGAAGTGTGTAAGTCTCAATCCTATCACCCCTCTTTCTCCTGTTTCCTAGTATCTGCAGTCTACAAATTCTCAATCTGTCTTCATAATCAGTATTCAACAATCCTGATATCATTTTAAGCAATCTGTTTTGCTCTCTCTCCAGTATATCAGAATCACAAAGGAAACGAAGAGACCAGACCTGCGCGCAGCAGTCCAAGTGAGGTCCTCTCAAGGTCTTGTAAAGAGATAAAATGACTTCCTTATCTTTACATATCAAGATTCGTTTCAGTATTGCAATTATTCTATGATTTGTATTTACAATCTTTGCTATTTAACGTTTGAACTTCCTCATGTCTATTAAAACCTCCTAGATCCCTAGGAGGTTTTAGCTTCAGTGATTAGACCTTACATTAGACATTGAACGGATAGTGATTTTCACAAGCCCACAATTCCAGCCTATTTAAAACATTCTGCGATTACTGCATATCATCGTCAGCACTCCTGATTACCCTTCCTATCTTTGCATAATCAGCAAATAGCTGTTTGTAGCATATCAAATCTCTCCCAACATTTAGGTCTTACCAATCACCATAACCCATCTTCTCTTTATCAATTACGATCCCAATCGTCAAGCTGCTCGCAAAGCAAGCGTAAATTAAATCGGCTTCAGCTATTAATAACTAGCAGATGATATATAAACACACATTTGTATGACACACACACACACACACACACACACACACACACACACACACACACACACACACACACACACACACACACACACACACACACACACACACACACACACACACACACACACACACATTCCTCTCACCTCATTAATGTACAGACTGAATGACAGTGGGCCACCAAGCACTGATCGTTTATGCACACACATCACCAACACTGGTTACTTTGAATCTTGTACATTCCTCTCACCTCACCCCCACATATGACTTTTGATATGCCAGTCAGTCGTTCTCTTATCCATGCGAATAGTTTATAATCCAATCTATGCAACAGTCTTCCATGCTGTATTCGAAAAAAAATACTTAGCAAAATTCAAAAGTATCATGCTGTATCCATTGCCCTTGTCTACCTCAGTGGTAACATTATTGCAGAATGTGAGCAAGTTGATAAAACACGACCTTCCTTTAGTAAACCCATGCAAAGTACAGATTCTCTGTCAACCCATTTCTGAATGCGATCCCTAAACAACTTTTCCAAAACTTTCACTGCTGAGATACTGAAATCTCAGAAGTAAAATGCGCCAATAATAAGATATTGATTTGTCGATAGTCGTATATATATATATCGGTCTTTGCACTACCCTTGTGCAATGGGATTACCACAAATTCTTTCCACTCCTGTGGAATCTTACCTGTTCTGAGACTCAAATTATATAACTTGGTCAAAGAAACAGCCAGTTCAGCTGAACACTCTTTTAACATCTGTGCTGATATCCCATCAGTTCCTATTGCAGAATTCTTATTCAGTTTGTGCAACTGCAGAATTCTTATTCTTATATACATGAGTTTCTTCATACAGTGAAGAGGCGAGTTCAATTTGACATATACCAGGATGATAGATTTTAACAAAATAGCTACTTTAGTTGAACAATCTCTTCTGCATCAGTTACCTGCATACCATCTGCTTTCAGTAGAATTATTCTTGTAAATTCATTCTTTCTTTTACTTGCAGCATTACGATAGAACCAGTTTTTTTTTCATACTCAGACTTTGCTTTTTGTTAAGCAGTAGTGACTCTTCTGGCCTGATGCTTATGAGTTTCATAATGCGCATCATCCTTATGCATATTCCTTCGACATAATCTTTTTCTTACGAATCTCTTGCTTAATACGATTACGCGTCCATTTGACTCCTTCCATATTTATTCTTTGAACTCTCGTGACACATTCTGATATCGCATTATGTATTGTTTAAATGCTTCCCATGCACTGTCGATATTCTTCTCAGCACAACTGATACCATTGCCCAGAGTCCAGCATACTCCTCAGTTGGTCATAATTTCCTGCTTTGAAGTTCAGCATGTAATCTTTTCTGAATGGAACTCATAAACTTGCCCACTTCCAAAGTGAGTACCACGTGATCACTGGCAGAAACCGGAAGCAGAAGAGTTAAGTCTTTAACTGAAACCTCTTCTGACATTATAATCAGATCTCACACTCTTTGACCACGAGTTCCTTCTGTCACATGTTACTTGAGGACGTTGTCTCGCAATAGCTCAATAAATTCAGTTTCATTCTTCTCATGCGATTTCGTAGTTATCAAATAGCCAGGTTTCATTGATGCCTACAATACGAGCTCCCAATATATTAACCAGCTAACACTCTCAACTCCTTTGTTTCTGTTACTCCTAGCATTCGTGTATAAATGTAAGCTACCTGCATGCTTTTTTTGGATACTCTTGTCTGTGGTCTGCGTGACACAATTGGACAACTTGCAGATGTCTGTTCTTCTATAGTTCGTTACTTATGCAGACATCTTTACACATGCTTTGTAGGTCAAGATGGGAAGTTAGAATTGTCCTCTCTTCATAATCATTTCCATAATAATAATAACCATTCTCATCATTAACACAGTTACTAACATTGTCGTTCTTACACAGATTTTCAAGGTTCCTCCCATCATAATTCAGTTTTTCTGACTTTTTTAGGGTTAGATCTCATATGAATTAATAATATTCCAAGACTCCTGATGCTTTTATTTCTTTTATTTATATTATTTTATAAATCAGAAGAGTAAACGGCGTAATTCAATATACAGTTTTTGTAAGAGGCTGCCTTAGGGCGTTCTGTTAAGGAAAGATGTTAATATGTTCACTGAGTGTTTCACCCAAGAGTGGGGGGGGGATGGGGACGGCGAAGAGTAAATCACAATTTATAGCAGAAAAATGCTAGCTTGCCTCCACGGTGCAAACATATCCATTTATAGTAAATTTATTGTTCAATTTTTCAGCTGCCAAGGGTATACTAATTAAGGTACGTGGTGTGCAGATAAAGGTTTCTGAAATCTTTACTGATCTTTGCGTGTGTGTGTGTGTGTGTGTGTAATGCCTTTTGTTAATGAATGCCTAAAACTGGTAAAAAAAGAGAGGCTCATGTTTTCCAAATATTTAAGACATTCGTTGGACATTTTGTGTGTCAATGCATGTGTTATGTAAAGTGGAAATATTTCTTCAGTGGAAAAGGAAATGAATTCCAGTGTGCAAGAAGACATTTACAGTGTAACAGAACATAATTAAAAGGAAATGTTCCAGTTCCGCTTCATTTTGCATAACGAAAGGCAATCCAATTGTATTAATGAAGGAAATATTTCAATGCGAGCAAACGTATTAAGTAAAATAAGCCACGCTAATAACTCAGTTATCTGACAACACTTTTTTGTGTTTGCATGATGAAAAGAAGATGAAAAAAAACTGAATGATGTCTGAAGTATTTTTACCCAAAGATCAACAGGCTTGGGTGGCCAGATTGTGTAAAATCAGGAGCGGCTCGTGC
This sequence comes from Typopeltis vanoorti, assembly GCF_054136105.1. Lineage (NCBI taxonomy): Eukaryota > Metazoa > Arthropoda > Arachnida > Uropygi > Thelyphonidae > Typopeltis > Typopeltis vanoorti. The sequence goes on from NC_143567.1 coordinate 96,143,629, forward strand.
ATAGGCACTGCGAAACTGCAGCACCTCCAATTTTTCTCGATATATAAATATCTTTATTAATTTATTTATATTTGCTTGTAATATTTAATTTTACCATCAACAATCCTATCCAATTCTCTTATTTTGTATAAAAAAGAATAAAAATCCATCTTGTAGCACTTAGGAGGGCGAAGGACGCTAGCAGCACTGTGTTTATCGATAATTTTATCGATAATAGACAATATTTTTTCATGTTTAATTTTTTTTTAATTTTTACCATAATATTGATATTTCATCGAAACACGTATACACTGTACTTACAGTGTGTATGTATATTTCGAAAGTTGCAGCACCCTCACGATTTCAAGCCACGAGCTGCCACTGTGTAAAATATTAATAAAACTTTAGCCCAGCAATGTACCACAGAATTACAATCTGTTGATAGAAGTTATATAAAAAAAATAGTAGATTTTTGAAATCAGTAGGAAGAATTTGATTATAGTTCTGAATTTCCCTTTTAAAAGTATCTCAGTGTAACTGTTAACCTGGCAGTTGAGTATACCTGGTAGTTGAGGAATTAATTTTCCTGTTTTGCGAGTAGGAAAAGAAAACAGAAAACTACCGCTTCGTGTATGACCAATTTTGCCTTAATGAAAGAAAAAAAAAATCTTTAGACCGCCGAATGGATTTGAACGTACGCGTACAAGTGAATTTTTAAAATTCACCTATTTAAAATTGCTCACTTTGTATGTAAACACGTTTTTCATAAGGAAGATGAAATCCAAATATTCTCGTATAAGTTATGCAAAAGAGTAAGAATATTAGCGTACGGACACGATTACAGAATATATGGATCTTCAATCATCTTAACTTGAACTTTTCCATTATTCATAACAAATGCATACTCTTAGTTTTGTACTTCGCTAGCATAAGCTTGTTAAATTAATTTATGATAACTTCCAATCTACTTGTAAACAATCTTAACTTGCACTTAAAAGTTTTACATTTTCAACAACCTTCGATAATGGTTGCTGTCAAAAATGACAAATCACCGATTTTGGTAATCTATCATTTTGGTTTAATTGTTTATGTAGGGGCAGAATTTAATTTTTAGTTTTATATTAAATTAATTCATCGAAGGTTATTTATTTTAACCGTTATTATATTTTAATAGTATTAGTTTATAAATTGTGAGGGAAGGATGAATGCAGAGAAAATCGAAAAGTTTCATTACTAAGTGAAGATTTTCGCAGTTGTTTGCCCATATGAATGATTCAGAACATAATTGCACGCCTAGTGAGAATATCGAATTAATACTTCGCTTTATTGTGTTGCTGGATATCAATTTATATCTCGGCTGAGTGTTACAAACTACCTAATACAATTTCTGACAAACGTTGGTATTCATGTATGATTTAACCCTTTATAACATCTTCTCTTTCACCAAGCAATTTATTTTCGGAGAAATTTTGGCGACTAAAAAAACAATAATGCAGAGATCTAGTAAAATAAATAATTCAACAAAGGAAGAAAAAAAAAATCTGTTGCGATCCATTACGATCAAAGCTACACTCTAAGTAAGGAACAAGACAACCTTCATGTGAGCAAAGCCACGCTCAGACCTAATTAAACAATGACAGCATCCTAAAGAAGAGCATCTCAGTCTTTTAGAAAACGGTGAACATAACAGGCTCCACGACGTCTACCAGATAATAATGTTAAGTCAGTTGCTTGACCTCTGTTTTTCTCTGCAGATAGGCCTTTCATTTGCTATCGACCAGTGAAAGAATACAATATAAGTCTCGTAAGGCAAGAGTTCACCGAGATCACTTAATGAAGCTATCGGTCTTTTGTTTGCAGAGAATCACTCATCGGGATCTGTCGTAAGCAATGAATACACCAGGCCACACATTAGAACTGATGTTTTTTTTTGCTTTATTCCATAAAAATGTATGGAATAATATTTTTTTTCAGCATATATATATATATCCAAGCTTGAGTTCTAAAGCGGCTTTGCCTCAGAAATCGCTGTGCGTCCTCTGGAGAACGGGATTAGGGAGAAAAAAAGGGAGTTGTGGCAAGCTCTGTAACTCAGGAGAACTCATTCGACAGAGACTGATAGCCAGGTGCCCTAAAAAGAAGCCCGTGTTAACCAAAAAAATGAGATCAGCTCGGTTAAACTGGTGCAAAGAGTATGCCCAAATGGATTCCTGATCAGTGGAAAAGAGTAACTGTTTCTGAGAAGAAAAAGTTTAACCTGCAGGGCGGCCACGGTAGACAGACAGTTCGAAGACGATCAGAGGGAAAATTGAACCCTGACTATCTTGTGTCAACAGTGAAATTCTCAGCCAGTCAGATGATCTGGGACTACATGTCGTATCATGGTGTTGGTCGCGTGCATTTCACAAAAGGTTCAATGAATGTAGAAGTGGACCAGAAACGTTTAGAATAATTGCTGCCTATTATCGGAGACCACTTTACCGTAACGACGAACTATATCTTTTAGGATGACTCTACCTTTGTCATAGGGCAAAAAGTGTAAGTAATGCTATTATAACTCTAAAATGTCCCATACGAATTTAGTTAAGTACATAAAAAGCTTTAGTTTTTGTTGCAACTTAAGTGACTCAATGAACACTCGATCCAGCGATTACCTTGGCCAGGAAATAGCCCAGATCTCAACCTCATTGAGAAATTGTGGTAACAAATGGAGACTGAAATACACAAGAATAAGACGAAAACACTTTAGGAGCTCCAAGAAGCAATTATAAGGGTATGGAACCATGAACTGACAGTTGCATCATCAGGAAATTGATTTTGTCAAGGCCCCGAATATGCTAAGCTGTAATAAAGGCAAGGACCCGCGAAGTACTAAACAGCAGAAAGTGAATCTTCAGCTTTGAATGTTAGTAAAACTGTGTAGTTGAACTAAAGTTTGATACCAGTATTTGTTTTTTCAAAAAAAAACATCACTCTCCACTCCATTTTGACATATTTGCAAATATGTCAAATTTGTTCTCATTTCCTAATTATGTCGCATCTAAAAGCAGCCAAATATTAATCAAAAATAAAAATATTATATCACCATCTTCATTGTTTGTGATAATTGTTGTGTTATTATCTATATTCAAATAGGCATTCAAATTTAATTACCAAAAAAAAAGAATACAAAGAATTAGTAATTCTTCGATATACGCCACTTAGAAAACCATTACAAGTTTTCTAAGTGGCGATTATGGTCTACACTAGACAGGACAGACTGGGCAGATCTGGTGAGATACGTCGATCGGATCACTTCAAGGACGTTGAGAACGAAAGAAAGCATAGATTAGACTGGCAGTACATACAGCAGATAAAAAAAAAAATAAATAAAAAAAAAAAAAAAAGCAGAATGGCAACAAACTGAAATGCTCCACGTTGATTACCGTTTTAACTCAAAAGCGTTTAAAGAATCATCTCCAGTGTCCAACGTGACATAATTTCATCCAGCCCTACTGATGAAAAGGAGATGAATAAGAAGACTAATCTACATACTTTGAGCCTCATTCAAACTTGCTCAAACCACCTATACTCTTTTCCAGGTTACCTTGGAAGTAAAGAAATATGCCACAGGCCGTACTGCAAGTAAGGAAGTAGTATAATAATTATATACAAAGTACCACATGATGTGATAACGTAAAAAAATTAAGGAACTATTTTATGCAGCGTAAGCCTATAATATGAATGGTAAGAAAATCCGGAAATGTAGCTTATTCCACAAAAAGAGTATAGATGGTGTAGAAATATAAAATAGAAGGAAATATTAAGCTAAATAATCATATTTTTGAAGTAATTTTCAGCCTTGGTTGCTACATCGATACTATGACATACTGAAAAGCAAGCACGAAACTTTTCAAGTTCATATAAGTCTAACTGCTTGTTGGAAATTCAAATTCACCACTAAAAACAAAAATTTGTGTGTGTACAAATTCATTAGTAAAGTCATATTTGCACATGATTCGCAGAAAATGAACATACTACTGAACGTGCAGTTAACATCAACAGCTTTGATTAATATTAGGTATACATGGGGAGACCATATCCCCAATAGTAATTGTTGCTGAAAGCCTGAAAAGAACTCTAATAGAAACTATTCCCTAAATTATAATGGTGAATTAAATAAAATGAATAGCTTCACTTAGACGCAAAGCTGCATCTCCACTCCTTATACAGAAAAATCTAGAACATTCAACTCCAGCTGGAGCACTACAGTATTATTCACATTTACTTGATCAACTCTTCCAAGATTGGAAGAGTTGATCAAGTAAATGTGAATTTCCTTTCAATGATAGGCTTTTTCCAACAGAAAAAGCGTATCAGTAAACTTTTAAACTGAAGCGAACTTTCCTTAAATTACTAAGCATTTTAGGACTCCATACGATTACAAATTACAAAAAGACCACAAAAAGACCATTTTTTTTAACTGGACAATGCTTATTTAAGAACAAGGTTTATCACATATTAATCAAATGGAATATTCCAGAAAAATCGTTATTTCCTGTCATTAATTCGATATATATAACCCGCTAAAAGCGCCTTTTGGTTTGTTGAATGGGATGTCTGTGTGTGTCACGTAATGTTAATCGGTTGAGCAAGCAGAAAATAAGAATTTTTAAGTCAACGTTCCAACAGCCAGTAATAAAGAACGAAGCATGCTTAAATAACTACGCTTTCGCTAGGGTCCAAATTATTAAACAATTTCTGCCGCTACTAGACCAACTCAAAGAATCTTCTAACAACTTTTAATCTTAGCGAACGACATTCCAGAGAGGATCAAAATGCATCCCAAGAACACGCAATGTATAATAAAAGGCAATATATGCTACTAACAGAAAACGTGCTTTTATATAGCTAGTCAAATGAATCATTTATAAACATGAGATCATTGTTTGAAATTGATATTCTTTACTTGTATATTTTATTTGTAATTGTTGTTTGTTATTTGTATTCTAAATGTATTCTACTTGTAATATTACCTGTTTGAAATCTTTAAGAAGTTCAAAGTGTTGGCTATTTCTTTTTCCCCATCTACCTGTCCGCCTAGGTCATTCTTTCTGGATGGTCTATATAAATAAAGTTTCATTTTTTTAGATAATATTCGGTGACTACGTTAATCTTGTATGCGCAAACACAACTTTCACTAAACTTTTCCCTTTGGTGTAGTAGATTTCGGCATAAGCAGTCACTTATTTATGTGACCTAGAATCAGCCTTTGTTCTCTCTCTACTGATCGTGTTATAAAATGCATGTGAGCAATTTCGTCTCTTCTAAGAATGAAGAAAACCCTGCTTTTCTTTATTTCTTCATGCCCTGTGTGTACGGGAAATTACTTAGCTTTCACTTACAAACCAGTAGTTGTTAAAAAATTAACGTCTGAAACGGAAACCTTAGCTCATCGAGCATAACAAGTCTATATAAAGGAAATAAATAAGGACCCTGTTCTCATTCACGTTTGCAATAGGCTAGTTCTTAGTCCATTGCATTTGAAAAATGCATTTTATTTGAGTCGTTTTCATGTCAATAAGGTTAAATAGGTTGATTGTTTCAGTATTAATGACGAATCAGCCGACCCAATAAGTCACGTGTATTAATTCTATCAATTGTGTGTTCTTCAATCTGTCTACTGTCTAAATCCTGAGAGTCCAGAAAAAAAAACCTCTGCAGCATCTATATCAGACCATCTATAATAAATAACTCGTCTACATAACGAGTATGAAAGGTTCTTACTAACAGTAGAACACATGTTCTTCTGACTGTGCTAAGGAGGCATCGTTAGGTCTTCTGGAGGATGTCGACAATTCTGGGCAGTGCCCTATGAAATCAATGATTAAAAAAAAATGCGAGGTTAAGTTGAACTTCGTATACAGAAAACCCACTACAACGGGAAGATCTTTAAATCCGCTTCATAATACTATCCATTGCAAAAAAATATGCATAATTAAAATTTTGCGAGACAGGGTATACAATATATCTAGCACACCGATTAAAAGCAATGAAGAATTACACTACCTGGCACAGAACCTCGCACTTAATGGTTTTTAAACCAAGACGATCAAAAAAAAAAATCTTAATACAGCTCCTGCAACTCCCTTACCTAAACAAGATTTCAAGAATACAATCACACTGCCATACATCAAAAATGTCACGGACAAAGTGGCTATGTTGTTCCGTGAGTACAACTAAAGTGGCTTTTCTATCTTTAATAAAAATATCAACATTCCTACATCCACCAGAACCATCACATCACCCCATGAAAAACCAGGGTATGCGATTCATTGTTCTTGTAGCATTTGTTATGTAGGCTAGACAGGAAGATCGGGAGAGATCCGTATGTCTGAACATGTAAAGGACGTCGAAAAAAGAAGGGAGCACAAATCAAGTTTCCATTCCACACAGCCACTACTGACCATCAAGTACTCTGACAACAGACAAACATGTCATATATTGATATTAACTGTATCACAAGAAAATTTAAAGAAGCCGCACAAATGCTTTGGATCCGTACACAGTGTAATAAACATCAAGGCTTGATTTTATATCAAGTGTGGTCTGCCTTCATCAAATATTTAACTGTCACGGACCTAGGATACAACACGCGTGAGCCACAGAACGTGACAACAACTAGCAATGTTCCAACACGCATACAGTAACGAATATATCATTTGTATTCTGGTTTCTCAATTTTTTAACAGCTGTGAAGTTATTAAAACCATCTAATCTAACATGTGTAATTAATTGTCAATAAGCTTTTGTTCTGTAAAACTTTTATGTACTATTATGTTTGACTATTATAAGATTTTCCAACTGTTACACAAGCAAAATAGTTACCACTTTAATAACTACAATGGTCATAAAAGAGAAGTTAATTTTCCGGCGTGTAATATTAACATTCATCGCACAATACGGATTGATTACCCTAATATCGGAATGGATTCTCCTTCTTTTGACATGCGCAGAAGTGTTGAAGGGGGTCTCGTATCTGTGGGCGTACTATACCCACTGATGATGTAAGTTTTACGACGCGATAAACTTGTCGGATTTTTTAATTGTTTATTTTTAATCAACTCTTTATATTCATATGTGGTCTCAATACCGAGAACTACCTACGAAACAAGTCATCGACGGAGCAGTAGGTATATTTAGCCAAATTCTATCTGTTCCACAGAATTTGACGAAACGCAAATCTGCACCATGATTGAAGCAAAGATGAACTTTTAGTTATTCTTTGTAATTTGATCACCAAGTTTCCCAAGTTCAGGCTTGATTAGGCTATTTAAAAAAAAAATTTTTTTATCACGTTGGCGATCTCTTTTATAGAACCCTATCGGTTTCATAGGTGCGAGTAAACGTAATAATGATAACAGCATAATATGTTTGTATTTAGTCCGCCACATTCTATCGGGCGTGCTGTGTGACGTTAACGGCCTATAATTAGACTTCCTTTCGTCTCATTTACATCAACCACTAAACACTCGGTATTCAAATCGCATCGTGAGCTGCAGGGGCCAATCTCTAATATACTAATGATTCCTGCTTCAGAGGGAGAAAAAGTCTGAATGTAGGTAATAAAAAAGTCAATTGATACTACGTAATTTAGTTAATAGCAAAAGTTCGTAACTTTTCCAAAAGTTTGCATAGAAGGAAATTAAACGAATGCTTTTTTTTAAAACCTTATTATGTATAATTTCTGTTCACCCTCCTTGTAAGAAGTGAAATGTTTTTCTAATTTTTATATTTTAGGGGAAAGAAGGGTACAGGAGATTATTGTCTTCACATTGTTCTTGTTTTTAACTGTATTACTTTCAATTATCATAATGATTAGCATGTTGTGACTATTAAGAAGCTTTAATTCTAGTCCTTAGTTTATTAAACAGTAGCATCGCTGATCATTACTGCACGTGATTGGATATTATTACTACCTGTTGTAAAGATTAATACAATTTCGCCCTATTGTATGAAACCAATAATGCTGTATTATTTCGAATAACTTTTTTTCATTCAAAGTTTACCAGTTTAATTAGTAAATGAACCTGGGTTTCCCCCAGTTTAAGTCAAAATTGAAACAGCATCTCGATTAATTTAATAAATATTCAAAATATCGAAGTCCAGCTATTTAGAATGGCACTGTTGTCATGTACACATGAATGAAACATTAACTCTATAGGCGCTTAAGCATTCCTCGAGAACTCACTTTAAAGTACTAACAAATATCGTAAAATGAATCAAATACTGAGTAAGCGAGAGGCTAACTACAATTTGGAAAGGCTACTTTACTGACATTGATGTTTAATAATTAGTGGCATTGTCGTTCCTGCTGCTATGATATTGCTTGGATTTCTCAAGGGAATTTATATTCTTAATAATTAAAACAAAATGTTAGGTAGGCAGTCGCTTCTAAATTGCAGTAAAGTAAACTTATCACTCATCTAAGATGAAGTATGTAAAACAATCAGAATCGGTTGGCCGATGCGATCTATATCGATTATATATCGATCGCATCGATTCTAATCATAGATGCTCTATGATTATAACTTCCGTCCCCAACATTAAAAAAATGCCAAACAAATCAGATCCAAAGAACGGTTTTTTAGGTATCAAAATCACTGGTGAATACATTATTATAGTTTTGACTAGCAATGTTAGCCTGTCAATATATTTAAAGATAAATGAGAAAACATTTCATTTTTGTAAGTGACTCTTCTTATTATTATTTCTTGGCTCCTCTTTTACCTTGCGATCGATGATTTTTCTACATTTAACCACTAACGTATCGAGGATAAGGTGTTTAGCCCTATGCCTCCGAGTAAGTGACTTAAAAGCAATAAATATTCATACTTTTCCCCCCATTTTCTCAGCTCGTTTCACTGATTTTCACATATACTGTAGAATACAGATAAAATATGCTGCAAATATTCTATGCACACGTAAATTCGTAGATGATAATGAGAGTTTTATTATTTTACTACCAGTTTTAAATGTATTTTCTCTAATAATATGATATATTAAATGAATTAAATGAAAATAATTAAAAATAAAGACACTGGGAAAAAATCTCAATGAAAAAAAATGATAACTCTACGGCATGCGCCATCTAGTATCAGAAAGTGGAGCATTACAAATTATCCCTGTACTCATTAATATAGCTAACGATTTTCCAAGATTCAGCACATTGATTAAAATGAATTTTGTTTTCTTTACTTGCTGACAACAGAAGGTGAGAAAACGTCTGGAGCCTACGGACGAGGTAAGTCTTTTTGTTTTATTTAAGTGTAATTTCAAATACATTTTGCATTAAAATTATGAGAAATAATTATTGTTTCAGCTGCGCTATTACAGTCATTAAACTGATGAGTTTATAATAAAAATCGATTTAAGTCTATTGGCTTCACAACTCTAACAAAAAAAAAGTCCTAAAATGTGCCAGATCGACTAACTGGAACCCGTTAGGTATGGGGTGGTATAGTTCGCCCACCATTTCTAGATCCCTTGTTGGATTTGTGCCAAGAATAGTCGATTCATGCTGAAGGGGAGAAAGAAATGAAGGATGTACGAATTGGTCGCCAACATGCGAAATCGCGTGCTTTCTTGTCTGTCGCTGTACTAGTACTAGCTTGATTTTTGTTGTTCTCTTTTTGCATTATTTTTTTATTATTAATTTGTATGATGGATCCAGTACAGTCAACAAGTTCTATTGTTACACGTTTCAGTAGCTCTTGCAAAAGAATATTGAATAATGTGCTGACATTCTGCGAAAAAGAATCGTCAGAAGGCCGTCTTCTTGTTCCCCTTTCTCAAGTCATAAAATGCAAGTGCAATTGCGGGCGTATCGGGGTCGACTGTTAAAAGAATTCGTAGGAAATCAAAAGGTGAAGGTAAGCCAAAATTTAAATCTCCTAAAAAAAAGCGCCAGAGAAAGAAAACCATCGAAACCGTAGCTTTGAATGATTTTGATGTAGACGTTATAAGAAGAGCTATTCACGAATTTTACGTGGTCGAGAAAAGAGTGCCAACTGTTCCGAAATTGATTCCTGTGCTTAAAGAAAAAATTAATTTTCCTTGGAAAAGAGAAACTTTAAGGAAAATACTTCATGAAATCGGATTTTGTTTTAAAAAGTCCCAGAATAAAAGGAAACTTATCATGGAGCGAAGTGACATTGTTTTATGTAGAACGTAGTATTTGCACGTATTAACACTCTACGTACATTTTTCCAACTGTTATACAAGCAAAATAGTTACACTTTAAAAACAACAATGTTCGTAAAAGAAAAGCTAAATTTTCCGACCTGTAATAATAAACAAACTCAGTTTGTTTATTATTACATCCCAGAAGACAGACTGATTACCCTATTATCGGAATGGATTCTCCTTTTTCTGACATGCGCAGTAGTTTCGAGGGACCTCAAATCGGTGGGCGAACTATATATGGATGCTGTAGGAAGTGAACATTGCTGTTAACACGAACACCTGTTTTCTCTCTTCCCAAAGACAGTTTCAGGAGTGTCATAAGCCAGAGTATCAATGCAAATAATATGCATGACTTACCAGGCGTGACTCACGCAGAGACGAACACACAACCAAAAAAAAAAAAAAATCTAGCTCGAATGAAACACTCAGTGATGGAAAGATAACGATACCGAATTTTGCCCGTTTAAATCTTGCTAAACAGAAGCAAAGAAGAAATCAGATTCAAAGACAGTAAGTACTCGACAAAAGATATATGTAAATAAAATTGCAATTTAGGACTGAAATTTCTAAAAAAAAAATTTAACTGAATTTAAAGGTGAACTCTGGTATCCAGACCGTAAAGGTTAGATAGTTAATTATAAAGGCCGAATGGTTTATCGGTTTTGTGCATGTACGTTAGTACGTTAGGGGAAGGAACTTACAAAACATCATTTTATATTGTGAGTATAATATCCAAAAGGCAAGTCTGTATAGGCTATGATGACACTCAGAGGACGAGGTCTGTAGAAGACAGTTAAGGTTCTGTTGTAGCTACCAACTAAAGCAACTTTTTTTAACCGAATCCAGAATTGTCAATCACTGCTGCAAGCCATTAGGATTTTTTTTTATCTTCCAGAAGAAACTCGGGGTTTTAATCTCACTATTCAGAAAAATCGATAGGAGAACGCACATGATATATAAATACTAGTTAGGATTAGGAAATACCGTATGTTATTTAGCAAGCCTTGGAAATGTATCAATTTCCCAAAAGTTCGGGTCATAACGCCTGCAGCCTACTTACTCCCTTGGGAGGAATAAAAAAATACATCAGAGGATTTATTTTTTATCCGAAAGGTTTATAATAATCTCCTTAAATAACTCGTTTCTGAACATAAGCAATTTGAGCAACTACGAAGAACTAAAAACAATTCTGCGTACCATCTACCAATCTGACGCATCGTTACGACCCACTCAGAAAATCGACGTCCCTAATAAGGTCTCGGGATCTCTTCCGAAAAATGAACATCTGCGTCATTTCAGTGCAAATGTGAAAAACTAAAGAGACAAATAATGAAAAAAGGATAGACAACAGCTTCGGAGATTTACCAGTATAGGACTACGCTAAGACAGGGTGGAATATCAAGTTGGTTTACAGTACAATCGTGATTTTAATACATTGTAGTGCCTATAAGAATACACAATTTCGGTAAGGATGCGAATATTATTGAAATAGTATAGTCTGAAGTTGCACGTGATTAGTATATTATCATTTTTATGAATATTTGTAAATTCTCTAGAATCGATAAAGACAATCTATATGACTAAAATGTAATACATAAAAGGGCAGTTGTTTAAGGTTCTTTGGTTTTAATCAAGAAATTAAGTGCTCATTGCTTTATTCTTAAAGTGAAATAAATACTCATAAAATAGCTCAGTTAGCCATGAAATATATTTTTTTTTCGAATATGCGATTCGATGAAAAACTGAAGTTTTCTTTAGTGAATCAAAAAGGATCAAAATCAGTTATCGTTACTGGAAACAGATGGGTGTCGTAAGTGCATTGCTTTGCAACAAAACAAGAGACTTCCTTAGGAAAACAACCACATAAATATACCGAATATATCGCTGAACATTGTAGTGTTGACAATTAAAATATGTCAACAATTATTAAGTAAATAAAATTCAGACTGGATGATTTTTTTTCCTTTTTATTTCCTGTATCAGTCATCCTTCTGATAAATTAATACCTCGTGATTTCAAAAATATTTGGAGTTATGGGACCATAAGAGTAATTCCTACTGTCTACACAAGGATGATGCACACTTTCCAGATGGGAGGATTACAGTCGGACAAAGAAAACAAGTCATGAGGAGTAAGCCACGAGGAAGTTATTGGAGGACCATAGTGGCTTGATAAGTCTTTGGGAAATAGTTTCCAGATTTTCTGTTAGTACTGATGTGTTTTAAATTCCTATTCAGTGACGGGACTGTCATAACAACATGAATAAATGGAATGCTGTAGCGGAAACAAGGCTATTATGTAAGATGCGTGTGTTCTCTGGCTGGATTTCATGTTATGAGGGATGAAAAATCCAAACTATATCTCATAATCATCAGCCAAACGAAGCTTGTGATTACGAGAAGCTTAGGAGACAACTTGCAGCGATAATATGAAATGAGGAACTGGATGGAAAGGATATCAATACTGCTTGGATCCTACTCAAGAACTATCTACTGGAGGCAATATCAGAATATATACCAAAGGGTAAGAGGCTAAATAGAGCAGGCGCAACCAAGTTCCAAAGGATGAACGAAGAGGAGATAAGACATGCAATCGGAAGAAGTAGATATTATGGAAAAAGCATGAGTGGTAATAACTATTTGCATGGAGTGTATAAAGAGCGGAAACTAGGAGGCTAAACGAGGCTAAAAAGAATTCCAAGGAGTTTTTTCAATATGTAGCGAGTAGAAGAAAGAATGATTACGGAAAGATACCAGTTGGTAAAGATGGTAGAATGATAACTGCAGAGGATACTGTCGAGATGTTTAACGAGCATTTCATATTTAATTTTTGCCAATGGGATATCATGCAGATGAATACAGTGGGAAGGATGGAGGAGGAGCTTATGGTGAGTAAACAGGAGGTATATGAGGAATGAGTAAACTTGTGGTTAATAAGGCAGTAGAGCTTGATAATATATCACCATGTTTTGAAGGAATGTTTTAGAGAGTTAACAAGATCTTTGTCATACCTTTTTAACATGGGTCTTGCACTGGGTCAAGTTCCAAAGGAGTGGAAAGAGGGGGTAAATTCGTTCCGCTTCATACGGGAGGCGATAAGACTTAAGCTTCGAACAATAGACCAATCTGTGTGTCCGGAGTTGTGGTTTAGCTATTGGATAAATTAATCCGGACTAAGATTCAGAACTGAGTTGATAACAGCAGCATTCTCTTTGATGGTTAGCATGATTTTACTATAGGAAGAGTGTTTTAGTAATCTGCTTACTTATTATAAGGTGACCAATGTTTTGAATGAAAGTGATGCATACACACTAGTATATTTAGATTTTGCAAAGGCCTTTAATAGATTGTCATATGATAAGCTGGTGATTAAACCGGAAAGCATGGGACTGGACAGCAGATTAGTATGTTGGATAAGAGATTGGCTGTCTGATAGGTATCAGCAAGATTTGTGTGAAGGAGCGATATCCCAGAAGTGGAAAGTTACTAGTGGTATATCCCAAGGGTCTTGCTGTTTAACTTGTATGCTAATGATATCGGGAGGGTCCGAATGGCGATATTCAGTTGTTTGAAGATAATTCAAAGTTGGGGAGAACAATGAGGAATGAAGCCCATAGCGTGGCATTACAAGATGACTTGAATGCAAACTCGAGAAAATGCAAATTGAAGAGACTAGTGGATAGGAGAGGATGGAATATGATTGAGACATATAAGTTATTAAAGGATTGTTACCATATTAATGTGGATGATATTTTACATAGACTGAGGACAAATAAAGGGAAAACAAGAGCTCATCCCTGGAAACTGTATAAGGATGCGAGCAGCAAGCTTTTTGCACAGAGTATGGTGGGTAACCGGATTGCATTGCCTGAGATCCCGCAACGAGTCCCTTGACATGGAGGTCTGATGATGATTATGATAATAACTTCCGAATGATAATGCTCTATCACCTTAGCAAAGGCACTTTAAAATATTTCTATCGTGCTGCAAAGATAAATTTCTTCCTGATTTTTCCCAATTGTACGATTTTGTTGATCATTTTAGGACTAATCAAATCCATATTTTCCAGTAAATCTCTTTTCTAAACAAAAATAAAATAAGGGCATATATAGAAATAAATCAATGATGGGTTGCTATGAGAATTAAGTACTAGAGTTTTAAAGTATTTGACGAACATTTTATATTTCATTTAAACGAACGCACGAGCACACACAAAACATCCGAACTTAGGCTAATTAAAAATTTTATTTTTTTCTTGTTTTGTTTCATAAAAACAGAAATTATCAAGAAAGATTTCAATCTCTTGAAAATTATTTATCGCATCATCCAGCACATAAACCCTCCCTCCACTTGATAAGCGGATGCAATTTTCAACATTCTATCATTCATACGGAGTTATACTGTTATAATCTCTTATGTCTATACTGCTGCCGTCATATCTGGATACTTTATATGCTAATAGACCGAGGCTTTCGCTTGCCCTTCTGTCGTGAACCTGTCTAAGAATTATTAGCAGGAGGAAGACTAGCGTGCTACGTAAATACAGTATATTAAAAAGTCAAGCGTTAATACTGCTCGGTTGTTTATGTTTATCATATTTCTAACCAGCCCATAAAAGGAACAATCCAAGTAAAAAAATTTTCTGCAATCATGGATTTTAATGCAGAAAGCATGTGTGCGATATGCTTAAAAAGTGTTCGGTCGTGATAAGAAACAGTGGCATTGTGTTGTTTTCAACCCGAGTCCTATAAATATATTTTGTTTACGATATCCCTTTCTGTGCGGGTGGAGAAAATTCGACCTGCGAAATGTATAAATAAAGTGAAATATGACTGGCATAACATATTCATTTTTGGGAGTGAAGTCCTTGCGATATTAAGTTTCTAAACATGTAATCTTTCACATACGTTCAATTTCTACAATACTTGAACCTCTCTGCCTTTACTTTAGACATAATTGGCTCAATCAAAAAAATAAAAAATAAATCATTCTAACCAGACGGTTTTTCAACAGCTCACGAAACTTACATTTTGAAAATCACAAACCGTAATCCACAAAAACGTTGGCATGCTGTGCAATTCACAAGAAGCATTATACCACAGAATTTCTTGATTTTGTTACACATGATATTTCGGACAAAAAGGTCATGGATTAATCTTACCTTCCATTTTCATGTTAGAACTAAGCTGTTGAGGGAAAATAAGTTGGTATTCATAAATCATAAAGGGGAAAAGATGTTTTACGAGTTTAAAGTTTAACTTGAAATGGATACAGCTATCCAACATACGAGTCTTCACAGATTTAGACAAAAGTTGAAAAAAATAAAAAAAAACTACTGACACTAATTCTCACAATACTGTTCGTGAAAATATTTATATAGAAATTAGTCATTAATTAATCTAATTGCTCTGTTGTCTAGTCAGAGTCACGAATTTTTAGGAAGCTTTTAAAGGTATCACCCAAGGCGCGAGAAAACTATTCTATGGTGGGAGGGGGAGAGGCTTGTGATTTTCACAGGTTTTTATAGATACTTATTATAGATACAGCAGTCATCTCTGAAAGAAAAACATGGATGCTGAAGTGTTACATGTGATACGTATGTTTATGCCAAATATTGGAAATTAAAGTAATACTAATTTTTTTTTTAAATAACGAAACCTGTGGTGCGTTCATAATTAGAAGAAACACACGTATAAATCACAGTGAAAATTATTTAATTGTAAATATTTCATCCTAAGTATCTTAGGACATCATCAGTACAGTATTTAAACAAAATTAGGAATAACATACAGTTAGGGCGCATGATTACAATAGATTCTCATGAAAACGTGCATAGCGTGCTAAAGTAGTACAACAACAACAACAAAAAAAAAAAAACGTTAATTATTTAACACAATTTTGTATGATAATTTCCCATACTTTAGGAATAGTAAGAACGTCGTTGCGGTTTAGGTTTGGTCTGTGTAGTAGGGCTTCAGAACTTTCTTTGTATAAACGTTCATGTTTAAATAAAGATCTAGGTAAAAGTTTAGCCTTTTCCCAATGGATCCTATGGTTTGGATTTTCAATTCCGTGTTGAGAGATTCCAGATTTCTGCGGTTTAAGAAGACGAATGTGGTCTTGATGTTCCGAGATGCGTTTCTGAACAGACCTACCTGTCTGTCCAAAGTAAGATAATTTGCATGAGCATGGAATCTCATAAACACCAGGTAACATCAAGGGTGAGAATTTGTCCTTAGGAGAAGGTAATAAGTTGTAAATTTTGTTGATAGGTTTGTAAGTAGTGGCAAAATTGTATTTCCATCAAATCTCCAGGTGCCCATAAAATCTATCAAAAAGCAAGTCATTCCTTACTACTCAATCAGTTACGAGTGTCTAAGCATGAACTAGCAACAAACAATTTAAATATTACAGAACTAGAAACAGATTTGTCAAATACGTTAAATCAAGAATTGCTACAATTAATTATAACTGTCTCAAAGAATTCGGGAAAAAAAGCTTTTGATAAAAGCAATAGTGCTCTACATATTAAATACCTTAATCTATTAAATCGATCAAAAAAGATCACTAACAAATTACCAAAGGAAAAATGGGTAGTCAATTTATCTAACCGTCAACTAACAAAAGATGAATTAAATGTTCTAGCAGGAGGCCATAAATTTGCGATTTCACCAAAGTGTTTCCCATATTTAGACTTTATACATAATATAGAAAGAAACATCAAGCATCTCTCCAGTATTGAAGCCAACAAACTTCGTTTCGAAGTAGCTAAAGTGATCTGCAATGCCAAACCTTCAGAATTAAATATCCCACCGTCGGAATTGAAAGCTATTATTTCCTTAAAACGTAACAAAAATTTAATCATTACTAGAGCTGATAAAGGAAATACCACTGCGGTTCTTGATACCAATTCATATGACCGAAAAATTAATTTACTTCTTCGAGATCGTAATACTTATTCCAAAGTGGATTTTGATCCTACGAATCGTCAACTCAGAAAATTAAATAAGCTACTTAATGAAACTTCCTCCTTAGATGAAGAAACAATAAAAAAACTTAAGACATACCATGCAAGACCTCCTAGAATTTATGGCTTACCTAAGCTACACAAAACTAATGATCCACTTAGACCCGTCGTAGACTGTATCAGCTGTCTAACGTACAAGTTATCAAGATTCTTATCTAACCTTCTCCGCCCTCACATAGGCCACTCAGTCTCTTCAATCAAAACTTCTACTGAGTTTCACACAAAAATGAAAGATATTCAACTATCAAACACTGACTTGTTAATCAGCTTCGACATTGTCTCCCTCTTCACAAACATTCCCCATAAAGAAACAATAGAATTACTAACTCAAAAATTTCCGTCTGATATAGTTGAATTGTTCAAGTTTGTTATTGCATCAGGTTACTTCACCTGGAAAGGTCAAATTTACAAGCAAGAGGAATGAACAGCAATGGGATCTCCTTTATCACCAAACCTAGCAAATTTGTTTCTAGAACACCTTGAGGAAAAAATATTCACTTTTGAACCCAAACCAAAAATTTGGCTAAGCTATGTCGATGACGTATTTGCAGTCTGGAATCATCCCGAACCTGAATTACAACTGTTTCTAGATAAAATTAACCTTCTTCATCATCGCATCAACTTTATGTTAGAAAAAGAATCTCCATAGGGTATCTCTTTTTTGGATTTACACATCCAAAGAAAAGAAGACGGTTCCATCGCCACGTCCGTCTTTTGCAAGCCTACATTCTCAGGTCGCTACATTCACAATTCTTCTGCTCATCATCCATCTCAGAAATCTGGCATTATTAAATCACTAGTTTCCAGAGCACACAAATTCTGCTCCTCTGAAGAATCTTTAAACCAGGAATTAGAAGTTATCAAAAATACAGCCATCCTAAATGGATATAATCCCAAAACAACTCAAAACATCATCAGTCACTTCTGCATACATCAAACCAGACAGGAAGAAGTGCATAGGATTTCCATACCTTACGTTAAAGGCATCTCAGAACGTCTTTCTAAAATTATGAAGAAATACAATTTTGCCACTACTTACAAACCTATCAACCAAATTTACAACTCATTCAAATTATCTTACTTTGGACAGACAGGTAGGTCTGTTCAGAAACGCATCTCGGAACATCAAGACCACATTCGTCTTCTTAAACCGCAGAAATCTGGCCTCTCTCTCTCTCTCTCTCAACACGGAATTGAAAATCCAAACCATAGGATCCATTGGGAAAAGGTTAAACTTTTACATAGATCTTTATTTAAACATGAACGTTTATACAAAGAAAGTTCTGAAGCCCTACTACACAGACCAAACCTAAACCGCAACGACGTTCTTACTATTCCTAAAGTATGGGAAATTATCATACAAAATTGTGTTAAATAATTAACGGTTTTTTTTTTTTTGTTGTTGTTGTACTACTTTAGCACGTTATGCACGTTTTCATGAGATTCTATTGTAATCATGCGCCCTAACTGTATGTTATTCCTAATTTTGTTTAAATACTGTACTGATGATGTCCTAAGATACTTAGGATGAAATATTTACAATTAAATAATTTTCACTGTGGTTTATACGTGTGTTTCTTCTAATTAAAGTAATACTAAGGAAACATCTCACACTGTCAGAAACATAAGGGTGAGAAAATGTCGGGGAAAAAGTTCTTTTGTGAGAACTAAAAAAGATGAAGTTTTACTAGAAATGTAGTTAACAGTATTGCATTCATGTATGTAGGATTTATCTATTATCACGTGCAGAGAGTAGCAAAGAGTACTCAACTGCAAAAGTCAGTCAACTACAGCGACTGCTTAATATTTTAAGAATCTTTTTTAGGCCCTTCGCTAACGTGTAAATTTACATTAACTTAATAATTAACTCATAGACGATTTTTTATTAACACCACTATATGTTTCTCGACGTTTCACTGTTTATATGTCAGACAGCATCTTCAATAAGTTTTTTTTTTTTTTACATAAGCAAAAAAATAACATAAAATCAAACATTTCCCAACAGTAGTTACTTCTATAAATTAAAAAAGACTGGAATGATAGTTCAATCACGTGTATATATTATGCAATATTATGCACAGTTTCTACATTTTTTAAACTTCGTATGTGATTGTTGGCACAGGAGGATTCTTGAATGTTACACATTAATGGTTTCCAAATGTCAAGCATCAGTCCTTGGTTTCTACTTCGTGTGTTTTTTGAGCGAATGACCTTGAACCATCTGTCGAACAAATTCACTTGTCCGTTTACAATGTGACTTTCGGTGAGGATGTGTGCTGCGAGTCTTCTTTTTTTTTTTTTTTTTGTTTTCAACATCGCCTATATGTTCTTTGTTGCGAATTTCGAAACTTCTTCCAGTGTGACCTACGTACACCTTTCCACAAGAACACGGAATCTTGTGTACTCCATGATGTTTATAAAAAGTTACATCGTCTTTAGAAGGCAGGAAAGTTTCCACTGGTTTGTTCTGATGTTGATTGATTTTAATCCTTGCTATTTTTCTTGATGTGTTGCGAACGTATGGTAAGGATATCATGCCTTCGTAATTAATTTCCGGATAATCATAGGAAAGTTCATCGGAAAATAAAAGTTTAGAACTTCTTTGAGTAGCCATTTTGGAGGACCTGATTAAGTAGGATTTGAAGTTCTTTTTTTAATTTCTTTTTTGTTTCTTCCCCCACTTCCAGAGTTTTACTGAAGAAATTTTACTATCAACAGAATACTGTCCTGAATAAGAAATGTGACAGTTTATAATACTTAATATATAAATTTTTAGTTTATCAAAATTGTAACTAGATTTTTTCTTTTTCGTTCACGGTGGTAGCTTATAGAACTGTTTTATAATATTTCATGATTGATAATTTCTTTTTAAAATAATAAGAAACACGCAAATGAAATTGACAATCAATAAACAAGAAAAATTATTCTTGATAGTAACATTAAGAACATCATAAAATTCTTAATATAATAATAAGATTTTTTTAAAAAACATTTTTACAAAATATTTTGGAATAACAATCATCTGATGTATATCAAGATTATATCGATTTACTGAGTATAATAATAACCAAAATATAAAAATTATGGCAAAAATAAAATAAAAAAATTAAACATGAAAAAATATCGTTTATCATCGATAAAATTATACAGTTTAGTATAATAATTACTTAAAAATAAAATCCATTATCATAACCCCAATAATGCTTTAAAACAAAAACTATAACAAATGTTGTCTTTAATTGTAATATTCAAATACTTAAAAACACGATAAGCACTACGAACACTCTACTACTGGCGCAAACTGCATATAAACAACAGTGGAAACTGCGCGACGGGCAGTGCCGCATTACGCTAATAGCTGGCATCTTACTATGACGTATATATGCTTGCGCGCGTAGTAATATGACACTGTGGTAAACGCAGTGCTGCTAGCGCCCTCCTAAGTGCTACAAGATGGATTTTTATTCTTTTTTATACAAAATAAGAGAATTGGATAGGATTGTTGATGATAAAATTAAATATTACAAGCAAATATAAATAAATTAATAAATATATTTATATGTCGAGAAAAATTTGGGGTGCTGCAGTTCCGCAGTGCCTATGCACGAGCCGCACCTGCTTACCACCCTACTGTTGTTTTAATTCTGTTTATTATAAGTATTTTATCATGAGAAAAAAAAATTGAATGGTGATAGCCTAGAAGATTTTTATTTAGTTTTTGAAGAGTTATGACGATTGTTGGGTGATATAAATGTTCTGCAAAATTTAGAATTAATCACTGGCGGAATTTATCGACGCGGGATAAAATTTATTGCGTGTACTTCGGCGTTCTACTGGATAAACGTTTGCCTTTAAGAAATTTTTTGAAGAAGGAACAATTTTATTTTCTCATCATTTCTCTTCGCAGTTGAGTCTCACTTGCCCGGCGCATTCCTGTTTATAGTTTTGAAAAATGTGTTCCTCGAGTTTCTTTGCCATGTCCATAAAAAGACCGTCCTACTTATCTGGCACGAGAATCCAAAGTCATCAAATATACGATTCACATCCTATATGCCTAATAAAACACCGACTTTCGCGTGTCATGTGTAGAACGCGACAGGTAGCAAAAAAAAAAAAAAAGAGTTCTAGGTGTTATGTTCAAAACATGACTGGTGTAACGAAGAAAAGCAATGCAGACTGCATCGCAAATACGTAAACATTAGGATTTCAACTGTCCAGGTAGTTTGCTGCATTCAAGGGAGAGGAACTTTTCACGAATTGAAAAACCTAATTTTATACGTGAATGTTGAATACTGAAAAACAAAAGAATCTTTTAACCAAATCAACAGTATCCGCTGGAGATCGTGCACCCTTCCAGATGGAATTGAAATGTGTGCATTATGCAAGTGAAATGATGTTTTTCTGTGAGATAAACAATAATTTTTCTAAGCAAAGTTGATCAGAAAACCAACTTCATTTGGAGAATGATTAGAAAATTTAAATTTGATTTTCTAATCAATACATCATGTCGTTTTGCGTGTATAAAAACTGTCGTTTTTGAAAGCACTTGGATTGATAAAATAGCTCAGGAGAAAAGCGCACATAACTTGAGGAACAAATAATAATAATCAATATAATTTACAAGCTAATTATTTATTATTTGCCATAAGAGATGCAACGGTCATTGAGAATTGATGAAATTGATAAGGTCTCTCGTGTTAACCGGGTGATATATCTGTTATTGGACATTCAGGAAGTACTGAAAATTGGATGCAATTAAAAGATCGAATTTAATTAACTTGAAATAAGTAGTATTAGTGGAAAATTATTTCATATTTAAACGATATCAAAGATACTGTGCTTAAAACTTTTCGCCAGAGAAATTCTCACTGTCTCATTTCCTACACTCATATCTCCTACTCAGATTTCATATTTCATCCTAAATGCAGTGGCGGTTCGTGGCTTGAAATCGTGGGGATGCTACAACTTTCGAAGTAACAGTGTATACGTGTTTGGATAAAATATCAAAATTATGGTAAAAATTAAAAAAAAAAATAAAATAAACCTGAAAAATATTGTTTATTATGAATAAAATTATACAGTTTAGTATAATTCAAAATTACTTAAAAATAAAATCCATTCTTCTTGTTTTGATTCGAGAGAAAAGGTCAATAACTTCTTCCTTAATGTTCGTGTGACTTGACGAATTTGTAGTTTACTTACAGTCATTACTGTCACAGAACTTGTTTCTTGAGGTTGCATTTCTGAGGTCATAATTGTCAATAACCCCAATAATGTTCGAAAATAAAAACTATAACAAATGTTATGTCTTTAATTGTAATGTCCAAATATTTAAAGACACGGAATAAGCACGATAAGCACTACGAACACTCTACTACTGACGCAAACTGCATATAAACAACAGTGGAACTGCGCGACGGACAGTGCTGCATTATGCCAATAGCTCACTATGATGCGCATATGCTTGTGCACGTAGCAATATGACACTGTGGTAAACACAGTGCTCCTAGCGTCCTTCGCCCTCCTAAGGGCTACAAGATGGATTTTAATTATTTTTTATACAAAATAAGAGAATTTTATAAGATTGTTGATGATAAAATTAAATATTACAAGCAAATATAAATTAAATAATAAATACATTAATATATAGAAAAATTGGGGGTGCTACAGTTCTTCAGTGCCCATGAACGAGCCGCCCCTGCCTAAATGCCTTTTAGGCTGGAGTTCATGACAGCTTTTTTTTTTTTTGTTATGTGGTAGTTCGACCAAAAATGATTAAAACTAAACATGCATGATGAACAGCAATGTCACAGATTGTAGTAATTATAAAGTATCGATAACTTCTAACCAAAAGATGTATACAGAAAAACACCATCTTTCATTAAATCGTTATATATATATATACAGGGTGTTCGGGATAAATTTGACAGTTTCGTAAGGAAAAAGAAAATCTTCTTTGTATCTATTAAATTTAATGAATTGACAAAAAAACATTACAGGCAGAGTTAATTACAATACTATCAACAAGATTTACTCAAAATAACCACCATTAGCATCGATCACAGCTTCAATTCTGCTTCGGAACCTCGAACAAGCTGATGCTAGTCTCCCTGGGAAGGGCCGCAAAAACTGTTTTAATTTTATCCATTAACTGGGCTTTTGTATTACTGGAAGTGCGATTGGTGTCTTTTTCAACTGCGCCCCATACAAAATAATCCATGGGGTTAAGGTCTGGGGAGTTTGGAGGCCAAACATTTGGACTGGTGAAGTCGTAGAAATTTTCAGACAACCATTTTTGACTTTTCCCAGAGGTGTGACAAGGGGCCGAATCCTGCTGCCATACATACGGCCTACCATTGGCTACCCTTGTTATCCAGGGCTTGACTACAGTTAGCAACTCCACGAACAAAGCCCGAATTCCAATGCCAGGGTTCTTCAATACCTGTTCCTGCAGATTTGCGAGGAATTCTGCTGTACGAACGCAATCAGATCGTCTGCTAGGGATCTTTCTTCTTGCTACATCCTCGTAGTCACCATTGCAAGTCTCTAGTTCATGCCTGATTGTTTTTACTGTATTCAGGGAGCATTGGGCAGCAGTCCTAATATCCTTATTTTGATGGCGGGCACGAATCATCATGATACAAGTTATTCTCTTCCATGATTCAGGTGGGTTCCAGCTATCCATCCTTTCTGACATCTTGTATATGAATGAAGAAGGGTCCAAACTTTTAAATGAAGAGAAGTGTGTGTTAATACATGTAACTTACGGAAAAATATAATTAATTATAAATATGTCAAATTTATCCCGAACACCCTGTATATATATATATATATATACATATGTAGAAAGTATTTTACCTTGGGTATAATAAATGTTAAAGATACCAAGCTATTTTAAACCTGGTTTTACTCCATTTCCCAAGTAAGTAAACAGACAAATATATGTAAGTTAAGTTTGCGCCTTCAGGTAGTGCAAGACCAAGGTAACTCATGGTAAAAGTAGAATAAGCTCTGATCACTAATCTTAATATTTACCCATAATGCAAAGCGCATCTCCTGGAGGAGATGTATGATGCTTTGTATTAAAGGCAAGGGGCCACTGCCCAGACCGGTTTCGACCTTTATTGAGGTCTTATCAGTGGGAGCCAGGCTAGAATACATCTCCTCCAGGAGATGTGCTTTGCATTATGGGTAAATATTAAGATTAGTGATCAGAGCTTATTCTACTTTTATCATGAGTTACCTTGGTCTTGCACTACCTGCAGGGGCAGCTAGACTTGCCTTACGTGCAGGCGCAAACTTGACTTATTTCTCTGTTTGCTTACTTGGGAAATGGAGTAAAACCAGGTTTAAAATAGCTTGGTATCTTTAACACACACACACACACACATATATATATATATATATATATATATATATATATATATGAACTTCAATAATAAAAGAAAATATTTAACATCACAAGAGGGCGAATTGATGGTGTTAATTTCGGTATCATGGTATCTTTCTATTAAAGGCATAGTATTATTATTATTATTATTGAGGAAACTATTTCGCCTTAAAACATTAATCTAGCCAAGTAATGCACTACAATCAGAATATATTTTACGGCGAATTTTTTAGACTAGTCCAGAAGACAAAAATACGGGTTCAACTCACAACACTACTCATTTGTATTTTTCTTTTATATATATTTATTCCAAATACTATATTCACAAACGTTTGGGACACACATTGTGTGCCCTTTTCAATGACGGGGAAATAACATCAGAAATCGTAATTCGATTAAATCACATATTCTCATCATGGCTCATTCAGGCTTAACTGCATTCTCGTTAACCAAGTAATTTCATTTTTGATTATATTATTCAGTACTTTTCTTATTTAAACTTTGGAAAGTTATTCTACGAATATTTCTATTTTGATTTTAAAAAATCGAACTCAGAAGCCATGAAAAGAGAAACGCTTGAAGAACTGGTCGTTGAGGTACATACTCATTGACTCATTTTTGATGTAAAATCCCCTGATTCGCTTACTTGGTAATATTCTGAAAAGAAAGCTGAAAGCCGAACAAGTCCACGTACGGAAATACATTGCTGAAACAATCCTCTATAACAGGGGACGCGTATTTTTTCTATTTAAAATATTAAAGCTAAAAAAATCACCATGATTTTTTTAGCTTTAATTTTGAGGGAAAAAAGTGCGAGTTGTATTCGAGTAAATACGGTATCGATTTATTCGTTTTCATACGACATTTATAGTTACAATATGGATGCAACGACCTGCTATAATATAATTGCAGTAATAAAAATTTATATCTCAATTTCAATGTTAGATCCGATCCTAATCAATCGTAAACTATATTTATGCTTTCATTGTTAATTTATAGCACGCTGCTGCTGGTAGCGTGCTGAAAAAAGTCGAATTCTATTGGCTGCAAGCTGTTCACGTGACGCGCAGCATACACACTCATGTGAATACAGCTGTGAGTTTATAATTGCCTGCTACAGTCAATCAGTGATCTTTGAAGTCAGTGCGCCGAACACGATTCAACAACAATCTAGCAGTGAGAGAATCTTTTATTATTATTATTTTTTATTTGCAATAATATCGTGCACTGGTCTACAGTTTTGTTCGTTTTCATCCAAACATTTTTATAAAAATTGTTAATGATATTAATAACATATTTATTCACCGAGGCAATGTCGCTTTCCAAGCCAACAAGAAAAAGAAAAATTGCTGATGAGGGGAGAAAATTTCAAGAAAAATGGGAATTGAATTATTTCTGCACTGAAACAAAGGACAAAATTGTGTGCATTATTTGTAACGAAACAATTAGTGTCGCCAAAGAATATAATATAAAAAGGCACTACCGTAAAATTCACAAAGAACAACATTCACGCTTTGATGGTAAACTGAGAGAAGAAAATTAAAAAGCATGAAGGAATTCACTTCAAAGTCAACAACAAGTATTTTCAAAAATTATAAAAGATAATGAATCAGCAGTGAGAGCCAGTTATGAAATCAGTTTCATAATTGGCTCTCATATCAGTTTCATAACCAACTATTTATTGGCGAAACATTCCAAACCTTTCAGTGACATTTCCTTGGTTAAGGAGTGTATGATAAAAGCAGCCGAAAACGTATGTCCCAAAAATGTGCAAGCATTTCGCGATATTTCTTTGTCCAGAAATACTGTGATCGAAAGAATAACCGAAATGGCAGATAATCTGCGTGACCAGTTGTAAGAAATATCCGCAAACGTATAGTGCTTTTCAATTGCACGTGACGAAAGTTTCGATATTCACGACGTGGCCTCCAGTAGCTTTGTTTCTTCGGGCTTGCGACGACAATATGAATATTATTGAAGAGTTCTTGGAAATGATTCCCATCCATGGAACTATTACAGGGGAAGACATTTTTGACGCCGTGTGGAGCATTTTGAAAAAGTACCAACTTCCTCTGAACAGGCTCGTAGCAGTGACAACCGATGGTGCTCCAGTAATGAGAGGCAAAAATAAAGGTTTTGCGTGAAGACAGTAAAGTTAAAGGAAATGTATCCAGACATTCCAAAACTGCAATCTTTCCACTGCATCATTTATCAGCAAATCCTGTGCTCCAAAGTATTGTAAATGAGCAGCGTACTCAAGCCTGTGACAAATACTGTGAACTTCATCCGATCCAGAGGTCTCAATTACCGCCAGTTTGCACAATTTCTAATTCAATTCATTCTCCAAGTCTAAAAGACTTGGAGAGTGAATTTGAAGGGCTGCCTTATTACACAGAGATTCGTTGGTTATCTTGTCATAAGGTTCTAAAAAGCTTTTTTTTTACTTTTAGAGGAGATCAAACTTTTCCTAGAAATGAAAAATCATCACGTTCCATTTCTTAGTGATCAGACATGGGTACAAGATCTAGCATTCTTAGTTGATATTTCAGGACATTTGAATGATTTAAATGTCAAACTTTAGGGTAAAGATCAGTTAATAACACACATGTATGATGCACTGACAAGTTTTAAAAATGTAAATTAGTTTTGTTTACACAATCATTTAAAAGAGAATATTCTAAATTACTTTCCTATGTGTGAACAGTTGAACAATAAGGATCAAAATTTTCCCTTTTCTCAATATTGCCCCAAACTAGAAAAGATTAAAGAAGAATTTGATAGGCGATTTAAAGCTTTTAAGGAGCAAGAATAAGTTTTTTTCGCTTTTTATTCATCCTTTTTCCTTTAATTTCGAAAAAGTTCTTAAATGTATTCAAATGGCACTTGTTGATTTCCAAAATGATTCCATTCTAAAAGCGAAATACCAAGAAGTTGGTGTACCAAAAATATACAGTTATTTAGGTCAAAAATATCCGGAAATAAAAAAAGTTTGCAGCAAATATTCTATGTTATTTTGGAAGCACCAATTATGTGAACAATTATTCTCAAGTATGAAACGTAACAAAACAACCCACAGATCAAGAATAACTGACGTCAACCTTTCTGCCATAATGAAGGTCGTATGCTCACAATCTTTGAATCCAAATTTATATATATATAAATTTGGACTCAAATAAATATATATATATATATATTTTTTTTTAATCCAAAAATATTATCATTTTTCCCGAAAATATAGACCCCCCCCAAAAAAAGAAATATATATATATATATAGAAGTATTTTATTTCAACACAAACACAAAAAATTTCAAACTAACAGGAGTCTCTGTAAATTTTTGTGATGGCTATTAATGAGAGTTTATACTTTTTTAAAGAATGTATAAATATATAAATATTTGATTTATTCAAATAAAATTTAATTTCGATTTAATTTGGATTAAATTATATCTATTGTAAATATTAATATAATAAAAATATTCTTTATATTATTATTTTTTTCAGTTGTCATAATCATTGTACATTTTTTATATGTCTTAGAATAAATGAAATTTTTGTTATTATTAATTTTCCAATTTATTTAATACTCATTTTTTCACTTTCCTTCGATTCTAATTAGTGCAGGTTTTTTTAGTCGAAATTTTTGCGGCCCACTTGAGATACAGTTTTATAGCAAATGGCCCGCGGTCCAATTGAGTTTGACACTCCTGCTCTACACAGTCAAAAGCTTTGAGGTAAATAAAGGAAACATGTGTAGGTCGTTTTGGTGTTAAAGGATCTTAATGATCTGATGTTGGCGCTGTGATCTCTAGTGCCTCTCATTTGCCTGAAACCAGCTTGGACATCAGGTAGTTCTTGATTAATGACCTGTTGTAGCCACTGTTGAATAATCTTCAGCAAGATCTTGCCTGCTGAAGATTATTCAACATGTTTGTTTCTCTGTCCATAAGGCCATTTTCGTTGTCTTGGTGTTCAGTCGGGTTAGCATATGGCTCTTCTGTGTCTTCTTTCTCTTTCTACTTGTTGTTGATTTTTTTTTTTTGCTGGTCGCTTAGTTCATTCCCATTGCAGTCCTGATTCCTGACTATTCCTTGTCGTGCAGAGAAACTGAATCGCATCATCTTCACTTCAGCAAACAGGGCTCTGGTATGTTCGTTTCTTTTTGCTTCTTCTACATGTTGGTATCGTTCATTTATCTCTCTTTCCTTGTCTTTCCTGTCATCACGCTGGAAAGCTGAGTTCAACGTTTTGTCTTCATCCTTGTCTCTCCTGCATTGGTCACCCTTCGCTGATCAGATGTTTTGATGGTGTTATCAGATAGCCATTTGTTTGTTTTCTTTGGCTTTTGATATAGCACATGTTTCTCGGTAATTTCGATAATAGTATCTCTAATCTCACGCCATTCTTCCTCAACCTTTTAAATCAAGGTTGAGTAAGTCAAACATTTTCTTCACTTCCACAGCATACATTGGTGATATGTTGTTGTTGTTGAGACTGACCTTTTTCTGGATGATGTCTTTCTTTTTCATGCACAGTTCGAGCTTCATTCTGGTCACTAATAGTTGATGGTCTGTGCTGCAATCAGCATCAGGTAGTGTCTTTGCAGAGGTGATGGCATAAAATGAAGTCAATCTGGTTCCGATGTTGTCCGTTTGGTGAGGTCCATGTGCACAAACGTCGTTTAGGTTGGAAATCACTTCACAATGCTGAAGTGATTTCCCTGACAGAATTGCACGAGATGATCACCAACTTCATTCCTTTCACCTAATCCAAACCCACCTACTATCTTGCATCTTCTCCTCCATTTACGTTTGCGTTGAAATCGCCCATAACGTTCAATAAGTCCTTCTTTTGTATTTGGTTTAGAGCATTTTGAAGTTCATCGTAGAACTGTTCTATTTCAACTTCACTTACACCTGAAGTTAGTATGTAAACTTTTAGCATGGTTATGTTGAGTGGTTTGCCACGAATTCGGATGGATATTATACGATCACTACAGCTCTATGATTCTGAACACATCTAGCCACCTGCTTGTTTGCAAATAAGGTAACTCCCCTTCTTCTAACACTGTCGCTTCAGGAAAAGTAGACTGTAAATTCGTCAGAATGAAACTGACCATTTCCTGTCCATTGTAAATCACTAAAAATCACGTCGAAAGCCTTTTGGTTTTGAGGTGAAACATGTTTCTTATTTTCGCTATAAGTTATTTAAAAGTGAAAATAGAACGATTATAGCTATTTTTATATGTACGTTAAGAAAGGCAGTTATATTTGATACTATCGGATGTGTGTGTATGTTATCTTGCTATGTATTAAGTAAATTGTAATCAGCTGCTTAACCATGTGTATTAATCAAGTTATAATCAATATCCTGATACCCTTTAGCAAGTTCAAATATTAAACAGAAATATATAACATTTAACGAAGATGGAATATTTTTTATATGTATATGTACATGTTGTTAATGTATCAAACCGTTTTCGTGATTTAACTTTTTTAATATTTTTAGGTATAGGTTTCTTCTTTGGAGAGCCGTGCGTAACTTCTTGTAATGATATCCTGTTCCACGTGTACTGCAATGCCAGTTCAGGTCGTTGTGAATGTCTTAAAGACTACCCAGTCATTGTCAACAATCGACAATGTGTTAAACGTAAGAAGCATTTATTGTTAATAAATGTTATATTTTTACAAATGTTACATTTTATGTGAGCTTGATTTGCTCCGAGTATGTTATTTCCTACCTATATCCAAATTTGTTATATTAAAGAGTCGTGGAGTAAAATAACAATATATTTAATTTTATTTTTGTTGGTTAGAATGTTTCAGATTCGTATCCGTAATGGTGCATTGACTTCAGGATAAACATGTTGTGTTCTAAAGAATGAAGCTCAATGATAAAAAATAATAAAATATTTACTGTAAACATATAATTATATACAGCAGATAATGCACACAAAGAATAAGTAAATGGCCATTTTAAGAATTATATAAATGAGCTCAATACTTTACAATCTCTCAAAAATAGGAATCCATTTCCAAAACAGGGATAATTTACCGTGGATTCCATATTGCTCCTTCAAATAATCGCTTGCCTTTCATTAAACACAAAATATTCCGATATACAAAGGCCTGATATGTATTATACTGTACTTTAATTATCAACTTCAATGTTCCTATCCTTGGAGAGTAATTGGAGATACAGATTGAAACGTAACCAAGATTAGTGAACATAACTCGGTAGTTGTTAATGCAAGGAGAGCCGAAAGGGGTCCTTCTTACTTGCTTGACTACCCTACTTTTTAGCGTTCCTCTTACCCAGCGACAGATGTTCTAGAAAAAAAACAACAACGAACGCGCATGTACGTTACCGAAATTCAAAGCAAAACTCAAGTGACCACATGGCTGCCGTTACTACAGTGTTCGCACGCTACAAGTATTTGACATAGAAACACTACGGTAAGCAACATAAACATACAACATTACTGTGATATTCCCTAAGCAAGTTTCCTATTTCGTTACATTGAAGTCTCCTTTAATTATGCTACTCTGTAACCATATGGCTGCTCCGCTAATACTTAAGCATATAACTGCATTACTAAATGCGAACAAATCACAATAACTTTTAGATTACCTTGCGTTATAAGGTAATCTAAAAGTTATAAAGTAATTTTTAAATTATAATTTTGTTTCTTTAATGAAAATTTTTACTGAATATACATACATATATATATATATATATATATATGTAGAAATTTTTTTACCTTGGGTATAATATATGTTAAAAATAGCACTGGTTTTTACTCCATTTCCCAAGTAAGGACAAATAAGTTAAGTTTGCGCCTGCAAGTAATGCAAGTCGAGCCAACTCGTGATAGAGTCTGAATAAGCTCTGATCACTATTCTTAATATTTACCCTTAATGCAAAACCCATCTCCTTGAGGAGATGTATGATGCTATGCATTAAAGGCAAGGGGCTACTACCCAGACCGGTTTCGACCTTTATTGAGGTCTCATCAGTGGGAGCCAGGCTTAGAAATACCAAGGTTTAAGTAATACAGAGCTTATATATATATATATATATATATATATATATATATACACCCTCTGTCCATAAAGAAACAGAACCTTTCGAAAATGGAAGAAACTAGTGGCGCCACCTGTTGTATCTTTTTGTTGTCTAAAGCGGCAACCTTCATTAGTGTTGTGTGAACTGTTTATAACATTTGTTTCATTACAAGCCGAGTTAAAGTGCTAAGAGTGACAGTGTGTTTTGACGAAAGGTCGGTCGTCACGATATTCATGCCGTACGCGACGAATTATCGCTATCAATCGCTTCCAAACTTCGAGATAAAACTCACCGGATTTGACCGTTTGGTCAGGCGGAATGAATTCTTTGTGGATAATTGCCTTGGAATCGTAGAAACAAATCAGCATTGTTAATTACAAAGATAATAAGCCGAAAGGCTATTTTACCGGCGAATTTGTTAATTAAGAGGGAGATGTTACATCCCGTTTTAATAAAGCGGGATTTAACATCTCCCTCTTAATCATGGTCTCTACTCAGCACTCCTGCGCTTTGTTTCGGGATCATACTCAAAACACCACGTTTCGTCACCAGTAACGATCGTTTCAAGGAAGTTTGAGTCCTTACGAGCGGTTTTAATGAGGTCCTTGCAGTGTTCAATTCGATACATTTTTTGGTCGTCGGTCAACTTGTGGGGAACAAATCGATAATTCAATTTACCAAGGCCCAAACTCTCGGTCACAATGTTGTGTACAGTTGATTTTGGAATCCCCACTTCATCTTCAATCAATCTCATGGACGATTTCGGGTTTTCTTTGATGAAATCACGCACTTTTTGGATGTTAACTTCACTCAATTCAGTTATTGGACAGCCCGGCTTTTCGTCGTCCTCAAGCGTCTCACGACCACTTTGAAATCGCTTAAACCACTCGTAAACTTGAGTACGGGATGAGCATTCATCACTGTATGCTTTTGAAGCATTTGATGCGTTTCGGTAAAGCGTTTACCAAGTTTAACACAAAAGTCAATCGCAGCTCTCTGTTTGAAACTCATTTTCCCACCGTTCATCAAAACACGCTGTCACTCTTGGCACTATAACTCGGCTTCTAATGAAACAAATGTCATAAACAGTTGACACAACACTAATCTAATGAAGGTTGCCGTTTTCGACAACAAAAAGATACAACAGGTGGCGCCACTAGTTCTATTTTCGAAAAGTTCGGTTTCTTTTTGGACAGAGTGTGTGTGTGTGTGTATATATATATATATATATAAACTGTTACGAAAGAAATTACTAAATAAAAAAAGTTCAAAAATAAACGCCAAAAGGAACAATCAAAACAGCATAAAATCCTACTTAGAATTTTACTTGATATTTTATGTAACTGTAGATTATATAGCCAAACATTATGGAATTACTTGCCTTTTCCTAAGCTTTAATTGATTGCATTCATGGTATTGAGGGAATGGATTAAATATTTTACAACGCCAATAAAAAGACTTGCCTATACTATTTTCCCCAATTCCTACAACCTTCAAGTGTTCAAAATACACATCAACAAACTCCTTTCTTCTTTCTAACCACGTGCCCACAGACGGCACTGTCGTGTTACGGTCTCGGGACCTCTCATGTGTGGTGCTGATATATACAGGGTGGCCCATAAGTCACGAAGGAATTTAAACATTTAATAACTTTTATTTATTTATGTTTGTTATAATGAAATAAAGAACCTGGAGATTTTTCTATTAGTTAGGAGAACCACATAACGTAAATGCCTTCCATTTTCGGCTTCACAAAGATGGTCCCTTCCTGCGCTTTGATCCCTTCCATGGCAGCTGTTAATGTTTCTGGCAGCAGCGACCTAATTTCTGCAAAAATATTTTCCCTCAGCTGTTAGATTGTCTGGGACTTGTTCACATACACCTTTTCCTTCAGATACCCTTACAGGAAGAAGTCGGGAGCCGTCAGATTCTGGACAACGTGATGACCAATAAATTACAAATCTTCGCGAAAGTTCTGACATTAAAATGGCATTTTCAAGATTTTGCACAATATTGTTCAATATTGGGTTGTGAACGTTTCCATGATGAATTTCCCAAATATTCTTTAGAATACCTGAAAAAATTAATAATAAAAAAGTTATCCACATTTTAAACTCCTTCGTGATTTATGGGTCACATTGTATAAAAAAGTTTTCTGATAAACTGGGAGTAATACTTATTCAAATAAATAGTATGGGGAAAGGCTGTTACAAACAACAACGGCAGATGAAATGAAGTAAGATAAAAAACATGGTTTCATATGTTTAGAGGTTGGACTGTGTATGGATGTTGACCAGTGGTTGCGCTAGTTCGCACATGATTAGGGGAAAGCGGAGGAATGTTAGTGGTTAGTTCAAAGGAGCACCGCTCATGAAAGTACCTATAAAAACGCATAATGCAGAAACAGAGCGTCTATGGGAGAGGGAATAGAGGAAGTCTGTCAGAGTAGAGTCACATATCAAGAGGACTGCCCACTTCGGTAATCAGGAGTCTCGTTTATGCCGCAATAAGCTGAATGTGAAAGTTATCCCTAGAAAGGGTGTCGACATTATCAAAAGTTCAAGAGAGTGAAGAAGGATCTTTCTTGCCGATAATAAGAGACAGGACTATGCTTTAATAGCAATGAAATTCACTAAGTTGTCTTTACCTGGGAATTAATGTAAAATAAGAAAAGAGCGGATTAGAGTATAAGCACTCCAACATTGATAAAGAAATCTGATTAGAGGAAGCCATCCACCATAATGCCCAAAGAACAAGGGAGGAAGCTGACGATCCAAACACAAAGGACAGGAGGGGGGAGGAGGAGGACCATAAGATGGTAGCTTGTTGAGAAGGCTTCGATGCTAGATGCGATCAAATGTCTTTGAGATATCAAGAATGACCATATGGGTTCCTTCAAACTTTTCAGGGCCTGTGTCTAAAGGTAAGTACGTTTAACGAGGAGGTCTGCTGTAGAACGAGAATGGCAAAAAGCAGATTGGCGATCATTCACTGATGGGTCTCCAGGCAGTGAAGAAGCTAACTGTTGATGATCTTCTCTATCATTTTCGAGAGTACTGAGGTGAAAACAATAGGAAGATAGTCTGATGGCTGACTTATCTCCCTTTTTAGGTACAGGTTGGATGAAGGCTTCTGTGCAGTTGGACAGACTCCAGATTAATATGATAGCTTTATATAGGCGAAACAGGATGGGTTTTAATTCTGAAGCACAACAGCACAGATACCATCTGGACCACGAGACAACTATCAAGACCAATGCAGAGTTTTGAGTTTTTTATGTCCTTCTCTATCGAAAGATCAGACGAAGCATGCACTGAGCAGTTTGCACTATTGAAGGAGGTGATTTGCCTCGATCGGCTAAACGGCTGGAGGAAAAGACTAATGCCAAGACGTCCTTGGGCGATGTTATCATGGTCCCATCAGGATGCAAGAGAGGTGGATACGAGGAGGTGAAGAAGGAGATACGCCCAATGGCCTTAGCGAGAGACCAGACGATTCGACTGCTAATTGACAAGGAGGCAAGCTTATTATATTTTGTACTTACAAAGTCTTCTTTAAATTTGTTGTTAAATTTTAACACTTGTTTCAGTCTATGTTGTGCTTTCGATGGAGGCTGATAAGCATGATACTCGAAAGCAATATCTTTAGTGTAAACTACAAGCTATGCAATAAAATTACATTTGAGGACGTTTATTTTCCAGAGGTAGTGTAAACGGCAAATAGTGCACTTCTTCTATAGTGCAACTCAGAGATAATGACTTTCTAATTCTGTGTGATTGAGAAGATAAAAAATAAGAATGCTTGCAGATTAAAAACCTGTAGACATGACTTGGAATTTTATATTCCTTTTGAATGACTATGAGACATTTGTATTTTTAATATGTTAGGGATAACATACTGTGACAATGAGCGAAGATTACTATTAATACGTAATATCTTCAAGGACTCATCGTGGGAGGGCACGCTACTTCACTATTAAGCACAACTCATCATCTCTTCTTAATCCTCCAACTACACAACTACCTCCAACGCACAGCGCCATCTACCAGCCACAACCAACAACAATTCTTTTTTGCCTGTTCACTGTGCAGGATCTAACATGCAATGATATACAAAGATCTACCGGTTGGTAGATCTTTGTATATGTTGGTAGATCTTTGAAAATCGCTCGGATTGGAAATATTGATAAACATGCAAATCTGTTACTGACATTATTATTTGTTTTCACGCCTAAAATATACGGTTTTTCACCATTACTTAATTATGAAAGGCTAAAGGATAAAACAGGGGCGTAGCTACAGCTTTTGCCGCTGTACCAAAAATACTACAAAAAATCAAAACGACGTATAGGGAAATAAATTAAAACTATGTTTATTTTTGAAATAAAATTTTGATTTCAATATTCTAAAATGTTATTTTTCTTGCTTTTCTGTTAGCAAAATCGTCGATGACATTGGCGAACCTATTTCATAGTCATGTAGGTAATTCTTAATCAATTTTATTTAGAAAGAAAACCTCCTCTCACAACTAGGCAACACTTACAGTAATAGTGAAGAAAATTTGCAGTGGTATTACAATATTTGGAACTGAGTTCTCGAAACTGTATTTTAGAATTAACTGCAAAAGTTCAAAAAGGTTCAAAGTGCCGCCCGGGGCGGACTACCCCCTCCGCACCCCCCCTAGCTACGTCACTAGGATAAAACACATGAAGGATAAAACAGGAGAGCTTAAAAAGTTAGTAAATAACAAATTTCACTGAAAACAATTTTCTTGATAATTTCATATTTAAAGAACTAAGCTGTAACAACATTTTTAGATGGAGCGATACCAGGAATTTGCTGCATTGACGACAAATAAGTATTTTAAAAAAAATAACAAAATAATTTATAATTTTTTTACGAAGAAATAACAATTGAAATATAATGTGCCAACTCTCTACATATTTATATATTTTCGTTCACTTTCAAGTATTGTCGAAAGAAATTCAATTGGCTTGTTTATTGGCAAATATCTATGCTAATTAGTCTTATCGCTGTCTTCTGCAGCACTAATCTGAATATTATTTAAATACGAAGCTACATAAACTGAACTCTTAGCCATAAATTATATATTACGCAGAACAAATTTCTTAAGTTGTACAAATATACATTTACTTTTAACTCTGATATGAATCAAAAATATTTATTTAAGACTTGAATACATACAACTCACTTTTCAACTAGAAATAAACTGCAGTGAAATGGCGAAGAGAGCACGTTCATTTTCATGTATTGACGCTTGATGGCGCTATGCTAAAAGCTATAATTCATTCAAAATTATATTGTTTTGTCAATAATTGAGGTTTATCTCGATTATTAAAAACCAGTGCATAACTAGAGTTGAAATGGAAGTGATGTGGCAGTATAAACAGCATAAATAACATTATTTGTCTAAAATGTACGATACAAAAATAGCACACATAATACAGTAAATAAAGAAATGCATCAGAATATACAGTATATGTAGATCACAAATCAAATGCCTAATGTTAGAATTCAAAATACATTTATTTATTATTATAAATGAAAAAAAAAAAAAGAAATATAATGTCAGCGGTTCAATGATATCCAGAACGCGTGGAGATGGTAATTTATCCTATTCAAAATTCACTTACTCCACCATCCGATTTCTTGGCTTAGATCCTGTAGATCTCTATTATTCCACTTTTCCATCAAATGCTATTGACTCGAGATGCTTCAACTTCTGTTCAATAATCAACCATGCTTGAAACTCGTACACTCCTTACAGCAATCATTACTAAACTATTATTGACATTTCCCGAACAAGTTATAACTGTCTTCCTTTGCATGCATGTGGAATGTTGCTTCGTCTTTAAGGCTTTTTTGTTATCGTGGTGGGTGGATGGACGTGCGCGGTCGTGAAATCAGTGACTTCGAATGAAGGATGAGAGCAAGAGCAAGTTGAGACGGTAAGAGTATTTAGGAAATCACTACTCTGTAGGATGGTCACGTATAACAGTGTCTTGGGCATACGGAAAATGGTATAATGAAGAGGGAAAAAAAATCAAGTCAGCACTGGATTTGTGAAACAAAAACAACTGACTGCTGTGAGAAATAGAAGGACGAAAAGTATCAAGTCCATGATAAAATGACTGCATAGTACAGTTAAGACCGTGAAGGAGTGTATATGAACGCACGATTCCAAATGAAGTCTAATAATAGTTGACTATTATGAGTATTACACGTATTCAACAAAAACGGTCCCCGACGACTAAGATGAGTTAATGTACATCAACAGTGGAAGCTAAATAACAGGAAAAAATCGCATAGAGTCATGAATCCCAGTTCCTGGTATCTCATACGACAGTGCTGCTGATGGCTGGAGTTACAAAAGGTAATTGTTGAATTAGGCAAATCGGTCGAAACAATCAAGATTTATCATGTCTCGGCGTTTCGAAGCAGTTGGTTCTGAAGGTTGGAGTAGTCCTATACGCTGCTGGGTGGACATCTTTAATAAACTTCGTATATAAATCCTGTTCATAAATAACCTGTTTACATAATTCAAATGTTTATTCTTTACGAAATATTTTAAGTTCTGTAGGAGACGAAGTGGTGTTTCAGTATGAAGCAAGTGTGCGTTACGTAAACAATTTCCTGGTAGTATTTTTTTGCTTGTTAAAAGAATTAAAAACAATTAAAACACTATTAGTCTCTCTTTCTAAGAGAGACTAATAGCGCTGAAACATGAAATATCATTTTCCCGTTCTTACAGAAAAGTGAACGGCTCTCCATCGCCCATTCCAAAATTCATAGCGAAGTATCGCTATAAGCATATTATTAGCCACTTTGCATTTTATACACAGGCGAATTTTTTTTTCTTTTGTTAGAATTTTTTTATATTACAAACAACTGGATTTTTTTTTTAAACAAGGAACATTTTTCCTAACTGGAAAACAGAATCAACAACGCATCACGAGGTTATTTCGGAGTAATTCCTTGTCTTTGTGTATTTACGAATTTATTCGAGTTGAATGCTTAAAAGGTCTAGAGAAATACTTAATCCATTTGTATTCATCCAAATCACGGAGGAGCTCAAATTTCGGATTAAATCGAGATAATTTCTATTGCGTTCCCTACCATTATCACAGAAGTACGTAAAACAACCCCCCTTACTCTTCTTTCTGTTGTAATTTATCTCAATTCTGATTAATTTGATTGCACTTATTTCTCTGGTAATTTCCAGTTATTACTGAAAATCTCCAGCAAGAAAATCAGGTAAGCTACTCATCTGATATTCATACTACACAGATATTATATATACCGTATATGTCGGTGTATAAGACGACTCTCAAATACTACAGAAAACCCCTCGAAATGATCTGATATTCATACTACACAGATATTCTATATGTCGGCGTATAAGACCACTCTCAAAATACTACAGAAAACCCCTCGAAATGATGGGTCGTCTTATACGGCGAGTATAAAAAGGGAAGCCTAATTTCTTGGATGAACATTTAGGTAGTTACAATACATCATTATATAAGAAAATAGGCAGTGTTTATAAACAAATCTGATTATTTTCTTACATAAATTTATTTAAAATATTACAATAGATGTAAGTCTTAAAAAACAAATAATAATTATTAATCTCAATTTTCATGTTAATTTTCTTCATCATCTGTTGAAAATAGTTCTTCAGATTCATTATTTAAATGATTGTCCTATGGATCCCAGTTCGAATCCGGTGAATCGATTTCGTTTTCATCGTCATCAGTGTCCCACAACAGATCATCTTCCGTACCATACATAAGATTAGAGATACCACACTTTTTAATGATTTTATTACAGTCTCTACTTTTACTTTATTCCATGCTTTGATCACAAAATTGCACAACATATCAAGTGATGCAGCGCGCATAGATCCACCTTTTGTAAATGATTTTCCACCAGTCAACATCCAATTATTCCACTCTTCTCGCATATGATATTTAAATAGTTTGTTCAAGCAGACGTCTAGTGGTTGCAATATAGAAGTTAAACCACCTGGTATAACAGCAATTTTTGTGTTATTTTTTCTAGAAGACATTTAGTATTCTCATTTAAATGACTACGAAACATATCCCATACTAATAAACTGCGTTTTTTCATTATACTGCCTGGTCACGTGTTCCATACATTATTTAGTCATAATTTCACACCATTTTCGTCCATCCATCCTTTTTCATGAAAATGTACAAAAAAACCTGAAGGAAATTTTATCTTAGGTTTAGTTTTACGTTTGAAGATGATCACTGGTGCTAACTTGGTTCCATCAGCCAAACATGACAACTCAACCGTAAACCTTGTTTTTTCGTGACCTGTACTTCGAACTAGCACACTCTTACTACCTTTAGATTTCACTGTTTTATTGCTTATCATATCAATACTCATAGGAGTTTTATCCATATTGCAATATTTGAACATAAATTTCAAAGAAATTCCTGTTCTTGTCTCAACTGAAGAATAAATTTATGGAAACTGGTAAGTTTGTGTTCAAGATCTGCTGGTAGGTTTTGAGCAATTTTCGTTTTTTGTCGTATTACTAGATTTTATCTGTTCATAAAACGATTACATCATCCTGAAGTAGCTTGAAATTCTATACTTTCATCTGGATTCAGTCTTGACCATTTTAGTACATATGTTCTAATCATATTTCTTGTAACAAGATAACCATTCTGCCTTTGTTCGATTACCCATTCTGCAACGTGATTTTCCAGTTGCGGCCATCGGGTGATCCCCGTTCTCATCGCACATTTTTTCTTTGGCAAGTTTTTTAAAATATCTTCTTTCTTCCTCCATTCTCTTACCATCTTCTAGGTTATGACAAACTTTCTTGCAGCAGCACAGTGATTAGTTTGCTTTGCCATTTCAATTACCTCATTTTAAATCGAGCTTCATACTTTCTTCGTTTTGTTGTTGGTTCCATGATTTTAAATGATAACAATTTTAATAATCCTAAAATTTAAAAAAATGCAAACGTAATAATTAATTAAAATTGGTGCTAATCACTTTTAATTAGGGTAATTCGCGTAAATACTAAATCTATGCTATGCAAAAAAATAACGGATATAACAACAATACTTAACGTTGCATTAATACAAGAAAGAAGAAATTGGGGGGGGGGGGGGGTTCTTATACAACCGACACAAGCTTAAAACCTAAAAATAGCCTAAAATTTAGGCCTAGTCTTATACGCCGGTCGTCCTATACACCGACATATACGGTACTTTGGATAGACTATTCTAGTAAGATAGCTTTACTATTATGGTATGAGTAATTTTATTGCTAGACATAAATCTGTTTCAAATGTTTAAATATAAGTCAAAGATTTGTAAATTTACTTGCAAACAATGAAAAACTGATATCACAGTTATTAACAATTTTGTTTTCTCTTATAGCAGCCCAAATTGGCGATAGCTGCAACCACACAGAATCCTGTGCCTTCAACGAACCTAATGCCATTTGTACACAAAAAGGAGAATGCATGTGCAAAGATGGATATCATAAAAAATCTTCAGATGAAGGTGTTGCATACTGCACCGCAGGTAGGTGGTACTGCGGGTCTCATTATGCTAATTCTTGATTCATTTTGAGCAGCGAGAAGTTCATTATGAAAGATATCGTTACAAACAGTCAGATTTACTGATTTTCACTGATCGTTCAAAATCAAAGCGTTTTCAAAGAGCAACTAATGAAGGTGTTACTAATGTGATACACGTGTCTTTTGATGCAATAAAACACTCGAGCTTTTCTTTCTCTTCAGGATGAAATTAATAACTTATTATTCCAATGTCATTATTATTATTATTATTTAAATTAAGTGGATATTAAATCCAACATCATTTCAAAGCCGAATACAGAAACAATAAACGTTTCGTGCGAAAAATGATCAGAGAGCTTGAAGAAATACACCGCCATGCCACAAGTTGCTGAACCTAATAGGAAAGCACGAACGCTAGAAGCGTCCGTATATCGCCTTGTATATATTGGTCCAATTTGATAAGGTTTCGCAATCTGACAGTTGTTTCAAACTCATTGGTTTTCGTCAGAGACCAGGCAGAAAGCTAAGAGAGCAAAAACTCCCAGTACTAAGGAACTCGAAGAGTCGGAGAGGTGTATTTTCCGTAAGCGAACTCTCGGCCGGTGCGTATTTACTAAAATAAAGAGCCAAAAGGCTTCATTTCGGCGATGCAAAATTATATAAATTAAGTGGATATTCCAGCAAGCTCTCTGGTCAATGTTTGCACGAAACGTTTATAGTTTCTGTATTCGGCTTTGAAATGATGTTGGATTTAATATCCACTTAATTTATATAATTTTGCATCACCGAAATGAAGCCTTTTGTCTCTTATTTTAGTAAATTATTATTATCATTATTATTATTGTACGAGCACCATCATGGAGTCGAAGATTCATCGCGAGAGACCTAATCTATCATATCTCTCTTTGAACCCTTCCTCTGAACAGACAAAGTACTGACATCTAACTGGTAACCCATTCCACTCATTCACAACTGTCCAAGCAAAAGTTCGAGTCCTCACGTGCCTACTAACCACAACTTTATTCAGCTTTCAAGGATGACCTGTTGTTCGGGCCCCCTGTAGCCAAGTGCTGAAATATTTCCCCTGTATCAATCCTATAAAACCGTTTAGAGTTTTATGGGATTTAAGTAACTTAATGTTTCTATCATATCCCCTCTTTTTCTCCTATCAACCAACTTCTGCAATCCTCACAGCTTCAATCTATCCTCATAGAAAACATTCCACAAACCACTTACAATTTTGGTCGCTCGCCTCTGAAACTTCTTCACCGCTTCCTCATCCCCAAGAAACACAGGAGACCACACCTGAGCACAGTACTCCACATGTGGACCTATCAAGGCTTTGTAAAGAGGAACAACTTCCTTATCTCTACTTTTTAGTGTGTTCTTCAATAGCCAAGTAATCTTATGATCTACTTAGCAACTTTAGAAATATAACTCTAAACTTTAACTCTCTGTCTACCACCACCCCCTAAATCTCTAGCTTTATTTCTTGGAATACAGTTCCATCAATGTAGTACACAGCTTGTAATCTTCGTGTCTCCAAATGCATACCTTTACACTTTCCCACATTAGCTTGACATCCGTTATGTTTTTCTCACACTGTCAGCCTCTTCAAATCATCCTACAAGTTCTCTACGTTGTCTTGATTAACTATTACTCTACCTAATTTCGCATAATATTGCGGGAATATAGCAAACAACTGAATATTTCTTTTCAGGTTATTTCCTATATGACTTATGTAGAAATTAAACAAAAATGGTCCAAGCACTGAACCTCGCGGCACACCACTAGTCACTTGTTTTCGTTTGATTCTGCACCTCCATATACCATTTTTTGATATCTGTCCACCCGCTTATCTACAAAATCAGTTCATATCCATTCCTATTTTTTTCTAATTGGCGTAACAGAGCTCCATGTGGTATTCTGTCAAATTACTTTAAAAAATCCAGCAGAATCATCGTGTAGCCATTCCTTTATCCAACTCAGCTCGATTATAAAACGTTAATTACTAAGGCACCACCGATCCTTCACAAAACCATGTTGACCGTTATATAGTACATATTCTTATCCACCCATTCTTGAATTCTCTTTTTGACCAATTGTTTCCAGTACTTTTACCACCATGCTCGAGATACTGATTGGTCTATAAGTTGCTACTGCAGTCTTAAAACTTCCCTTATACAAGTGAATTATTTTGCCCTCT
Organism: Typopeltis vanoorti; assembly: GCF_054136105.1. Taxonomy (NCBI): domain Eukaryota; kingdom Metazoa; phylum Arthropoda; class Arachnida; order Uropygi; family Thelyphonidae; genus Typopeltis; species Typopeltis vanoorti. The sequence goes on from NC_143567.1 coordinate 96,187,099, forward strand.
TACCCCTCAATGGGAATTCTACCTAAGCTGAAACTTAAATTAAAGAGCCTTCCTCTAGATTCCCCTTAACTCTCTCTCATGCACTACTAACATCCTTATCCTGCAGTGTTTTATGCCATGGTACATATTTAAGCTTCTTCCTAAGCATGTCATAATCACCTGCCTTGTAGTTCCAAAAAATACCCCTTATTGATAGAATATTCCTCATGTTTTACAATCTCCCAAGTCAAGACTGCATGGTCACTTTCACCAATTGGAGGCAATGTTGTCAACTTGGTTATGGATAGCTTCTGATCCTATGACCAAGACCAATACTCACCCACCACCTAGTCCCCTCCATCGCATGCTGCCTTAATTAATTATCTCTCAGGTGTATAAATTCTATTTCCCTCCATGTGATCTTTCTTCCTTTCAGTCTATATCTCCACAGTTCAAGTCCCCCATAATAATCACTCGACCTGTACTCATTGTACTCATTTGACCATGCATGTCTTCCAGATCATCTGTGAAACTCCCTGGCATATAGTAACAACCAACCAACTGTGTGTTTTGTCTTACGGGCCTTAACCTCATAGCAGCCTGCTTCAAAAGAACAGCCATCCTCCCACCTGTCTCCTAATCTTTTTGGTTGCAATTCATCTGATATCATAAGCAGTACTTCTCCCCATCCTATCTTTCCTGAAAATACTAAACCCTTCATATTCAATCCCTGTAACTACATTATTATTATTATTATTATTATTATTATTATTATTATTATTATTATTATTATTATTTGAGACCTCCAATGGAGTCACAGATTCATCAAGGGAAGCTATAAATCATCCAAACCAACTATCATACCTTCCCTTAAATTCATTCATGCTAGATGCACTCATTACCCCTAAAGGCAAACTATTCCACTCACTCACTGCTTTGTGGAAAAGCCTCTTACCCTTTTCTTGACTGCGAAGAAACTTAACTACCATGGATGCCCCCATCTTCACTTCCCACCTTCCATATAACGAAACATTTCATCAGATGATATCCTATAACACCCATTCAAAAGTTTATAGACCTCTATCATATCACCCTCTTTCTCCTGTTAACCAGAGTCTATAATCGACATACTCACAATCTGTCCTCATAATCTAAATTCCATAATAAAATCGCAAATAAAATCCCAAATCCTATACCCTTTCAAATATAATGACCTTTATAAAGTAGTAATTTTTGACTTATAAGTTGGTATACAGAGGAATTTCTATTAGCACGTAATCCTTGCTATTTTTACTTCATTATCAGTGTTATATTACTATAATCGTATTATAGCATATAATCATTATCAGTACATTTTTCCTAAGTTCGTATTATCTTCTCCTCATATCAGTGTGACGTCTGGCGTTATTATATATTGTAATTATAATATTATAATTGTTTTAGAGGAGCACATATTTCTCAATATGTGCTCCTCTTAATCCGTATTTTGCTATGCCATCTGCCTATAAATGGAGGAAATGTAGTAATAGTTTGTATAATAGAACGTATTAATGACATTATTCTTATAACATTAAAGAACGACTAAACGTATTAGTTAAACCTAAATCATTGAATGATATACATTTCGCGGAAAGGTAATTTATAGATATCACGTGACAATGGCATTACTCATAAGTCTTTGAAAGCTCTCTTTTTTTTATTTCCCAATTTAGTCTTCACTTATGAAATTCGTAAAGATAATGTAACATCGGAGAATGGTTCGTTAATAACTGAAATGTTTTATTCATTTTAATTCTCCTCGTATAAAAGTTACAATCCTGAAGAATAAGAGAAAAATAATTGGTGATGGTAGTCATATGGCTTTTGAATGGAAGGAGAGGCACAAAGCTACAAAATAAATAAAAGCTCGCTTAATGAGTGAAGCAAATGAAAGTGAAGGGGTCGCACTCAACTGAATCACACTGTGTGTGTGTGTGTGTGTGTGTGTGTGTGTGTGTGTGTGTGTGTGTGTGTGTGTGTGTGTGTGTGTGTGTGTGTGTACAATCAGAAAGATAATTCAGACATAATAATTAATCATGCAATTACAGTAAAAATTATTGCATTGATCACTTAAACATTAATTATTTTGAAAAGAATAATTAATGTTTAATTATTATTTTCGAAATAATTAATGTTTAATGAACATGTATTAAGATTAACTTAATACATGTTCATTGAAACAAGTACTACAAATTGTATCACATTTCAATAAAATCCATTCTAATAGAATCCCAAAATAACTTGTGAGGAAGGGAAATTTAATAATTGCTTATGTATTTTGCGCAGAGCAAATTGTACGCATTTTGAGATTGGTAATTAAAAAATGAAAGGATTTACAACATGTGTACTTTATCCTCAACGTAATGGTAGGTGGGGTAGCCATAATACTTTACTAGGGAATTATTATAGAACAAGTTGGTTTCCAGTTGCTTTCCTTGTCCAATAGTATTCTAAGTACACATACTGGCTATTGAATCAGAGATGTATGTTTTCCGTAATAGGCATGAGACTGCCAATACCGATTCTCATCAATTAACTGCGTATAGTTCGGTGAGATATGGATCGCGAACGGCCTTCATTAAATGCTTCAGTCACACACACACACACACACACACACACACACACACACACACACACACACACACACACACACACACACACACACACACACACACACACACACACACACACACACACACACACACACACACACACACACACACACACACACACACACACACACACACACACATCGTTCTAATTCAAGGGTTCTAATTCAATGGCCGATATGTGTAGTATTCTCCCTATTTATAATGAAAGAAATCATATTTTCTTAATTAAAAATATATATTTAATGAGTAATGAGAGGCTCCCCCAGCAGGCCCTCTTTGCCAAGCCAGAGGGTGGAAGGCCAAGGACTTTCTGGATAGATTATATCCAGAGCCTTGGATGGACACGTCTGGCAGTCCCACCAGAACACCTGAGCTTGGTGGCTGAGGATCGTGACCATTGGAAGTTCCTCTTGCAGCTGCTTCCCCCCAACAACCCAATCAGGAAAGGTGGGCCTTGAAGATGGATCGATGGAGTAATGAGTAATATGCATTATGAAAATAAATATTTTTAAATAATCAAATCAATTCCTGTTATCGTCAAAGGTTTCTGATCATTTGCAGCTCTTACTATTCAGACTGTTGACATCGAATTTGAATATAGGTCTCTGGGCTTTCTAAATTTTTATCAGTTATCGACACTCTTTTTATTTATTTATTCGTTCATTCATTTTCATTTTGTATTAAAAAATTACACTTGTCTAGTACAAAAGTTCCGATCCAAACGCAGCAAAACGTGGTTCACCTGACTGCATTTAAAGAACAGCATTAAAACATCAAAGCATCTGAACAAGGTATCGGTATAACTACTATGGCAGAATTAACAAAATTTACAATTTAAATTTTAAAAGAAATCAAAACATGGAAGTAAAGGAAGCAATTGTTTTTTTTTTCAAACAGTATTGTTTTCTTTTTTTCTCCTCAAAATCCGATAATAATAATATTAATAATAAAAGTTCCAAAAAATACAGAATAATGCGACTGTCTGAAAGAGAACGAATTGAGAAACCGTCTTACAGATGTTGCATAGATATTGTCCTAAGCTTAGAAGTATCAGACTTTACTGCATTCTTTGATCATGAAATAAACCTTAGAAAGATATATTGTCCTTCTATCTCTACAAACATTGCAGCATTAGATATTATAAGGTGTTTTAACTCTGGCAAGTTAAAAACACTTGGTTAAAACGTTTCAAAGGCATATACCATCTCCTTCATCAGACTTGTATTAGTTAAGGCTTGCTATTACGAAATGTAACAGCAAGCCTTAAAAAAAGCAAGCCTACAAACATTGAAATAATGTTGGAATTTAATATCCACTTTGCCTATGTAATTTTACATCGACGAAATGAAGCCTTTGGGTTCTTTATTTAGTAATGCATTTATATGTCTAGATAGCAAGTTAAAGATTCGAGGAAAAAAAACATGAATTGGAGTTCATGCTTTCCTTTGGTAAGGGAAAACACATCACCATCATTTTCAAATTCCTGGCATGTACCGTCAAGGGGTATACAGGTTATTATGATAGTACTACGAGAGAAAGTTACACTATTACTAACTTCCAATTGACAATTTTCCTCCAAATTAATCTGCTCTCTGTCAAGATTCCAGTATTTACTATTTACTTTATCAATCCGTAGATTCTCCCTCTGGGTCTTTTCCCTTCTAACCTGGCATAGAACACTTGTTTTGTTAATATTTCCTCTCCCATTCTGTTTAAGTGGCCATACCACCTGAGATTAGCTCTACCAACACATTCCTGAATGCTAACAATATAAAGTTCCTTCCTGATATCCGTTTTTAATATGATACTCTCATTGACATTCTCACGCAGCTCTCGGATTCATAAGTTAAATTGGTTTGAAAATTGTCTTGTAGCAACTAGTTTAGTGTTTTGACTAATTTATCTCATATTCCATGTAAATCTATTCCACCGGCTTCCAAACCTACTAGCTTTGCTAATTCTGTGGTCTATTTCTATATTGAATTTGATATCTTTACTAAACGTTGTGCCTAAGTAACTGAAATATTTTACTTGTTCTACAGATTCTCTGTTTAGGGTGCACTTGATGTTTTCAATGTTTTGGGCTATTTTCACTATATTTTTATTGATGATTTTCATATCAAATTTATTACAACACTTATTCAATTTAGTCAGGGAAATGCAGATTTGTAATGGATTTATTTTGAAGTATATCATCATCTGCATAAAGTAAAGAGCTTAGATATCTCCAGTTTTGATATCAGGTTTAATACCACTTCCCTTCATACTATAATTCATATGCGTAATGAATAACAGTAGAAATAAAGTACATCCAAGTAGAGATGATTTAACATCAAACCATCCTCCTGTACTTCTAATTCTAACTGATGACTTACAACTCAAATATCGACTCAATTCTTGTTAAAACAAACCAAATCTAGTTAAAATCCTTGTTATATTCACATGCTTTCTCATCTGTTTGTCTTTAAGCGAAAATCTAGTCCTGACAACCACTATTTGGCCTAAATCCAGCTTGTTCTTCACCTAGCTTCCTTTTTACAATTTTTCTTAGTTTGTTTTCTCAAGTATATTTGCATATATTTTAACAGGAACACTCAGTAGAGAAATTCATTTGTAATTCTCACATTCAGCCCTATTTTTCTTTTTATGGATGAGTACTATGAGAGCTCTGTTCCAATCATCCGGAATTCGACCCTGTGGCCAGGCCTTCTGAATTATGCAGTTCAGCCACTATAAAACTTTTGTTCCTCCATACTCGTATTTGAACATTTTTTTCTAGTTCAAGTATTGATATATGTTCCTAATTGTATTCCTCTTGAGTGAAAATTTCTACTACTGTGCTGTCTCTGTTTGTTTCGATTAGCACTTTTTCAAAGTAATTACTCCTGATATGTAGGATATCTTTATCTTTAATTATTATGTCATCTTTATTGTCTCTGATTCCTTTTACGATCAGCACTCTTTCCTCCATTTCTAAGCTTTCACAATAGCTTCCTGATTTATTTTCTACGTTCTTATTAAAATCTTCCCATGACTTTTGTTTAACTAGTTTTACACAGTGCTTCGCTTTCTTGCATTTAAATCCGTATTCTGTAAGAGAGCACAAGCTGATTTACTTGTCAGGCACTTTCGATATGCTTTCTTTCACTGCCTCTTTAACTTCGCAATCCACCATGAAATTTTGAGGGACGTTTTTTGTCTGCAAGGATTTTTTTTATCCTTGCAGACAACCTCTCCACATGCTTTTCTGGTTGAATCAATGTCTTCGTTAAGGTTTACCACTGGATCTGCAAGGTTTGATTCTTGTTTACAAACTTTTTCACTTTTTCTTGAATGATGTTTTGTATATTTTAGTCTACATCACATCTGAACGTTTCTTAACTTTTATTCGCTTTAAAACTTTCTTACACACTCTTTTTCTCATTTTTTTTATATGAAATTGAATTGTATCCTGCTCAGAACAAAATGGTGATCACTTCTAATTTCAAATCCGCTGTAAACGCTTGTGTCCTGCACTAGCGTGAATATATGGTTATAAACAATAACATTAGTCAATGAGGCTTTTCTTATTTCTTGATTTTTTTTAGTGTGAATTTGTGCACATTTTTATGTTGGCGGATGGTGTTAGTATTAACAAGCCTATGTCCTGAACAGAAATCCACCAAGCACTCACCATTATTATTAGCTTTGCTCTTTTTCCCAAATTTTCCAAGAGTATTTCTATATGCCTGGTAATCATTTCTTACTCTGCTATTTAGATTCCCAACAAGAACCAACTTTTCCTTTTTCGTTGTGCCAGCTGCCTTCTCTAATACCTCGAAACATTCCACTACTTTTTTCCTTAGCAGAACCGTTTGTGAGACCATAGACACAAATGAAGACCCATTATCCAGTTCCACATTCTGATATTTGCCGACATCACTCTACTTGATATTGCCATTCATTCAAGAAAATTATTCTCGTATTTAGTGTTGAATATAATTGCGTTTGTCTTACAAGGATCTCACCTGTTTTTGTCTTCTTTGTTTCAGTCAGACCTGTCGCTCTCGTACTTATCCAATTCTTCTGCTAGTTGCATTTCTTTTTTCCATTGATGCTTCTTATGTTGATAGTGCCAGTCTTGAGCTCTATTGATGTCGAGTTGGAATGTATTCCGGAATTTGTTCCAGTTGCTGATCTTTCGCTGTTCTCCCTAGTTCTCTGGGTGATGGGAAGAAGGGAAACAGACGCCCTAACTGGCATGACCTGACGACGCCCTAACTGGCATGAAATTCTGTCATGTTGTATCATCCTTTCTGCATTATGGTTTAAAACAATAAGAATAAAAGTTGGTAGGCTAAATCCCAAATTGCTAGCCCGTCCTCGTTCGTTTACTATTCAAGTAGATACTTAACGTGGTGCACCATGTTAAGTCTCACCATGCAGGATTGGACATTAGGTCAGGAGCCCTGGTTGCTTCTCCGCATTCCTTAATAGGCTACGTAAAGGGCTCCTCCTAGTTATACAGCTTTGAATCTTAAGTACTCTAAGGAAAAAAAAACATTTAATATGAATCAGACAAGCAAATTTTACAGTGTCGAGACTACAAATGGCAGTGAACAAGTGCAATTATCGAAAAGACCAACACCTCATTTCAAACTCAACTTTTTTACAAGCAATATCCATAAAAATTCTAAACCCTGATATCAACATTTCATAGACATTCCTAGAAAAGGGAAAATTCTTCATCGTAAAATTGTAAATTATAGTTGAAAAGAAATTTAATTCTTATTTTCATTCTTTTACCCATAATAAAATTGTTATTCCTAGAAACACTCGCCTAATATAAACTCGCAACGTTATAAAGAGCTGCTTCACACTCTAAATCTGAATTCTCTTGATTCAATGAACAATAGAGTTTCCAAATTGAGTGGAAAATTCGTTGAAATATATCGCTTTGTTTCCTAAAACTGTATCGGAATAAACCATACTTTCGGTCTACGAAATAACTTTCTCTTATAATGGGTCTGGTGCATTAATACTGACTGCGGGTGGCTATAATTATCCACCTAAGCTATATGTAACATGCAAAAGGCTGCATTTAGCCATTTGTGTGAACAGCAGACTACATCGACCACACCTCCTAACTTCATTAGAGACTCGTACTTCCAGCCATTGTGCTGAGGAACAACCAGGTTATGGAGCACCATCTCTCGACAACAATAGTCAAAAGTCCTGGGAGAAGTTATCGGAACAACATCATAAACTGTGTCGCATTATTAATGCCCAGAGAGGGAGAACATGAACGCAACAGGCGAACGTTTTCGCGTAATTAGATAGCATTTGCGGATCTATGAGCAACCAATGTACAATGTAAACTTTATAAATTATGCAACCTCCCCTGACAAAAAATTCAACCGAACAACCAATTAATTATATTTTCTAATATTTTATATCAATATTCTAATATACTCTGTCTAGTTCATTATCTGGATGAAAATATGAATATCTTAAGCAAGTATTAAGAATTTCAATGCAAATATTTTAAGGAATTAGTTAAAAATTAATAAATCCCAGGGATCGAGAAAAAAATGTTTGCTTATACAGGGTGTCCCAAAATTCACGCAAGAAGTAATTTTGATAGAAAACATTTTATTTTCTAATTAAATTAAAAATTGTAATTTCTTATTGATTCGTAAAGTATACAGTATAGGGTTATGCATGGAATAGCATATCGGGTAAATGGCCTCCGCGGCTTTGCTGGCACAAACGCACTCTTTTGTCAAAATTTTCCATGACCGTTTTGCATAAATGTGGCTGAATTTCGTTGATACAGCGCTCAATTTCCTCCTTCAAGGCGTGGGTGGTCGTGGGCTTGTTGACATAAACCTTAGACTTCAAAAAACCCCAAAGAAAAAAGTCCAACGGCGTTAAGTCACATGATCTGGGCGGCCAATTCTGATCACCAAAACGGGAAATTACACGACCAGGAAATAACTCATGCAGTAATTGAATTGTTTCTCGGACTGTATGGCATGTGGCACCGTCTTGTTGAAACCACGTCGTCCACATCCATGTCTTGCATTTAGGCACAAAAAACTGGATTATCATGTCACGATAGCGAGCACCATTAACTGTTATTGCCTTACCAGCCGCATTTTCGAAGAAGACTGGACCGATGATGCCTCCAGCCCAAAATCCGCACCAAACAGGGACACGTTGTGGATGCATTTGTTTCTCAACAATCACTCGTGGATTTTCTGAACCCCAAATGCGACAATTTTGTCGATTAACGAAGCCATCAAGATGAAAATGAGCCTCATCGCTGAAGATGATTTTGTTCGAAAAATAAGCATCCACTTGTTGTTGTTCCATAATCCATTCAACGAACTCTCTTCGCTGTGTGTGGTCATTTTTAATAACCCTGAACTGTCAGCTGTCACTCTGTCTTTTTTTTTCTCGTTGGCAACACTTTACCGCACAAATGGCGCTAAATTTAAATCTTGCGTGAATTTTGGGACACCCTCTAGTTTCCCCTGATTCTTCATTTTCTTGAATGTTCCCCAAATTCATTCTATTTCAGGTTTAGCGAATCATTATTTTGTTTTATTATAAAATCGACTGTTTGTTATTAACATAATTTAAAAACTTTATGCAAATACATCGTTCCTGATGAACTTTAAATATCTCACTAGAAGGATAACCAAATAATAGAAAAGGAAACATCTTCCACGTATAAAGAATTCCATTTTAAATTCTGTTTCTTGATAATTTCTTCAACCTTGTGCCCATCACCTATTAAGTTATCATAGTAACCACAAACATATGACAGTCAAGAAAAATGTCTGCTCAAATATCAAGTTATGCCGGATCGCTGTTCAGAGGCATTTTTTTGTGCTGAGCTAAAGGCAAACCATGTTCTGCCACGAAAAAAAATAAAAAATAAAAAATAAAAAAAGTGTTAATTAAATTTGAAAAAAAAAGATTGGTTGCTACAATACCTTTTTCTCTCCAATCAATTAAAACCCTGTTTACAATCGGTAAAAAGGAATTAAAATTAATTTAAATTAAAAAAAACGCGAAATATCAAGAGTTGAAAATCGATAAATATATATATCCTATAACTAATAAAAATGCGAGCACGATCAGTTTTTTAATTTTTTTTAAATTTTTATTTATTTATTTATTTTTTTTTTGAAATTAAGAAATTAGTATCTGAGATCTATTTGAATACTTGACCAGCTTACGGCATTACAAATAATTAGTGTTTATAGAGATGAATGATATAAGAAAGGCGTAGAATTTTAAAACAAAACTGTTAGGAGCAATTAAAGATCTTCATTTGGGTGACAGCAATATTTTATATTATTTTATTGATTTATTTTTATTTTTTATTTTTGGTATTAGAAAGGATCAGCGCTGTGTGGGTAACTAACACAAGCAAAACGAAATGTTTAGCCTAAGAGCTCATATGTACCTGTCGATAAAAATTAAATCACAAGAATGAAAAACACTGAGATGGAGCTACGGAGGCTAAAACTATATCTATATATGTTTAAAATTATTAACTAACTTAAACACCGAGAAAAATACAAGAGATTTAATAAGGTTTTACTAATAGTTTCATCGGAAATGCCGACTTCGTCAGGTGAAAACAGTACCATGGAGAAAACAATATCTTAAAAATATATTGTACTTTAGACAAAACAGAGCTAATTTCAAACACAACTACTATTCTAAACTCTACTTGTTCTGCAGGCCTATCTGTTCAGAAAACTGTTGAAATATAGGGCCTTCCAAGTCAATAAGTCAACAATCGATGATATCATACTGAGATAGAAAGGCAGGGAGTCAACTGCAAGTGCTACCCGCAGTGGACGACTCAACACACTCACTGAACGTGACCGTAGGGTGCTACAAATGATAATACGTAAAAACTGCCATTCGTCGACCGACGCGTTGAACGTAGAATTCCTGTCATCGACTGAAACACGAATCTGCACGAAACCATTTAGAACTGAGGCTCACAACATGGTTTCAATGGCAGGCCCATAATATGCAAGCTCCACATTACCCGAACTAACATGAAGCGTATTTTTAGTGGTGCAAAGAGCGTGTACAGTGGAAGGTGGAAGTTTGGAAAGCTGCGTTATGGAGCGAAGAAGTACGCTACACTCTCTATCGAGCAGATGGATAGGTGCGAGTGTGGCGGGTGTCCAGCGAACGTCTCTTACCAGAGTGCGTAATCCCAACTATGAAATTCAGAGATGGTGGTGTGATGGTATGGTCCTGTGTTTTCCTGGTTTGGTCTCGGAGCTCTATTTGTGGTGCCATGAACATTGAACTCCGAGAGGTAAGTGAACATTCTAGACAATGCAATGCTTCCTACTTCGTGGCGTTTCTACGGAACTGTCCATTGTCTCTGTATGCAACTGAGTAGTTTGTGAACATGAACGTCACACACTTGACTGGCGTTCCACAGAGCCCTATTGGATATCTGTGGGATGAATTGGAGCGCCGGGTGAGGCCAAGGGATGTCCGTTCAGTCCAGGATCTCATTACATGCCTAAAGGAAGAATGGTCCAAAATTCCCATTGATCGCTATCGTACGTCGTGGAAAGTATGCCCTGTAGGATTACTGTAGTCATCGGAGTGAAAGTATGTCCTAAATCTTATTAAGGAGGGCATCGTGGCTGTTTGTTCCTCACACTATGGTGTCCGTTAACTTCTTTTCAAGCAGTGTGTGTATGATGAATTAGAGAATTCATTGTGCGCACGCACGCACACACACACACACACACACACACACACACACACACACACACACACACACACACACACACACACACACACACACACACACACACACACACAGGTCTGAGTCAAATCGAACCCTTGCGGGTATCCTTGCGGTCTTTTCATGCATTCCACTGCGTTATTCAATGCCGCCCCACCTAGATCCTCGGTAAGCTACAAATCTCAGAGCTCTTTGTGCATTCTCTTCAAGGTTAGATGCTATAAATGATGCTATAAATAAATTAATATAAGAAATAAATCGCCTAACTTCTTTCCATTCACAAATGTGGTTCTACGCATACAGACCACTGAATTAGAAATGTTTATGCAAATATACAAGTAACTCGCATGTAACCGTCACTTAGGTAGCGTATATGCAAAATACTTGGTCACGCGCGTCACCACGTATTCTAGGCAACAACTCTGTAATCGTCAATATTGTTGATCACAATCGGAAAAAACAAAGATATTTTGGAGTTCGATAAAAACTGTTTGGCTAGAACCACGGTTTTTGAAAACAGTAGCACTGTCTGGTTTCTTAAAGGGTGAGATATCCCGGGTGTTTAACCAGTGGAAAAATAATTCACATTGCTGGTCTATGAGACGTTACTGTGGTCCTAAGACAGTCTTCAGGAACGAGATTACCGTCGTCTGAGTACGGACAAACAGAATTTCCTCTATGCAGCAACTGAATGAAGCATTTAACAAAAGCTGTTCCAGATGTTCATCTCAAGTCCAGTCTAATGAGCAAGGAATTGAAGATGAACGGTATTAGCAGTCGCCCACCTCTACAGGAACTAGTGATTTCTGCGGAGTTTCTAATTCAGTAGCTGGTATAGGTATGTCAGTTGCATCTTGGAAAGTAGTAGGTAATCTTCCATCTGTCATCATTGTCATCATCTCCGGCAGATGAATAAATGTCTGCAGAGCGGTAAGATGTTTCTAATCCTATTATTTTTTATATGAGTTCATATTTGTGCTACGATTTTTCTGAGCTGTGGAATTTAAAACTAGAGTTTCTTCTCGGAGGAGAAAATACTTACCTGCTTCAAAGATCGACTTATCTAAAATGGTCCGAGGGAAAGAAAAGATTGATGTAGAAGATTTGAAGGAACTTATTATCAAAGTTAAAGAAGAAAGTGCTAAATATGGCTTTAAACGTAACTTCAAAAAGACAAAAGTTATGGCAACATGTGAACTTAATGATTTTGAAGTAGATGGGGAGAAAATGGAAGCAGTTAACAATTTTGTGCTCCTATGATCCCGAATTGATCAAGATGGTTATTGTACTGAAGAAGTTAGAAGAATATTATTACTCGGAAAGAAAGCAATGACAAATTTAAGCAAGATCTTTAATGATAAAGATATTAGCCTCGCATCAAAAATCAGAATCGTGAAAGCAATGATATTCCCTGTGGTACTGTGGATGTGAAAGTTGGACCCTGAGAAAGAGTGAAAGAAGGAAGATAGATACATTTGAATTATGAGTTTGGAGACGCTTACTAAGAATACCATGGACTGCAAAGCAAACCGATAAATCGATAATAGACAGAATAAAGCCAGTTTGCTCCCTCGAAGCTATGATCATGAAGCAAAAATTGTCCTACTTCGGACATATTATGCGAGCAAATAACAGTCTGGAGAAGATGATGATACTGGTATCTTTAACATTTATTTTATCCAAGGTAAAATACTTTCTACATTTATATCTCCTCCTGAGATTTTTATTTAATAAGGTTAAAACACCTTATGGTAACTTGTTCTGGTAAAATACTTATAAGTTCTGTATTATTAAAATCTTGGTATTTCTAGCCTGGCTCCCACTGATGAGACCTCAATAAAGGTCGAAACCGGTCTGGGTAGTGGCCCCTTGCCTTTAATACAAAGCATCATACATCTCCTCCAGGAGATGTGCTTTGCATTAAAGGTAAATATTAAGATTAGTGATCAGAGCTTATTCTACTTTTACAATGAGTTGCCTTGGTCTTGCACTATGTGCAGGGTCAGCTAGGCTTGCAACACTTGCAACTTGCAGGCGCAAACTTCACTTGTTTGTCTGTTTGCTTACTTGGGAATTGGGGTAAACCAGGTTTAAAATAGCTTGGTATCTTTAACATATATATATATATATATATATATATCCTAATCACCTAACGGCTTCTATTCCCTTATGAGTGAGTAGATGAGGCCTTTTAACCTTATTTAGCTTTTGGAGACTGAATGGGCAGTCCAATCTTCGCTGGTAGCCAATCAGAGATAGCTGGCACGTGATTATCACTGATTATAAGCAGCACCCGATGAAGAGACGAGCAAACAAGTTCTGCCATCTTTTGGTATCTAACCCTAACAGGATATGTTACTGTCTGAAATAATGTGGTTTCTACGGTTTCTTTCGATTTTCTTGAGTTTACAGGACAAAAACCCGGAAAAAAACTCGCTTGTCCATGCCCGAGACCGACTTACTCAGAAACCGGTCGAAGAAAGGCTTAGAAAAGGTTTCTTCAGTCGACCAATAGACTTGAACTTAAGTTTCTTCGGGTGGCTTAGGACGCAAGTGCCACTTGCACCGAGCTACACAGGCCTTTAAAATACATATAATCCATCGAAAATCTATAAAATTAATAAATGATTTTATATTAATCCTGTTTCTTCAATCAAATATTACTAGGATTAGGCTGAATTCAGAAGACAAAAATCTCCATTCCAAAGTGATGAGATTTTTTCTCTCACTTTGGGATTCGGCAATGACTAAATGGCACCGCATCATCGCTGTCTCTTAGTTATCGCTACTTAATGCGCTATTATCTACAGTACCATGTTATTTTGTATTCCAGTCTTCGACAGGACTTCAATACTGATACTCTTGTGAGGAAAATAATAATAATAAAATTCGAATAATAAAAGGATCTAATTAATTTCTTACACTTCAAATCGGAAAGCTTGTGACGTGCAGTGTGTGTGTGTGTGTGTGTGTGTGTGTGTGTGTTTGCTGCTGCTGTCTGGAACTATGGCCGAAGCAACTAGAACCATGAAAACAGTGTGTTATGTCTATTAATTACGCACATCTACCTGAGGCCGACTAACTCTTCTTCATTTGAAAATCTGGAGGAGAGAGAGAGAGAGAGAGAGAGAGAGAGAGAATGCAAGTGTACACAGATTAATGTATGGAAACGTTGAGAAATAAGATTTCTGTATTAGAATCAGCTATGGAAAGTTTACTAATTTACACGGCATACAAAATCTGTTGTTGAAAAACTGTAATTCTTTGTAATATAAACAAATATAATAATTTACATAACGAGCATTTAAAATAAATAACAGTTTACTCTGCATGTAGAAGACATTATTTTTCTCTTCTACAATCATTTTCAGACACCGATCATCAAAGTAAATACATGAAACTTTATGATTTGCTGCTGAAAAGGTGCGAGAATGTCATGATACAAGAATATACGGGAATCAAACGTATCCTAGATATCAAGGCACGATTTTTAGTACTTCACAAAAATGCTTCTTTGGACATAACTATATGTAAAGCGTAAGTAAAAAAATCAGTTTTTTTTAATGCAGATTTTTGATAATAAAATACTTTTTTATCGAATACCATAGATAGTAAAAATCAACCTACAGAGTAAAAAATCAACAAGAAGAATTCAGATACAAAAATTGACATGAAATATCGAACTAAGAATGCGGAAACACACACACACACACACACACACACACACACACACACAACGATGAATTTTATAATGTGTGTAAAACAAGTTATTCTCAGAAGGTATAATTATTGGCTTTTATGAAATATTTTGAGTTATTTCCAAAACTACTCTCAGTTAAAACTAATTTCCTCCGCTCAGTCGTCTTCTGTATATCAATTTTCACATATCATAAACGCTTTTAACATTGCTGGATATATTTTCTTTTAATTAGTATATAATATAATATGAATAATTCTTAACTACCTTTGTTTTACATTGCCTAGGCGTCAGCACCGGATTTATCGATAATAGTGAAATAACAACAATGATAAGCGTTATTTCTGGTCTCATCGTTTTTACTCTTTTGTTCTGTCTAGTGCTGAGGTTATTTAGTCGGTAGGTATCATTTTTATATTGTTTCAGTTTTTTTTTTTTGCCACTTTATTGTGTTGTTTGGTGTGTAATTTGAGCAATAATAATTTATCATTAATTTGTTATGATATTATGTTTAGAACGTGCAACGAAATACAAACGATCTTACTCCATCTGGCGGCAGAAAACTATGAAATCACTATGATGTTCAGGCTTTTAAATAATTCTCAACTTATTCAAACACGTTCGACAACATCATGATCTCGAGTAATACGTCAAAAAAAAATACAATTTTCGATGTACTTTGAAATGTCAAAAATACAATTTTAGTCTCAATACTTTATGAGTAGAGTTTGTATATTACGCCTGTTAAAATGTCATCAGCGTTCAGATATGCTATTGTCATATTAATGATATAAACATCCGAATAGGGTAAGTGAGTATTGGTCACAAGAAGTTGATTGATTTATTCATTGGTTCATTTATTGATAAAGAAAATTAATTTTTGTCAATATTTCTTGTTTCTAGTAATAAGAATCGCTTATTCCCATGAAGTATCACTTCAAGACATAAAAATAAGTAAAAGCAACAAACTGTTTCAAATTTTACGATCCAAAATATTTTCTAAAATCACTTTCCAGTGCTTCATATCAGAAAATTATTCGCCTCCATGATGGTTCGATCAATTTCGATGTCTTAAAAATATCAGCTGTCTTCCAAACTATCATTTTCCGATGACAAACAGCTGTTTGCACATTATTTGTTGCCGATAATGGACCTCGAAGACAAGGATGATTCTTTGATCGAGTGGCTGGATAACATAATCGATAGAATCAATAAGCAATTGTAATTTCGGCGAATATATCAGACTTCACAGTTTGATATATTTGCAATAATTTCGACGCAGTATTCAATGGTTAAATACTGTACCGAAAACACATCTGAAAGGACAGAGCTGCCATTTTTTAGGACTATACTATACTTATAAGGAAAGGTATATTCAGCCATCACCAGGAAATATTTTTTCTTCCGTTGAAAATACCCACGATGCTTACTGACTGGCATTTGGCAATGGAGAAAGATAAACATAAATAAATATCTTGCCATGTTCGAGTTTGGCAGTGCAATTAATTAATCGCATTAACAAGATTAAAAAATTCACTAAATACAGGCAGTGATGCAAGTATATGCCTTTCGTATGACCCGCCCATTATTGGCTCCAGTTACACTGCAACTGTTTAAAAAATATCTTCACGTCTGGAAAGTGTGTGTCTTGAATGGTATCTCCCCCGGCAAGAAGTCATTCTGACGATTTCGTTTAGTAAATAGCTCGAACAACCTGACAAGATTGCCTTCGAGAGTAGTTACACAGGGGAAGAAGTAAACTGATTAGACGATTGATGGAGGTTTCGTATGAAGAACTCAGCGTCGTGAGCTGGAAGCGGTAAAGGTATCATTCTCGAGTACGTCTCCGAAAAGAAACTATACTTATTGACGAAAGAAATTTTCCGGAGACATTTCATTTTGCGGTTGGCGTATCCACTTGTTATCGATTAGAGCTTGAGAAAAATTGGCAGAATGAGAACCTCGAAACTAGTTTGGAGTGACTGGCGTTTACAAAAAATACAAACTGAGTTCTCATCAAGTTTTTGACGTTATATTCCTAGTAGAGCAAAACTTTGTCACTCTGTAGTAAAAGCTTAAAACTAAAGCTTCTATGAACATGAGGATAGCAAGCAGAATCAATGTACTGAGGCAGTCATTCGTCATGATGTTAAGAATTTCATAACTTGCTTAGCAGGCTGCATATGATTTATCTTTCGCGAAGAAAAGTTGTCCTCTAACATTAACGACGACCACAGCACCTTAACCATTTCTAAATAAGGTTCTTAACTAAGAAGAAAATATTCAAAAAACTGTTTCCGCTTTAGGATAACAAAGTCATCATTATTAAGTGACATACGTAGGAATTTTGTTTTCAGAAATACATTACCTGTAAGATTTCATAGAGAATAGTATTTATTAATATTCGCAATATTATCGTTTTATAGACAGTTTATTTATTGTCACATAACACATGTTTTGTATCAGGGTGTCCAATTTTTCAGTAAAAGCGGTCTGATTAAATATAAATCATTAACAACACGGATATTATTGGTAATAATATGAATAAGTGTGTTATTTGCTTATCCAACTAAATAAAGAAGTCTCTTGTTTAAATTTAAGTATCTTGCAATTCAAATTACCACTGAAGCAACAATTGTTAAGAATAATTATTTATTTTGGAGTCTCTTGGGAAAACATTGTTTATGTAAGCCGAGTCAGCTGAATAAAGTCCCACTTTGTTGCACGCAGAATACATGATTGCTTTAAGAGAAGAGAATTAAATAATTTATGAAGATATTTTATCGGAGCATTTTCTGTTAAGTACTGAATTAGTCACTTTCAGGTCGTGGAAATGTAAAACACTTGGGAAATTCCTTTTATATTCAGTTTGTCGAAGTAAAAGACTCACACAGTTTGCATAGTAGTAGAATAATGACTGTATTCGTCGTTGGTAAACTTCAAGAAATATAGCGAAAACAGCTCACAGAAAAGAAGACATGCTATTATCTCGAATGAAAGAAAAGTGGTCTTTTGAAAATGATCGTAGACTGAAAGAAGTGCTTTTCGCAATAGCATTCAAGTCTTAGTGACGTCATTGATTATTACTACAACAAATGAATTTAGAGTTAACTTGGGCTTATGTACTTCTGGACAGCGTATTTATTGTACATATGTTTGTATCGTGTTGCCCAATTTTGTATTAACAGTGGTCAGTTTAAAACCAAACCGAAGTTTAATAATAAAGGCCCAGAGCACGATAGCAAATCTGAATAAAATCAATCCAATCATAACAGGAAACTTGCGTTTATTCTGCCCCCCCCCCCCTTCCATCACAAAGACGTACGCAAATACGGTCTGGGTGCAAAAACCTGACCATGGAAGACTAGGACCAGAACCTGAAAGGGATTCTTTCTTTTTTTTCTTTTTTAGCATTCATCATCATTATCAGTCACTGTCGATCCAGTGCTGGATGAAGGCCTCTCCAAGATTACTCCAAAACTGCCTGTCCATGGATCTCCTTTTCCTTGTCACTCCTGCAAATCTGATGATATCATCAATCCAGCCACCGTGATTTAGGTCGGCGTCGTGGTCGTTTTTCTTCTCGTGGAATCCAATCAAGTACTTCTTTTGTCCATCGTTGATCTCGTCTTCGAGCAATATGCCCAGCCCATTGCCACTTCAGATGTTTCACTCTTCCTATGATGTCAGAGACTTTGGTTTCATTTCTTATCCATGTATTCCTTTTGTGATACCATCTTGTGATACCAAGCATAGTTCGTCGCATGCTAAATTGTGTTGTTCATAATTTTTGAACTTCCTTTGCATTCAGTGTCCATGTTTCACAGTCATATGTCAGTATAGGAAGACTACATTGGTTAAAAATTTTTCTATTCAGGCACAATGGTAGTTGGCTTTTGAATGTAATTTTCCAAATGCTTTCCACCCAAGCATCGTGCGCCTTTTTTCGTCCATGGTATTTTGTTCCATTGATATCTGTTGTCCTAAGTATATGTAATAATCTACTTGCTTAATTTCTTCATTATTGATTTTTATTATTTCTGGTTGGATTAACATTGGATTAATTTCTGGCTGGATCTGATTAATATTATGAAGTGAATAATCCATCATTATTTTTAACAAAGTGCTAACTTGTGAACTGCGTCATAAATGTCAATTTTATATTCTACTGACATTATGGTCAGAATGTTATGTTGCAAACTGATATTAAAAAGGAAAATAAAGAGGTTGTTATGCATTTAAATAGAGGCATTCAGATGAACGAAATGAACTGTACAGAGGATTCGTTATCCAAATGAACATATCCCTCTTCCTTCAAAAAAAAACTATCCACTTTTTAACTGAAATCTGACTGACCTTCGGATTAAAAGAGAAAACTGTAATCGAACCAAAAAAACTTCATTTTAGACAATGTTTACACTGCTTTGACGTATATCGGTATTACTTTGTAACTCTCAATCCTACACACCAAACTTAAATAAATGAAACACAGAGCCGAAAATACATTCTAAACGGCGTTCCTATCTATTATTAATGTGTCTTCTTAAGTGTTTTCTTTGCGAGGATTTCTTTCTTAAAATAATCTCTTGAGACAACATTCCTCAAATCTAATAACACTGGTTATACTGATTACTTCCAGACAGCGATTTAATCAGCCACCAGGACGTCTAGCTAGTGCGTCTACACCTCCTGTTGTCCTTACCGGAGACGATACAACTGCCAGAGGTTCCGTTTCCAGTTCGCGACGCCCTTCTCGTAGCAGCATCAGTAACGAATACGTTCCGGGTTCTAGAAGAGCCAGTTACATCATGCTAGCTCCTCCATCGAACTCAGGTAATTCACGTGAAATTTGCACGTGCTGTGTGTGTGTGTGTGTGTGTGTGTGTGTGTGTGTGTGTGTGTGTGTGTGTGTGTGTGTGTGTGTGTGTGTGTGTGTGTGTGTGTGTGTGTGTGTGTGTGTGTGTGTGTGTGTGTGTGTGTGTGTGTGTGTGTGACGTCATAATACTGGTCTACTGGCCGTTGTCTTTATTGCAGCAATTGTTTCTTCGACGCTGACGTCAAGCATGGAGATGACGCTTCCTCGTTTTAGTATCTCTGCACGATCTTGCATCCATTACTACTTTAGCAAGCGAGCGCAGTAGTCCAAATTGGCTATAAAATCACACTGCATGCACAAGGAACCTGAAAGGATACTTGTATAATCTCCTTCTCATATTTTATTAGTAAAGAGAAAGCTGATGCTCAGACGCGTATTCCTCGGATTAAAAAAAAAAATATAGAACCATGAGTATTTGCATAT